>NC_071505.1:20123648-20426678 GCF_027887155.1 Malaclemys terrapin pileata | reverse complement strand
AATCATCACAAGGAGTCATAAATAAAACATCTGTTATCAGAAGGTAACATGCTGGTATATGATAAGGCCACATAGTCAAAGAAACACAAATCTTTGACTCCAACTTACCTTACCTCATTATCCTACAGTTACCGCTGCTCTCATCTACAAAAGTAGTTTACCGAAGTGTTATATACAGTGGCATCTCTTTGTTGCAGAATATCCTCCAGACTAATAATCTATTTCATTTGCAAATATCTTCAAGCCTTCAAAGGCTGACTTCTAATGTGTAAATGCTGTCACCTCTGTAACATACCACACGTGTCACAGCATAAGGAGACTTTGCACTGCAGAGATGTAAATAGACTCCATCTTCTAAAGGTAGAATTTATCTGCATTCAATGCTGGCATTTAAAAAAAAAAAAAAAAAAGAAAGGAAAGGAAATTGGAAAATAAAAACAATTGTCAAATCAAAAGGGTATTGAACTGAATGTTAAGCACCCACAACAGGAGCAAGTGTATGAAATCCTGGTGTCTTCAAATTGCTCATGTTCTGTAAGGTCAATTCCACTGAAATTGCAGTAAGTTCCTGTTTAAAAAAAAAAAAAAAAAAAATTGGGAGAGCCAGTGGAATGTTATAGTATAGCTCCTGAACTGCAGATGCATATTAATGGCTGTCATGATCCTTGTCGGAAAAGCTTCTGGAAGGTGTGACAGACCCAGACCAGTGGGGTACAGGAGTCTGGTAGAGGGCAAATATACTGGTCACTGGATGAGTAGTTTTCTGTTCCCTGAGTGACCAGAGCAGGGGCTGCACTAGAGTAATCAGGAATCTGCTAGAACCAGTTAAGGCAGGCAGACTAATTAGGACACCTGGAGTCAATTAAGAAGAAACTACTAGAATCAATTAAGGCAGGCTAATCAGGGCACCTGGGCTTTAAAAAGGACTCACTTCAGTTTGTGGTGGGAGTGTGAAGAGCGGGGAGCAAGAGGCGCAAGGAGAGGGAGAGCTGCTGGAGGACTGAGGAGCACAAGCGTTATCAGACACCAGGAGGAAGGTCCTGTGGTGAGACTAAGGAAGGTGTTTGGAGGAGGCCATGGGGAAGTAGCCCAGGGAGTTGTAGCTGTCATGCAGCTGTTACAGGAGGCGCTATAGACAGCTGCAGTCCACAGAGCCCTGGGCTGGAACCCGGAGTAGAGGGTGGGCCTGGGTTACCCCCAAACCTTCCAATTGACCTGGACTATGGGTTCTTCCAGAGGGGAAGGTTTCTGGGCTGTTCCCCAACCCACATAGTGAATCTCTGAGGCAAGAAAATCTGCCAATAAGCGCAGGACCCACTAAGATAGAGGAGGAACTTTGTCACAAAGGAAATAACCAATATTCTGTACTCCTTGAGTAAAGGGTTAATCTAGTCCACAGTGCAGTTTGTTTCTCAGTACAGCAATCTTAAATAGAGGGTTGAAAACTGTTTATGCAAAAGATCAGGCCCAGATCAGCAAACCCTAACTCATCCGAGTAGCCTCTTGACTTCAATGGGACTACTCACATGAGTGACCACCACTTGTTTGTGTAATGGCCACAGGATCGTGGTCATGGCTGTGCCAGCCACTGTGGATAGGCCACATCTGTGTTAAAGCCATGTGTGACTAACCTTCTCCAGTGCTTTATATCACAAATCTCTAACACAGTTACCACCAGGCCTCACAGGCCAGCTCAGCCACATGCAGCATTGCCAGCTCTGCGATTTTTATTGCAAGTCTTTCAATACTGATATTTCTCATTTTCTTAAAGCCTTGGCTTCTGGAGTCATGTGATTACACAAGAATCTCAGCTTTATTTTAAAAATAGATAAGTTGCTAGCTCACATGGTTGCAGGTGGAAAAAACAGCAGAACATGTGACAATTAATACTCAAAAGCCAGCAGGCAAATAAAAACCACCCTTTAAAAAAAAAACTCATGATTTTAAGCTAACATTCATGATTTTAGGAGGGGTCTGACCCATGATTTTTGACTGCCCAGGGTTGGCAATAAAACCTGTGCTCTGAAACAGGGTTTAAAGCCAAGGCTTAGGAATGATTTCTGAGCATGTAGATGGGGCCAAAGGTCAGCAAGGGTCACTTCACAGTAAAGCTGGATAAAGATGCCATTAAGTGTAATTCAGCTTTAGAACAACTCCTTCTCAAAGAGGCTTTGCTCTCCTTTCTCAGGCTGGGGTACATGCCCTATGGTCAGAAGACTACAATGCCTGTCAGTGCATTCAATGCATGTTACAAAGACAGACTATTGAGGAAGAGTGTCTGACATTTACACGGGAGCCATCCCTCCCCCTTTCTTCTCCTCCCCTGCCCCATCTAGACACATTCCCTAATTAACCATCAATACAAAGCATTGTAATTGAACAGATGTAGTAGTCATTAACAGGAATTACCCATTCTCCTATCAAATCAGAGTGTACAGAGAGGGCTCTGTTTGTAATGGGTGAATTTAATTGCCCGATGGTCCCCAAGAGGGATGTACAAACAGATCAAGACATCACACACGCATAAATGATCTCCGCTCTGACACAAGCTTTTTGTCACTCACTCCTCCATCTTCGCTTACCAGGGTTAATAGTGGCTGGAATCGGAACTGGACGATTTAATAAATAAAAGCCCTGGATGTGTTTCAAATGAAGCATACCAGAACGCAGGCTTTAGTGACATGTTGATTAAAGGTCCATACATAGCACAGGCTTTTTTATGAGGCAGCTGCTTAAAAGACAATCTATTTGAGTAAAAAGAGAGCAGAGTAGCTGGTCTCCTTTGGCAATTTACTGTGAAACATTTGTTTGCTTCACAAGGATCTGATTCACAATCACTGCACTTGCATGGTTTGTTGATTAAATCAGTTTCTCCAGCAATCATTAGAGTGAGCAAAGGGAGGGGGAAGCCAATTGATAAAGCAATTCTTCTCTCTGAGTTATGCAAAACAGATACATCACAACACTAACCTAATAAAGCATCCCTCTTCCCTTCTAGGCACCCTCCCCTCTATTTCCATTGCCTCAACATCAAGACATTTCTGTATGCAAGTTTGAGTAACAGAAGTATTTCATCAAAAATTATGCTAAGCCTCGGCCAGTGAGGGTGGTCGCTCTGAGCGGACTGTGCTACCAAAAGGTAACCTAAGTTTGGAAATCAGACACAGCTTTTCACTCATTCATGTTGGACCAGGAAAGGTTTGATTCCCCTGAAAAGAGTGCAAATGCAAACCAAGGGCTCTGACAAACCACAATAGTGCCCTGAGTCCAAGCACGGACAGAAAGCACGTAGCACCAGCCACAGAAGCAACAGCCCTCAGTCCTGGGGGATTAACAAAGATCAGGGAATCCACAGCAGGGCAGTGACAGGGTATGGATGTGAAGTGTCTGGAAATCCATGGAGAGGGAACTGAGAAAAAAGCCATTTGGCGAGGGAAGAGACATTTTTCTGGTGTGAGAGGCGGAGGGCCTTATTTAGCCTTGATCCACCCCTGAGCGAGTGGCAGTGAATAAGAAAATAGAGTAGGGCTACAGATGGCTGGAACTGTGCAAGTGGGGGAGGCACCTACATTGCAACAGGGAGGGAGACAAACTGAGTAAATAATGAATGGAGTTTTCTACTTTGTACCAGAGCCAATGGCTGACAGCTGTTTTTCTTTTTTAAAAGAGTTTTTAGACTGGCAGGATCAGGCAGTCCGTGAGCAGCTCAGTAAAATGGCTGCCATTCTCGCTAGAGAAATAAAGAGAGGTTTTGTAGACTGAATTTCACTTCATTGTCAAATCCATAATCAAACAGCTGGGCACCTTGCCGTGACAGCGCACAGCATTCAGAGGACATGTTAATCACTGCGACATCTCTGAATGTCTAACACTCTCCCCGTGAAAGGGAAGTCTAACTGTGAAACACCTTGGCACAGCTGGATTGTCTTTTTCACCGACGGGATAGTACTGAAGCAGCAGGTCCATTCCCTTATCAGGCATCCACTCACAAAGGTCAATAATCTGTCCACTTATCTTCTGTGCAAGGAACATGATTTACTTCAGAGGTAAATATCTCTGTGCCCAGTCATGTTGCAACCTCTCAGAAAAGGCATAGTGCTAAGCCCATAAATGTGTCTGATATTTACACTTTGGATTCAATGCCCCACTGTTAGAGCACACTTTGCTCCTAACCTCCTCAGTGATAGAAACATCCAATACCTGGCTTTCAATGGTGCTGCGGGGTGCAGTAAGTCTGCTGATGACTAAGGGCATGTGGTCTACAAGTACATGCACTACAGCAGCAGCTACACTGATGTAGCATAGACACTATAGTTATAGAAGGTCTTTTTTCCCCAAGCCACTGAAGTAAATCCACACCCTTGAAGCAGTAGAAGAATTTTTCCATCAACCTTGCTGCATCTACAGTGAGGGTTGGTCAACCTAACTACCTCATACAGGGCATGACATTTGTCACAGCCCTGAGCAATGTGGTTACGTTGACCTAAATTTCAGGCATGGGCTAGGTCCAAGCTCACTCTCAGGTCTTCCTTCTTGTAAAGATGACTTTCCAGGCTATACAGCACCAAAAGCCAATGCTGCTTTAGATGCAAATGGCAAACTCAAATGGGAAAAGTAGTGAGTTAGTAATGCGCTTCTATGTTAAGATTTCTCCCCTTCCCCTGGCAGGCATGCTGAGATAATTGTATACAAACAGCACTGTACAGAACATGCTGTTTGCTTACTTCAAACCATCCTCTAATATTGGGGCATCTCTATTTAAGTATTATTGACTGAACCATCTTATGCAGCGTGTTAAAGTCACATAAAATTACTTAATTTCGATCAGCACTAATCCATTATCCAAATTTTGTCAAACTGATTCTCGACGGATCATGCAGGACAAGTGCCAGATTCTACTCCTCATAAAAATTGATTCCCTACACGAGGGTCACGCAGCCTGCTTTAAACCCCATGCCTGTCCCACTGCCAAGCTCTTACATTCCAGTTATTGATTAAAGTTTCAGATGTGCTTTGGAAGGTACTAGATTTGCTTTTCTCTTTAGATTAGGGATGTTATATTACATCAGCACAGTGGATGAGATGCATATTGGGCCAGGCTCTCCATTGCGATGTAAATGGCTGCACCTCTACTGAAGTCAGTAGAGTCACTTCCATTTGCACCAACTGAGAATAAGGCCCACTTAGGTCTATGTTGCATAGAGGGGGAAAAAAGTTGTCTCCCCTGCCCTTGTGTCTCTACTAATTTCTCGTGGCCCGTGGAGGTGCCCAACTCCATTAATGTCAATCCATTCAAAAAATCGTAAGTCCCACAAAGTCATGAAATTGGCTTAAATATCATGAGATTTTAAACAATTATTTGTGGGTTTAACTTGCCATCTGCCTTTTGAGATGTTAGGGTTCACATTTCCAAGCTTTCCTCGGCAAATCTGAGGGCTAAAAACTTACTTACAAAAATGAAATCTGATATTCTCATGGGATCATGTGACTCCAGGAGCTGGGGTTTTAAGACCACCACCAAAAATGGTGAAATCTGAGCACTGCAGCACCCACATATTCGAACCAAGGCTTCAGGCTGTATTAAAAGTAGCAGGCTCATTCACGGACTGTGTTTGCACATAAGTCAAACAGCGCTTGACTTAGGCAAGTGGCACTACACTGTGTGCATAGCTAGTTCCATGTTCTTTGGAAAATATGTTTGTTGTCTATAAACTCACCCTTATCACCACCAGCTTGATTTATCCATCTCTTGCATCTCATTATAAACCTACAATGTCAACTCTTTAGGCAGGGATTGTCTCTTTACTATGTCTTTGTACAGCACTTAGCTCAATGGGATCCCTGACTGGAGCCTCTAATTGCCTCTCAAATGAGAAGGCTGATCTTTTTAAAGCTGCCAAGAGTATTTGCATGCCCAATTCCCATTATATTAATGGCTACAGGGTGTTAAAATCCCCTATGTAGTTTTGTTAAAATATATCTTTGCTTGATAATTTAGAGCACCTCTATTAACAATACTTCTGTTTATGGGCACCTCTGGTACACACACACACACACACACACACACACACACACACGCGTGCGCATTTGAGTGCAAGCCAATCAGGTTCTTTTAAACCTACACGACTGGGTAGGTTCACACAAGATTCTGTACAAGAAGATGGAGCTGTTTAACCTCTCTTTACCCACCTGCGGAAGGAATATGCTGCTTCCCTATCTCTCACAGATGCTAGGAGTCTTAGTTACCATTTGCAAAGCAGTCTGAGATCCTCCCATTAAAAAAGGTCCTAACGGCACAAAGTATTATTAAAATCTGATTTATCTATTTGTACCCTCTTTCTAAGGCTGTCCTTGAAACGGAATCCCTTTTCCATCCACAATATAAGCGTGCTCTGCTACATGAGATCTGTGCATGCGCTGCAACAGATGACACTGTGACAAGAATGAAGATGAGATGGCTTTATGTCTTGTACAGGTAACAGACCAGATTAATTAATGAAGGTCTAGAGTCTGTTTAATATTTAATCATCTTAATACTTTGACTTACACAGGCTACTAAATACCCTCAGAGGGAGAAATGGAGAGCACTTTCAAGGAAAGGTATTGGTGAAAAAGGGTATGTTGACGTTTCTACTCAAGTTAAATTCTCAGTTGTACACAAATCTGATATACTTCTATTCTCCTGCACAGATTATTTTCACTTTACAAAGACCAAATGAGAGATTCCCAAATTGTGGTCTGTGATGAATGCTCTGGTCACACAGTGCTGGTTTCTATTAATCTCCAGCTACTAACCTACATTAAAAGCCAACTAAAAATATCAGATGCTTGCCTACTGTTCTGCACAAGCAATTGTAACAGTAACCAAAGGGATCATCAATGGGAGGGGAATTGTCCCAAGACAATCCCTGTATTAAGACCTGACCTATCAAAAGTTTGAAAATCCCTGGACTAAACCGATTCCTCTATCGGGGTGAATTCTACCCTGAATGCAGATTGGAGGAAAGTGCATGATTATGGTTATCCTGGAGCAGACTGACCACTCTGATTCCATCAATGTACAAGACGCTTTCCTCCCATGCTGTGCAGAATTCACATTGCAAGGTGCTGAAAGATATCCCACAAGGGCAACACTTGGAGTGAAGAATGCATTTATACCAAATTCGTTACTTAAAGAGATACAAACTTAAATGTAAACCGGTGACCACTTTTTGCTGCCCCAGTTATAGCTGGCATTGCAAGGAGTAAGCTGACGATTTCTCCAGTAATGTTGAGAGATGGTTGGTAGTCTATGAAAAGACAGACAGGACCACACATCTTATACAAATAGCAAGAATAGGGATGTTTACTAGTTTCCTAAGGCTAGGTCTACACTAGGGGGAGAGGGAGTCGACCTAAGATCACGTAGCTGAAGTTGCGTAATAGCATAGCTGAAGTTGCGTATTTTAGGTAGACTTACCTGGCTGTGAGGGCGACGGCGAGTCGACCGCTGCCGCGCCGCTGTCTACTCCACTTCCGCCTCTTGCTGCGGTGGATTTCCGGAGTCGACGGCAGAGCCATCGGGGATCGATTTTTATCGCGTCTTCACTAGACGCGATAAGTCGATCCCCAATAGAGCGATTGCTACCCACCGATCCGGGTCATGAATGGGTCTTATGTCATGAGGTGTATGAGCATTTCCTTGATCCTCACCTGGCTGCCTCTCTCTTTATGCAAAACCTTAGGTTATTGGATATTTAAAGAGGGGGTTGCAGCATTCAGTGGTATGTAGCATGCATACTACTGAAACAAAGTGTCATGGGTTTGCTTATTGACTAGAGGGTGCCATTCCATAATATAGCACAATCTAGGCAGCATGTACAATCAAAAGGCAGATGTGGGACAAGCCTTTCACTAACATGCATGTGACAACAAATAGAAATTCTGATTTTCTAAACTTAAATAATCTCTGTGAGGTAGATAAGTACAGCTCTCATTACGGTAGGAGAAACTGAGGCAAAACGGTGATATGCTATGCCAGAGGCGAGAGAGAGAGTTAGTGACAGAGCTGGGATGAGATCACAGGAATTCCTAATCGACAATCCTTAAATCTACCTTGTTTTGGCTTTGTTTACAAATACAGCCTATTTCTGCCAGTATTTGTGATGTAAGAGAATATGAATTGCTTTGTTTTCCTGGACAAACATGAAAGACTTTCAGATTCAGATAGTCCCAATTAGACTATTCCAGACAACTATTGGTTTCAGAGTAATTAAGAAGCTTGTTTCAAGTTTGGTGACTAGAGAGTAGTATCCTGAACTTATCAAGCATTGAACAATGTGCCTCTAGTAACTTTACCACAATCCTTGCCCAGTGGCAGATGTGAATGGATGTTTCAGAAGAGGTATAATGTAGGAGGAGCTCATGTCACACAGTAATTTGACACTGAGAAATTTGCTCCTGTGCATCTTTCATGCAGTAGAAATGAGCCCGGTGGTAGTAGATTAAGCATATATGCTCCCAAATGGCTTTCTGGAATTAAAACTCCTTCTCTTCGGGGGGTGGCTGCTGCTATATTTTTTTCAATTTTGGGTTCTAACTTTCAAGAATCACAGAGCAGATAATAATTCCTTCCTTTCCATGTGTGACTGGAAACTTCCAGATTAGTCCTGGCTCTCTCTAAAATGGTCTTTCCATCAGCAAGTCTCCATCACATCTACTTCTGACCTTTACTATTTCTTTTTAAGTGCTACATCTATTATGGATCAAGTCCCTCTGCTAAACAGAAGCCATTCACAGAATCCATTCATACCAGTCTTGGGGAGGGGCAGTAGGCAAAACATTAGTGCTCCTAGGACAAAGAGGCAAGTGACCTACTTAATGCAAATCTAACCTTGTTGTGATCGGCCATCTAGACCATGTAAGGGACTACCCCCCTTTACAATGCCCTTTGTGAGTCTGTCAGTCAGTGTTACATCCTCCAAAATGGTAAATAACTTGTCAGAAGACACAAAGGGAGCTAATGTCAACGCCAGGAAAAGAACCCTCACTTTTGCCATTTATCCACAAGAACCTTAGGACCAGGAAGGACAAGCAAAATTCAGCCGACCTACAGCTGCAATTCGCAACAGGATTCCTCAAATTCACAAAGAACAGATGACTAAATTATCATTTAAAGACATTTAAAACTCCACACTTCCAACCAAACTCTCAGCAGTAAACCCTTGCCGCAGTAAACGTAGGAACCTGAATCTCCATGACTTTACACCAACTACATGCTGCTGTAACTTCATCAGTTTTAGTGGAGTCACACGCACATAAAACACAATGGAAAAAAAAAATCAAGCCCAAGAATGCTACACATTTTTTGAGAAAAGAGATTTTCCAACACAATGTGTTAAGACAGGCTAAGTTGCTTGGCATATACTGGTAATTAAACAAGAAAGGCTCTAGAAAATACACTGCAGGGAACAACTCCGTCTGATAAAGGGGTGACTAGATGAGATAATATGGCTTGTCTAATTTCTAATGGCCAAATCCTGCAGTCCTTACTCAAGCAAAACACTCATTGTAGACAAGTTAATTGTTTAAAGACCATGGTATGCAGTGACTTCAATGGAGCCCATTTAAACAAGTAGAAATGAATCACTGGTGGATCTTTGACAAAAATTATCTAATTCCACTTTGCAAATTTTCACTTGTGAAAAACGATTTTCAGAAGCAAATTAATGCACATGCCAGGCAAAAATCAACAATTCACATCCTCAAAAGAGATTTTTATGTAAGTGGAAGGGAGAAAGAAATAAGAACAAATTTGGAAGGAAGTCAAATATTTTGCGGTTTGCAAATTCAAGGAAGGTGTGAAGTTTTGCACCCAGTGTGAAATTTTACCCCACAGAGATCTGAAAACGAAGGGCTGATCCTGAACTAAAAGTCAGACACGCTTCCCTAAAGAGATAAAACAAGTAAAAAACAAACATTCTACGCTGACAACAAGGGCACTTGTGAATTTTAACCATACTATCTTGATTTTAAATTAATCTATTTATTCCACTGCCTTTTGCTAAAAAGCTATTGAATGTGTGTTTCACGCTTGTGCTAGCATTCATCTAGTCTTGAGTAGAAACAAAACACATTTTTGAAAGTGAGAATAATTAGCCACTGGAACAATTTACTAAGGGTTGTGATGGATTCTCCATCAATGACCATTTTAAAATCAAGAATGGATTTATTTCCCCCTAAAAGATCTGTTCTAGGAATTATTTATGAGGAAATTCTCTGGCTTGAGTTGCACAGGAGGTCAGACTAGATCAGCAGATCTCAAACTGTGGGTAGGGACCTCAAAATGGGTCGCAACTCTGTTTTAATGGGGTTGCCAGGGTTGGTGTTAGACTTGCTGGGGCCTGGGGCCAAAGCCGAAGCCCGAGCCCCACCACCTGGGGTGGAAGCCCAAGTCAGCCCCAGACAGGGCTCAGGTTACAGGCCCCCCACCCAAGGCTGAATTCCTTGGGCTTCTGCTTTGGCCCTCCACCTGGGGCAGTGGGGCTTGGGTGGGATCAGGCTTCAGTTTCCCACCTCGGGGTCACGTAGTAATTATTGTTGTTAGAAAGGGGCAATGAAGTTTGAGAACCACTGGACTAGATGATCACAATAGTCCCTTCAGGCCTTGGAATCTATGAATGATCATTACGCCTCCAACTCAGCAAAGCATTTAAGCATATGCTGAATAGGGATGGATTGTTAATTAAGCCCCCATTCAACGGCACTTATACCCTGATTTACTAAAGCATTTAACCATGTGTTTAAAGTTTAAGTGCATGCTCAGATCCAAGCATTTAAGCATGTGCTCAACTTTAAGCTACATTCTTAAGTCTCATTGAAGTCCATAGGACTTCATCCTGTTTTTACGTTTAAGCACATCCTTATGTAGTTTGGTGAAGTGGGGCCTAAAACTGGCTAAACAGTGAGTAGAAATCAGCATGGCTAGCTAGCATTAGTGGATACAAAATAATTGTACTCACTCAGCTTTAATGATCTTTCACAGTCTTCATAATCAAGATTATGTCCATGGCTTTCTGTGGTCAACTAATTCTTGATAAGAAAGCAACTTACATCATAATAAGAACAGATTAAAGTCATGCCACTTAAGAAAACAGCTGAGAAAAATCAATGGATACTTAAAAGGTTCAAAGTGTTCTTATGAATGTCAGCATTAAACAGTCAAAGTTTCTAGAGACAATACAAACTATGCAACACGAGCAATGCCATACGTAAATAAGGAGCATGGCCATTTGCAAGTATTTGAACAGCAATAATTACAATTTCTGCTTGGGATTCTTTGGGGAAAGAATTTGATAAGCTCTTATTTCACTCTGGTGATGAAAAATGGCTACTTAAAGAATGAACAGGGGCAATAAAAATGCAATAGCAGAACAGATTAACATTAAGGAAACAAATGATGGGGAGTTGCTTTGTTTAATATGGCTTTATTTTGCTTACAATGGATTTGATCCCAATAGGCACTGAGCATCTCCTAGAAAATGCTGAGTGCTCTCAAATCCCAGTGGCACTCTACACCTTGCACAGTTGAATCAAGCTTATAAAACAGAGGGTGAAATCCTGCCACCATTGAAGTCAATGACAAGACTCCTATTGTCTTCATTGTGGTTGGACAATCAACCAACAGGCCAGATCCTGCTCCTAGTGAAGTTAATGGTAATCTTGTCAATTACTTCATTGGGAACAGACAAAATCCAGACTCACTTAACTTGTAAAATTATCACTGCGTTCTCTTCCCCCCTCCATGCTAGAATAGTTTTTTTTTGTGGTGGCTGAGGAAGGAGAGTTTTATACACTACATCTTATTAAGGAAGAGAGGTTTACTCGGTCATCTTTCACCCATTTTATTAGTTTAAGTGCAATACTTTTAACAGCTGCAATTACTGATAGGCATGTAAAATGGTTCACAGCATAGAGAACATATTCTTACAGGCAGTTTATTCCTTTATCATTCATTCTTATAACTATGGCCTTCACCGTAATTATTCCAGAAAATCAGAACACTAACAATATAAATCAAACTGTGTTCCATTATTGTAAAGAAAGTGAGCATACTATAAAAGCCCTTTATCAAAAGCACCGACAATTTCCATACAGAGTTGTGCTATACTTGTGGTCAAGGATGCCCTGTTGTTACAAAGCTTTGTTTCAGATGCTTCTAGCTTTATGAAAATTAACCTCCAGCCTGAAATGTCTCTTGCTTTTTATCAGGATAAGGGGAATGTGTATATATGTCCAATTACATTCAGATATTTTTATTAGAATAATCGTGGGGGGGAGAGGGCTATTTTAAAATCAGGTTGAGTTTTTTGGACTCTGGTAAGTGTTGTACATTTGTAAATGTCAATTTTGTTGTTATGGAATAACAACCTGGTCCTGAACATGGAGCATTCAGGTAGTCCACTGTGCCTCCAGAAAGCCTGTGTCACCACAGAAATGCAACAGCAGTCCAGCTCTGTGCTACTTATTACAGGATTAGGGCCAGAGTCCTCATTCTAGACATGTCCAAAGAAATTTCATTTAGAAATAAAGTTACAGATGTTTAAAACTCATAGGCTGCACAATTCTTTGCAAGACCACCTAAAACAGAGAGGTGCACAGAGCTCAGTATGATCACTCAAAAATCATGAGATGCTCCCAAAAATTATGGGGCGATGAAGAGGTGGTTTTTTTTTTAAATGAATCAATTTGGGGTTCTTTTTATTTCTCTTTTGGCTTCAAGCCTTTAGGTTTCACATTTTCAAGCGCCACCTCGCCGCCATAATCAAGGACTGGAAACTCGCTTTTTTAAAAAAATGAAAGCTGCAATTCTCATGAAATCACTTGACTTCAACAGTTGGAAATTCAAGAACACTTCATGATAAAAATCACAAGTTGACAATGGACAGCTGCAATCCGATGTATGCATAAACATGGCATCATTCCACTTTATATCTGAGATGCACACTTTGGAGCACAGAGTAAACTGATTGGACTCTGTTCCCATCTCAGATCTGGCCAGCCATCCCCTCCTCTTAGTCCCCTATGTTATTAATGTTTGAACAATGAATCAGCCCTTTAATTCAGATTTTCATATTCTGAAATTATACAGCCACAGATGCAGTACTACAGCCTTGTGGCTGTACAAAACACAAAAGTTGGAAATGGAGGCTGGGGATGGTATGGGTAGTGTCAGTGGACTTGCAGTACCCTCTGATGCCCCCTTACAAAGCCAGGGACCAATCATTCTAGAACACAAATTCCTTCCAACATGTACTTAACTGTGCATGCCACCACCTATTTTTGATTGTATACATTAAAATCACACCCCTGGGTGTTTTTCAATATGTGTTTTTTTTTTTTTTAATTACATGCAGTAAGAAATTAAAAGCAAAAAAATACCCTACATTCATAGAAAGTTTAAATCCTCAATCATTAAAACAAAAAAAAATGAAGTTAGGATTCCTACAGCAAGCATATCTAGGTCAACACTGCACATAACTGCTTATATGAATAAAATTCATTATACATACATATAGTTATACAATATAAATTCCTTCAGTGAAGTTAGAGATCATCTTTTAAAAAACAGGAGATTTACATTTGTTGTGATGTATGGTGCCCTTTTGTTTATTTATTTAAAATTATGCATTGTTTACACACACACACACACAAATTATATATACTGCAAAATCTTCCCAAGCAAATTAAAGCCTGCATTATTTTTAAAACTGTGGACATAATTTTACTCTCACAAAATGCCCCATCAGAATGAGCAAGTGGGAAATTTCTCACAAACATATCTTTGTGCAATGCTGACAGCCGGTGGGCAGGATCAAACCTGGGGTCTCTGGAGCTTAGTGCATGAACCTCTACTGCATGAGCTAAAAGCCACGTTGCTGTCCACTGAGGCTGTAGCAGACTCATTAATCTTTAAGTGGTCTTGGTGCCACTGCATGGGACAGGTTTCAGAGTAACAGCATGGGACAGCGTACCATACCCAGGAGTTGTGTGGGTTACATTTGCACGAACACAACCTTAAAAGATTTTAATCAGAATTTGCAGAGTTTACTGAATCTAATTTTTTTTTTTTTTTTTTTTTAAACAGAGATCAAATCCCATTCTGATATGTTGCCCGGTGTTAATTCAGGCCTGGAACCTGAAAGCTGTTCTGCAAGGAACCACACTGATGTCAATAAATTCACTTACACATACCCATGTAGAGCTGCTTGCAACATTGCTGATTTACTCTGCAACTCTACAAACAGAGTAATAAGGGCAGCATTAGACTTTCTGCACACCACCAACCATAGCCAGAATTCTTCCCTCCCACCTGCAAGGTGTATCTCCCACACACAGTTCAGTTCACCAATGAATATTCTTTACTTGTCTCACACACACAGCTTCCACTCATGTTAATGGGATTCTAGCACATGGAAACATAGCATAGATTAGGGATACACAATGCATATTGGATAACAGTTTTGCCCTTGTTTTAGGCTGCATTTTCTTACACTAATCAGAATAATCTGAATTCAGGATAGTGTCATGTTGGAACATAGGCTGAGCTGTGATATACAAGCTTAGCAGGAAATAAAGGGAAGATTTTATAGTACGCATTAATGGACTAGATGTACAAAGGTGTTGAAACACACAGTGAATAGTTTGAGCCATAAAAAAAGCGCTAATGCAGGCTTTCACACCAGCATAACATTTATATCTATGTAAGAAGTTAGACCGGTGCCACCAAATAGGTTCAGCTGATTTCTGCTTTAATTTATAACTAATAATGCTACGCCAAATTAATGATGGCTTTAGCCTCTAGTGGTGAAGATCCCAAGGAACATTATAATAAATTTTGCTTTAGTTGTTTCCTGAAAGGAAATAAATAAGTCCTCAAAGACAGATGGGTCCTTCAGCTCACTATAGAACCGTATGTCCTATCTGCACCTCCTCTCCTTGCAATAATGTTACGGAGGAGGGAAAGGCTGGGCAGATTTTCCTTCATGCTGAGAGACCAGGATAGCCAAAAGCCTGGTAGTAAGGACACTCAGCTGGGATGGAGAAGAACAGGTCTTCTGCATCCAAGGTGAGAGGAAGAGACTGACCCTATAGCCCAGTGGGTAGGGCACTCAGGTGGGATGGGGGACCCAGACTCACATACATGATCCAAAGAACTTCCTTTATATGAAGTGGAACAGCTCCAAACAGGAGCAATTGAGAGCAACCCATCCCAGAATAGTTGATAGCCTGTTGGCTAGGACACCCACCTGGATGTAAAAGGATGCAAGACCAAGGCCATGAACCAGAGTTGACACATCCCAGTGTGAGTGCCCTAACCACCAGGCTACCCTTCTTCCTCTATCATTGATGGCAAAAGACTTCCCATGATCTTAGGAGATGAGAATGAAAAAATGAGCTTTTTTTTTTTTAAATCTCAAAAACTTTCATTGGATGGGAAAACCACTTACCACCCAGTTCTATGGACAGTGACCCACTTGTAGATGGTAAATGGCCATTCCTATGGTGTAGGAAAAGATTGCCTTGGGATCCTGTAGCCTGCCACAGGGCTAGGAGCTGGATTTTGAAGTCCACGCATTACTATTAATTACATGTATTGCACTGAACCTAGAAGTCCAAACACAGAACAAAAAAGACAGCCCTTGCCCCAAAAAGCCAGCAATCTAAGTAATACAGCTCTCTCCTGCTTGCATAAAAATCGCAAGTCACCTTTGGAAAAACAGTATTGCTATGTGCGCACATGCAATATTGATGGGTAGTCCTCTCAGAGGTGACCATATTGTTGCTCTGTTGCTACATAATTGCTCAGCATAGCTTCTCCATGAGAGCAGGAGAACAATACTACTCTTGCCTTCTAAGATGAAAGGAAAAATATGTCCAAACGCTCACAATTATTATTGCTTTTGAAAATAAGGTGGATGTGAATACTTAGAATAAAAATGAATACCGGGGACTAAACTCTGATTAAAGTCAACAGGGTTGCATGAGTGTAGCTGGGGGCAGAATTTGGCCTTCAATTTTGAATCTTTCAAGCACTATCAACATTAAGAAGTGATGGTTGGATTTGCTGAGGTTATATTAGCCAGTGGTGTGTTCTGAGGACTAGGCAGAGACTCAGATTTTTGGTTAGCATTAAGCCATAGCACATATAGAAAAAAGTCTATGCATCATATCAGAAACCTGAATCTCCAAGCAAGATAACAGTGCCATTAACAAATTACTCCATTGGAATCTTACCATATGTTGTTTGCTCTGTACTTGTCAATACTGGGCATCACTTAGACTTCAGGCAGCCACAGAGTTGACTTGCAGGATCCAAAACACTGCATAGAAGGTGCAAAGCTTTTCTACAAATATTATCTCAGACCCTGAACCTGCAAACAGATAAGCTAGCACATACTCACATGCAAATGGGAACACTGACTTATACTTGCATCACTGGGGCCTAAGATTGCAATAGGAACAGGATATGAATTATAAAACTTATCAAACATAAATAAACTCTTCCTTCACTACAGTACTTGAAAAACAACCCCTGAGTCCAATGTTCAGTGTCTTACCTGCAACAGTAAGCACCAAAACCACCTCTCTACACTCCTGGAGTTCTGTCTGTATGAATTTAGCACTATGGAAGGTGGTGGATTGGCAGACCCGGAGAATGAAAGCATCCATTTATCTATAGCTGAAGCCTCGCATGGAAGGCAATATTGCAACTCTCCCACACAATGAACCACTAATATGTCAGAAGAAACATGAGCTAGCAGGACAATTTCTGCTGGCGAGAGGACATTTCAGTCACAATGGGCATTACTTCTTGGCCTCTACTGAGACAGCTGACAACTGGCACCAATTTAACTGGTGGCTACTCTAGTGCGGACTCTCTGATCTGGATGGAGTCCATTAATTTCACATAGACTAATGAATAACCAGCAGATGGCAATGCTTTTCAGTAACCACTGAGCTGGGCTAGATTACTCTGCTCTCTATTGTACACATTGGAATGTTCACCCCACTAGAGTTGGCAGTAGTGGGGTTATGAGAGTTGCCCAATGAGCAAACCTTTAAGGGGCTGTGGAGAACAAATGAGAGAGTAAAGCACAATCATTTACTGAGAGAGATTTAGATTTCTCCATGCATGACAATTCAATCTACTTTCAGAAAAATGACACCAAAATAGACTGCTGCCTCAGAGGAACCACACAGAGTCTGGAAATTGCCTTGAATTTTAAGAAAATGGATTTCCTGAGTCATTGCAGCCAGGGCCGGCTCCAGCTTTTTTGCCACCCCAAGCAGCGAGAAAAAAAGAAAAAAAGACAAACCCAATTGAGCTGCCGCCGCTGTGCCACCAAAGAGGAACAGAGGGACTGAAGGACCCGCCGCCGAATTGCCGCCAAAGACCCAGACGTGCTGACCCAGCAACGGACGGACTGCTGCCCCTTTCTATTGGCCGCCCCAGGCACTTGCTTTCTTCGCTGGTGCCTGGAGCCGGCCTTGATTGCAGCAAGAAATGTCTGCCAATACTACTTAGGTTTGTACATCTTCAACACCTTTTATAAACATGTACTAAAAAATCTTCAATATACAATCGGGAGGTATACAAGTACGATCCCATGTTGCAGGTAGGAATTCTGAGGCTGGGAGATTAAATGGTTTGCTCCAGGCCACAGAGAGAAAATGCCAGAGCCCAGTTCAGAACTCAGGAGCATCTGCTATTTAGACCTATGCTCAGACTTCTCTGTTTTATCAGCATTTCCAAATTTTCCATCGTTACATGAATGTTGGTCCTCGGGGGAAAAAAGTTACTGGGTTTATGACAAAAAAAGTGAAATCTCACTGAGAAAAAACTCCTTCCCTGAAACCCTGTATTTGTGAAGCTAAAAAAAAAAAATAATTCTCAAAAATGATGGTTATGTTCTGTGTAACACAAAAGCAACCCATTATTATGTGCCAAATCGTTGAGCAGCTTGATATAATCTTTCTGTATGTATTTTTACAGAATGATTGCTTTTTATCTATAAATTTCCACTAGGACTGTCGATTAATCGCAGTTAACTCATGCGATTAACTCAAAAAAATTAATCACAATTTAAAAAAAATTGTTAAAAAAAATGTTAAACAACAGAACACCTATTGAAATTTATTACACATTTTTGGATGTTTTTCTACATGTTCAAATATATTGATTTCTATTCCAACACAGAATACAAAGTGTACAGTGCTTACTTTATGTTATTACTTTTGATTCAAATATTTGTACTATAAAATGATAAACAAAAGAAATAGTATTTTTCAATTCACCTCATACAAATACCATGGTGCAATCTCTTTATTGTGAAAGTGTAACTTACAAATGTAGATTTTTTTGTTACATAACTGCACTCAAAAACAAAACAATGTAAAACTTAAGCACCTACAAGTCCACTCAGTCCTACTTCTTGTTCAGCCAATCGCTAAGACAAACAAGTTTGTTTACATTTACGGGAGATAATGCTGCCCACTTCTTAATTACAGTCACCTGAAAGTGAGAACAGGTGTTCTCATGGCACTTTTGTAGCCAGCATTGCCAGGTATTTACGTGCCAGATATGCTAAACATTCGTATGCCCTTTTATGGTTCCGCTATTCCAGAGGACATGCTTCCATGTTGATGATGCTCATTAAAAATAATGTGTTAATTAAATTTGTGACTGAACTCCTTGGGGGAGAATTGTATGTCTCCTGTTCTGTTTTACCTGCATTCTGCCATATATTTCATGTTATAGCGGTCTCAGATAAAGCTACAGTGAACGTGTTCTTAAAATGAACAACATGTGCCGGAGCATCAACAAAATGCAAAGAAGGTACCAATCTGCGATTTCTAAAGATAGCTACAGCACTAAACCCAAGGTTTAAGAATCTGAGGTGCCTTCCAAAATCCGAAAGGGATAAGGTGTGGAGCATGCTCTCAGAAGTCTTAGAAGAGCAACATTCCGATGCAGAAACTTCAGAACCCGAACCACCAAAAAAGAAAATCAACCTTCTGCTGGTGGCATCTGACTTAGATGATAAAAATGAACATGCATCAGTCCACATTGCTTTGGATCATTATCGAGCAGAACCCATCATTAGCATGTTCTCTAGAATGGTGGCTGAAGCATGAAGGAACATATGCAAAGTAATGCACATTGGAAAATATAATCCCAACTATACATATAAAATGATGGGGTCTAAATTGCCTGTTGCTACTCAAGACGGAGATCTTGGAGTCATTATGGATAGTTCTCTGAAAACATTCACTCAATATGCAGCGGCAGTCAAAAAAGCAAACAGAAGGTTGGGAATCATTAAGAAAGGGATAGATAATAAGACAGAAAATATTATATTGCCTCTATATAAATCAGTGATAGGCAATGTGCGGCCCGCGGGCTGCACATAGCCCATCAGGGTAATTGGCTGGTGGGCCATGAGACAGTTTGTTTACATTGACCATTCACAGGCACAGCTGTCCGCAGCTCCCAGTGACTGCGGTTCACCGTTCCCAGCCAATTTTTTTTAATCGCTTGACAGCCCTAATTTCCACTGATAGTCTATATTATAAAATACAAGCATAAAATATTATTAGATATGGTCAAAATTGTTCATTTGGAAAGTATTTGGTGAAAAATGGCTTTTTTGTATTTTGGGGGAGGGGGAGAGGTTTGTTTCCCTTGAAGTTTTTTGGTCTTGTTTTTTGGGGGGAGACTTGGGGAGGGGATTGTAAAAGAGAAACCATGAAAAATGGAACTTCGTTTCTTCATTTTGTTTTCACCACCAAAAATAAATTGAAAACATTTGAAATTTTACATGACAAAAACTGGCTTTTCTCATAGTTATACAATCATGCCAGTTCTTACACCAGCCACTGTCGGAAGACAAGATGCCGAGCTAGACGGACAGTTGGTCTGACACAGTATGGTCATTCTTATGTTCATCATGAGAGTCACAATATTTGGTGCTTTCCTTGAACCCCACCTCCTGAAATCAGGTTATTCCATGAGAATTTCAGCTTTCATTTTAAAAATGTTTCTAGCCCTCATGGCTGCGGAGAAAAGCTTAAAAGCGTCCTAAAGGCTATGACACCAGAGAACAAAGGACACAATACACAAATAACCCCAAGAGCTATTCCTCTTAAAAATCTCATGATTTTTAAGCCAGAATCACAAATTTTAAATGCTTGGGGTTGGCAATATCGCATCCCTTTGGGAAGTCGAGCACCTTTGCTATGATTAACCACTGTTCAAGGAGAGTGAAGGAAAGCTTCATATACACTCTCACCCACCAACACAAGACCAGCCACCAACTAGCCCTTAGCATTTTGCATACTTTGTATTTCTGAAATACAATTGATTATAACCCACTATCTGGAAGGCCATTCTTCAGAACAGTCACCTGGTGAAAAGCACACCAAAATGATGTGACACAAAGATTTTTTTAATCCAAGGACACTGCAGGTTGCATGTGATTTTGTAGGAGCAGGATTTTATAATTGTACTATGAGAATTAATGTATGATTTGATTTTATCCTGTCAGCCACCCTTTTTGAATAGCAGAAAGGAATGACAGACCAGAACAATTCTTATGACTGATTATGGTCACCCTTTTGTTTTAGGATAAGTTATAATGTCTACTATGGTGTCCTATATGTATTACAAATTAGACACTCTAACTATACATTTCTTGTTTTAAGGTTTTAGTAAGTAAGAGACAGGATCTTGTATTGTATCTATGTTAATGGATTAGAGGAATGTTGAGGGCCTGAAGCCCCAATGTGAATTGTTTTAGTTATAAGATTTAGCAAGGCTTGATTTACAATGTATTCTGCTGAAGAGTTTCTGTAAGAGATTGTTTGTGTGAATGAGGCATGCATGCATCAGGAAAAGATAAGGTGTGAAAGCCATCACAAATGTCCAAATGGTCAAGAAAAAGTGAGAGACTTGGAAAGAGCAGGAGACAATCAGAAAACATCCATTTGTATCTGATGCAGCAGTGTTAGCAGCAGTGACGACCTCAGAGGTGAGGCAGGCACGCCCGAAGGCGAGACAACAAATAGACGATAACGATAGGAAGCCCGACAATAACCATCAAAAAATAACAGCAGAAAACCCCAAGATTAACACCACTTAAGGACTAATGATCACAGGATGACATTGCAAAATGCATGAACTCAAATGGGAATTTACAACTATAAAGCTGGGGTGTTTTGCCATGGAGCTCTGGGTTCAGTCCTGCAAAGCCTCGGAGTATCAGATCGTGACCGACAGAACCCAGCTCCACACTCGTGCTCAATCTAACTGGCCATTAGATTGACTCGAGCTACAACAGACTGGTAACTATAAACATCAACTGGCAGGAGAGAGAGTAAAGCATATGCTAACTGTTGTATTTTCAATAAATGTGGCGTATTTGCCTTCCCCCCCACACACCCGAAAAGCATAACATTTTGTCCCATCTTTAGGAAAGGGCCATCTGCAGCAGGCTTCAGTGGAGATGGGAACTGAGGAACAGCCTCATAAAAACAGAAGTTAATAAAATATAGATAGAATTAGAGAAGGAAATTAGATGTGGCATTTTAGCATTTAGGCTCCAAGCATACCAAAGAACAAACAGGAAAGATTACTTGGCTATTTCTCTTTCAGCCCCTTCAACCCAAGAATGGCTTTGCAACAGGAACATTGTTCTGATTTAAAGATGAATGGAAATGAAATGCTTAAGCCACCTAACTCTCTTTTCCACTGACTGAGTGAGTCATCAAATTCTCTGTCCTTGTCTGCAACTGGACACCTCAGGGAGGAGAAGTAAACCAGGACAGGACATTCTATAATAATATCTAAGGCTATCGCTCAAAACAGAAGCAATGTGCTGGATGCAGAAAATACTGGGTGAGGTTCTTATGGCCTGGGTTATGCTGGGCATAGTAGGTGACAATAATGGTCCCTTCTGGCCTTCAAATCTGAATCCAGAGCCCTTGTTGCAAGTCTCAATTCCTAGGCTACACAACTGCTCCTAGTTTTAATCTTTTAACCTTTATTAAGGAGAGAAGTAGAGACCTATTACCACCAGCTCTCTCAGTTCCGTGTCTTATAAAACAGGCCATTACATCAGTCAGAACAAAACCCTGGACTGTCAGCTCCAAAGCACACTTGAACTAAAGTAGCAATTACATGAGCTGAGAGCAATCGTAGGCTCTTATCCTTTATGTGGATCAGCCACTGCAGAGGGACATGGCACACTTAGCAAACGTTTACCCCTGCTCTGACAGTGTACAGTTTGGCCTGAGCATAAATGACCTAAAACAGGTTCCAGATTTTCAAACCAAGGGTAACTGTAGAGTTCCTTCTTCCTCATGCCACTATTCCACTGAAGTAGAGCTTTGCCTGAGAAAGGTCTGAGTAAAAGAAAAACAAGGATTTTGAGATCTGGCTCATAGCAAATAACCTCAGCTGCAGCAAGGTTAAAAAAAAAAAACACAAACACCCCCCTCATCTTTGGGAGATTTTTCCTGATACCTCATGCATGGTCACCTACAGCTCCATCAAGATCAATGTTTTGTAACTTGTTGTTAATGTAGGAGGACCCGAGCAGGTCCTAGTAGCAAACACCATCCCATTCATTTGGTTGAATCCCAAAATATCCCCTCCCTCCATTAACTGTCAGTAGTCATATCACCAGCCAATTAAGTCCTCATTCTCTAACTCTGGGTTGTAAAGCACTTGTAGAAAAAAAACAACACTCACATGTTGATATAGGGGAGACTACCTTACATAGGATAAACAGCTTGGCATTATTACAAACAGCAGATCCACTCCTAACAGGTTAGACCCCAGGTACTACCCTTCACTATCTTCTTCTCAGGAGTAGAGCTGAAACTCAGTTTTCCCTTCGGACATGGGTCCGAAGACACTGTTATATGGATAATTGTCTAGTCTCTTTCTTTTCTGTTAAGTTGTTGGCTTGAATGATATGTGACAATGAGATTCACAGGCTAATGGCAAGCTGTGTGAAAATATTTTACCATCAGTTTGGAATTTGCCCTCTTTCATTACGGAAGGCTCCCCCCGTTTAAAAATCTACAGTTCAGGACAGTCATATGGATTCATTTTAATCATCTCAGTTACAGTGAGTTTAAACTAAATTCTAGAGAGAGATTGCTTAAGGTAAAGCATTAAAATGTCACTAAATATTTATAAAAACGCAGTCAGCTATGTCCAGCCAGTCCAATTGCAGTCCTTGCAATATCTCTCCTGGGTTTTCTTAAGGGTGTGTGTCACCTCCAATATGCACTGCATTGGTGAAACTTCATTTTTTGGACTACTTCACTAGAGACCTCATGAATCCATCTACATGCCCAAACCTACTGTTTGATTCTTAAAATGTTTCATTCTGAGGATTATCAGGAAGGGTCCATGGGGCTGGGGTCCATTCATTTCTTTTTCCTATTGCCCATGCTTCTCTTTAGTAATTAAATACCTTCCCAATTTGCCAAATCCACACCCTCTCCTCATTTAGAACCCTCCTACAACTCCTTTGATAAAGCCCACATTAATAAGAGATGTGGGGGAGGAAAGTTATTCCCTCCTCTGGTTTGACCAGGGCTTCTGAATGTCTTCCCTGTGTCTGCCTTAGAGACTGGAAACACCCTGGCCACAGACTGTTCTTGGTTTTTTCCTTATGATAATGAGTTCTACAGAGCACTACGTGCTCTCTTGACCACAGTCCAAGAAACATTATGTAACAAAACTGAACAATGCTGTGTACAAAAGCCCTGCCCTCCATGTTAAGAACCTCCCCTCACCCCCTCAGTAAGGTGTAACATGCAATACAACACATAAGACCAGAAGATTTGTTTGCCATGGGGAAAAATCCTATTTATAAGCACAGTGTCAGAGAGGACAGATGGGCACCCCTTGTGAATGGAGGACCAAATGACTTGAGGTGCAAGGCATCACCATACTGCTTGGGAAAGAGTCAAAGAGAGGATACTGTAATATAGCCTCAGGAACAAACAATGGCTCTTTGTGGCTGTACTGAAGGAGCAGGTGATGTCTTTGGTTCAGGTGATGGCATTTCTGCTATATGCAGTACCGGAAGCAGACAATTTTGCAAGGAGGCTTTGTGAGGTTCTAATAAGCCCTGCAGAATATATAAGATGATTGCAAATTCATAGCTAGTGTGTGATTTTTCTCTGCTCTTCGTTAACTTTCACCTATAGTGATAAATAAAATAGAGATAATAGGGGCAGGAATGATCACTAGGAATTAGAGCTGAAACCCCAACACCGCCCTCTAGTCTTCTATTTTGCAAGACTAATGTCCTATCTATTTCTTGCACACGTATAATGAGGGTGCTCTGACCATTGGCAGTCTGTTCTGTTGACTATTTGCTATTGCTATTCAAGAGGGTTTTTTTCAAATACCTAGCAAACTTTTTCTCTTGCCTCAAGCAATTGCTCTCTGTCTACCTACTTCCAATACCGGATAATTCCACTATTTCATTTATACCATTTCCTTGAAGGTATTTATAGACAATGATCATGTCCCCAGTCGTCTTTTCTGAGCTATTTAGTTTAGCTACTTTAACCTCCTCAAATGACTTATCCTCCAGTTTCTGTATCTTTTTTTAAAACTCCTGGTATTCTCTAGTTTTGCTCTCAATCATTCATTGTTTTCCAGATAGCGGTCCCCTAATTTATTTCAGTACAATTTAATCTCATCTTTCTTGTGATTTTTTTTTTTAAATCCATCACAATGAATCTCAGCTGACAGCATTCAACTGTTCCAGGACTCCAGGTCACTTAGCAGTTGGGTTAGGTATTTGTGCTTGCCACTTCTCTGAATGTTGGTGCCATCAATATATTCGATCAGAATTAAAGTTACACCTTCCTATAGGTCATTAATGAAAACAAGTCCTTGCTGGGAAATCAGCTATTAACCTTTGCTCCTGTTGATCAACCAATTTTGAACCCATGCTATGATGTTTTTATCTAATTAGTATTTATCCATTTTCTTTATCAATTTATGACACCATTATATCACACTATGATGTGCCTGTATTTGTCTACTTGCTCAGGAGTTATAATGAATATGTCTTTTGTTAATGCTTTTTTGTCAGTTGGACACTCCTATCCAAAATATTTTATGACTACTTCCAGCTATGTTTGAATACTTCACCCAGAACAGAAACTAATTGGCTGATAGCTTCCTAAGTTCTTTCCTTCTTGCTAAATGCCTTTTCCTGTCCTCAAGTACCTCCCTTGACACACATGATTTATAGCAGATCATTTTCAGAAGTTCTGAGGCTCCTTTAGAGCTCTCAGAGGCATTTTGTCCAGTGCCGCCTGCACATTTACAAAGAGTACCCTGGTTAACTGAAGCTTGGTTATGCCTCCCTGGGGGTGAGGGGTTTGATAGCTACCTGGCCAGCACAGGGATCTTTAACATATCCTTGGCTGGGGTACAGGGCTCTTGGCCCATGAAAGCTGGCTCCATTCAGCTTTCCCATTCATCCACCCCTTCACAGAGGAAACTTGAAACATTAGGATATATGATACTGAACTATGTGTTTAATTTTCTGAGAGTCTTTCACCATCTCTTTGTTCATCTCTTGTTTCAGGAGTCAGACTATTGCTGCTAATATTGTCCTTGCGCTTTGATTTGTTTGTTTTTATCCTTCTTACTGAAAGAGATGAACAAAGACGGTTAAAAGCTTTGCCATTGTACAATCACAACTTGCCAGTTCCTCTTGCTCCTTTATTAGCAGGACTGTTTTATCCCTAACTTGAATTTTTCTGAGTGAACTTAGACAATTTTTATATACCGTACTCCTTTTCTACGGTGTCGTTTTGCTGCCATATCTTCCTTAATTTAGATTAGGGTGGGCAAACTTTTTAGCCCAAGGGCCACATCTGGGTATGGAAATTGTACGTTGGGCCATGAATGCTCACAAGATCGGGGGTTAGAGTGTGGGGCAGGTGGCGTGAGGGCTCCGGCTGGGGATGAGGGGTTAGGGGTGCTCTGGGCTGGGACTGAGGGGTTTGGAGGAAGGTCGGGGGTCGGGGTGCAGGAGGAGTTCAGGCTCCAGGCGGCGCTTACCTCAAGCAGCTTCCAGAAGAAGCGGCATGTCCCCCCTCTGGCTTCTATATGGAGGCGCAGCCAGGCAGCTCTGCGCACCGCCCTGTCCGCAAGCGCCGCCCCTGCAACTCCCATGGGCTATGGTTCCCGACCAATGGGAGCTGCGGGGGCAGCCTGCGGAGCCCCTTGGCTTCCCCTATGCATAGGAGCCGGAGGGGGGACATGTCACTGCTTCTGGGAGCCGTGCGTAACAAGGTGACCCCACTCCCTGGTTGGAGCGCCGGAGCAGGGCAAGCCCGGATCCCACTCCCCGACAAGAGCTTGAGGGTTGAATTAAAACGTCTGGAGGGCTGGATGCGGCCCTCGGGTCATAGTTTTCCCACCTGATTTAGATCTACTTTCCTTCTATTCTCACTTCTTTTCCATTCTTTTGTACAATCTGTTCATCCCCCCACCCTTCAGCCTTTCACATGGATCTATTTCAAAATATGACTTGCATTTTATCCCTTGGGCTACTTGTACTGTGTTCAAGCTGTCCCATCCAAAAAGTAGTAAATTAAAAAAGCAGATCACATCATAGCTTGTTCAGCCAGAGAACAATATTTTTGGAATGTATGGGAATAACACTTAGCACTATGCAGGGTTCCTTGGGTTCTGGGTAGAGAAGTTTGCTGTAGAATTCACACTCGATTGTAGAAGTATGCTCCAGTATCTAAGCTGCAGCCTGTGAAAGAAGGAATCCTGCCTCCCACACTGAGTACCTTAGTAAGGTGCTTGAAGATTCCAGAGGATTTTACCCCAACAGGGGCACTCTTATATTTCACATATTAGTGTTTCTGAAGACAAGTTTGATGATCCATAAAATAAATTATAGCCAGGCACAGAGTACAAACATAATCTGTTCCACAGTGTTGCCCACACTCATAATTTTAATCACAAATCTCACACTATTTGGTAGAGTTTGTTAAAGCCCAGCTCCTGGACTCTAATTTGGAGTTTGTTGACATGCATCCCCTGTGAACCACCAGGAGTGGCCATGAATTCAGCAACTACAGTGCAGTCTGGAAAGAACCGCTTAGACCACCGCGCTCCCAGAGGCAGATGCTGAGATCTGAGTGAATGAAATCAGAGGCAGGCACCAGAACACTAGTTTTATAGGCAACTGTCCTAGGACCTCATTGGTCCAGAATGTTTTTCACTTTCTTATCTAGCTGACTAAATCAGGTGCTTAAATCTTTCAGATGATCTCTATGAGAGGCCTTAAACTCTGAGGTGCCAAGACATATGAATGGGTTCCAGAGTGAATGTGGCAGCTTAGATATGAATTCCTTCACATTTTGCACCTGCAGAATTAGTTGGTTATTGGGAAAGCAATTAACTTCCCCATCTGAGTCTCCAGGCACAGATTGCTGCAGTCACATCACAATACTCTGTGGAGAATCCTTTGCTTTTTCTGTTTAGATTATAACAGTCTTTTTTTTAAAAAATGTTGTTGTGATGTTACATCCTATGGTATTTACATGTCCTCTAACCCCATAGTATCTGAGCACCTCACAATCTTTAATGTATTTATCCTTCCTATGAGGCTATGGAAGCTCTATTATTCCCCCATTTTACAGATGGGGAACTAAGGCACAGACAGCATGAGTGACTTTTCCAAAAACTCACACAGGAAGCCTTTGGCAGAGCACTGTCTCTCAAGTCCCAGGCTTCTGCCCTTACCTCTGGACCATCCATCCTTACAGCCATGGAAGAGGATTTTGAATGGAGCCTGCTAACACAATGGGATGCACTGGCACCTTGCAATCCACTCTGAGTGAGGGGTGGCTTGCTGTCAAACTGCCCCAGGAGTAGAGCAGGAACTGAGCTGTGATGCAGAAACAGTTTGGTCTCCGCTTTTCCATTTTTCCTTGGGGAACTGCACCAAGCCCCTGTCCTGGCACCACCTACTTCCTCTCACGCATTGGCTCAGTTGTGCTGGATACTGCATTGGGAGCAGAGCCAAAAAACTCCCCACTGCTGCCCACCCACTCTCCATAGACCATTTGTGCCTGCTCCCTCTCCAACCACACAATACTAGTAGTCTTCACAGGCAGGGTCACAGTCTGGTTCAATGTGGTTAGATCACATCAACAGGAAGTTACAGAAGAAGCAGTCAGTCACCTCCTCCAGTGGAATGTCCCTGGATAGCATTCAAACACACCCACGTTCACATTAAACAAAAACTATAGCTCCAGGACCAAGGTCAAGTTGGGTTTCCTCTCAGACATCACTAAAAAAGTGTATACAAGACCCTGATGGTGGGAGAATCAGCAGAGGTACCAAGGATTAAATGGGGCTGGAGACACAATGTCTCATCCCTAGAGGTTGCATGTTGGTGGGATGGACTGAGGAAATTTGCACAATTGTTGCCTATGCTCTTGTTCTTTGGTGTAGACTCCAATCATTATGGTGGTGAGGCTGGCAGTCAGACAAGCACAAAATTCATCCTGATGAAAAAACATTGGTTTATGGTTTGTAAAGTGCTAGATTTTGGCTTTAGCTCTGAACCACAGTGTGGATCTGCACTGCTGCAGGAAACATCTCCCTGGGGCTCCTTATTAGTTCTGAGGTGGGGGGAAAAACCCACAATCTGTGACACCCCTTTAAGACATTGAATGCACAGTGCCCCGGCCAGCATGCAGGAGGGTGATAGACTCATGGCTCTCCCTACTCCCTGTCCCCTGTTTTCAGCCATGTTGCTCTCAACAGGAAGAAGCCTCTTCCTACCAGCCCCTGCACTGCTTGCAAATGCAGAGGCTGCAATTCTAGCTGGTCCCCATGCAGCCCACTGAAGCAGGGGGAAAAGCCTTCCTCTGTCCTGCTGCATCCTGTAGCCATGTAAGGGATGGCAACAAGCTAGCCCAAATAAGATATGAAAAAATGAGCCGTGTGCGCTAGACAATTGTGTGATTATTAATTAATTATTAATTATCATTATTATTATTAAAGGAAGAGCATGGCAAATATCATAGGAGATATATGCAAGTTATTTAAATTTTTATCTTATTTAGAATCCTGGCAATTCTAAGAAATGTAGATTCTGTTCCTTAATTAAAGAGAAAGACATTAGTTTGAGCTAAACTGTTTGAAAAGAGCTTACAAAACTCTAATTGCAAAAACTAATTGCAAAATTAGAACCATCAAGCTGTAAAACAATGCCAGGTGGCAACATTCCTCTAATCAAGAAATTTAATTCTCCTCCCACCCTAGTTCCTTAGGAAATTTAATCCCCACTAAGAAGTATAAGACTGAACCATATTTATTTGGACAGACAAACTGCAGGTAGACCCTGCTGGCAATCTCTCAATCAGAGTCCCTCTAGGCATTTAGACTAGTGCCATAAATCTGACATACCGACTTTTCCCTTAAGAGGGGTGTGCTAATTGAGGATTTGCAACCCTTCTTATTCTGTAGCCACCAGAAGATTAAATTGTTGAACCAGAATTTGATTGGCTGCAGTCAAGAAGGTTTACATGGCATTTACACAGAGGGGTGGTTTACATGACATGGCGTTTACACAAATGGTGTGGTTTGAGATGCACAGAAATTCAGCAGTGTCATTTACTATGTTGGGTCTCCTTTCCACTTGTAGAAACAGAGTCCATAAAATGGGTAGTATACACATAAACACTGCAATTTGTGCTGTGCTTCCATCCATATTCTGCTGTTAAGGTTAATTCACAACTGCTCTGGTTTGTGTCCTGTCAGGTTTGTTATACCTTAGACAACTGAAATTGTAACACAAACTACATGCTAGATTCAACCAAGCAAAAACAGAGAAGCATCAATTACATCCTTAGGCTGGGATCTTTAACAAGCTTTTAACCCAGAAGATGGTAAGCAGAATGGCCTTTCCTGTAAGGTTACCATTTGGGATTTCACAAGAAACATAGTAGTGGAAGCTGCTGACAGGATGCTGTGAATCAACACAAATCGTAAGAACATAAGATGATAAGAATGGCTGTACTGGGACAGACCAAAGGTCCATCCAGCCCAGTATCCTGTCAGTCGACAGCAGCCAATGCCAGGTGCCCCAAAGGGAGTGAACCTAACAGGTAATGATCAAGTGATCTCTCTCCTGCCGTCCATCACCACCCTCTGACAAACAGAGGCTAGGGACACCATTCCTTACCCATCCTGGCTAATAGCCAGGACTTAAAAGAGAACTGGATAAATTCATGGAGGTTAAGCCCTGTTATAGTCCTAGCCTTCACAACCTCCTCAGGCAAGGAGTTCCACAGGTTGACTGTGCGCTGTGTACTTCCTTGTATTTGTTTTAAACCTGCTGCCCATTAATTTCATTTGGTGGGCCCTAGTTCATATATTATGGGAACTAGTAAATAACTTCTTTACTCACTTTCTCCACATCACTCATGATTTTATATACCTCTATCATATCCCCCCTTAGTCTCCTCTTTTCCAAGCTGAAAAGTCCTAGCCTCTAATCTCTCCTCATATGGGACCCATTCCAAACCCCTAATCATTTTAGTTGCCCTTCTCTGAACCTTTTCTAATGCCAGTATATCTTTTTTGAGATGAGGAGACCACATCTGTATGCAGTATTCAAAATGTGGGCGTACCATGGATTTATATAAGGGCAATTATCCCCCAACTAGGGTGGTCATGCTTTCTCCCTAGCCAACATCACCGATATTGAGATGGTGCTGGCAATGCCAGCATAAATGCTTGGTTAGTTCTTGGCCCATGACCAGAAGTTCACATTGTCACGCCGTCTGTAACGACTCTCAACTCTGAATGCTAATCTAAGGGCAGACTGACAAAAAACAGAGCAGAAATGCCAAACATATTGTATATTCTAGAATTAGATTTCACCAGTCCACTAACAAGGATGAACTCCTAAAGCACTACATCAGTTTTACCACAAAGTCACAGAGAGTCCCTTTGGGCATTCTAATCTGTTTTGCCAGCCAGGCAAGCTGGACTATGTGATAGATGGTCACTTTACACCAAAAATCACCACAACATTCAGGTTACTCTCAGTCTCAAAGAACCAGTCACTGCTGCAGCTCAGTTGTCCTCAGATCTCAAACCAAACCAGTTAGTGATAAACTAACTAAAGATTTATTAACTAAGAAAAGAAATGGAAGTTATTTACAAGATTAAAACAGGAAACACACACACACACACACACACACACACACACGTGTAACAGTCTTAGATTTAAAAAGGTAATAGAAGCTTCTGTAATAAGCAGCTCTATATGTTTTTTAGGGCTGGCCCATGACAACCAGCATGGCAATCTTACTAATGTTTAGCAAATTTTGCCCTTATAACACTAATATCTATTTTAACTATTCTAACCCACAGGTAAGCCAAAGTGGTTACAAGTTGTGCATTTGTCAGTGAGGCCCTGGGCCTTGCATGAGCTAGCACCTGGTCTGACAGGGTCTCACATATGACGAAAGGTACACAGGCAGACAGATATGTGCACACTTTGTGATCTGTGCTGGCTACTAGTTTTGACCCATATAGCCCTATATGACTTGCCTACCTGAGAAACCATCCTCTCACTCTGTGCCATAGTCCCACAACCGTGCGCAGTAGTGGCACTCATGTTTCTGCCTGGAACAGGCCCTATTTTTACGTATTCCTATTCTATTTTGAAATAACAGAAAGAAAGAGAACTGCATTTTTAACTATAGGACAGGAATTAATGTTTCAAAACTAGAAATGCAACGCAATTTTATTTAGTTATTTTAACTTTCAAACATCAAGAATCATTTTCAAGCTTATACCTTAAAAAAAATGTTTCAATTCTGATGAAGTAAGGAAGAATGGAAGCCGCCGGGCTGATCCCCAGGTTCTGGGAGCTTGTAAATCCTGCATCAGGAATGGCAGAAGAGAGGTTACAGTGCAATTGTCATAGCCTAGACTTTCATTCAAACACGAAGATTGCAGTTTTTCCTTGCTTCTTAAAACGGACATCCAGCCCATCTGTTTTCTGAGCGTTTTACTTTGACAAAACGGAGTCTGGCGTCTTGTGTGTGACTAACTGTGAGGAATCCTCTCATATAGGATACGGAACCAAAATGTCAATTCATTTTAAAACAGAGGGTGAGAACTCCTCATACATAAAAGGATTCTGTTTACTGCTCCCTCTAAAAGCCTTAGACAGGAACCCAACAGCAAGGACACACATTTCACTCTCCTTCTGACTGGTAAAATGCTCTAGCCAAGTGTTCTTTCATGAGGTCTCAAATCCACCAACACGCAAAACGTAGGAATAGAAGCACCATGCATGGAGAGTAAGTTTTTGCAACTTATACAGTCGCTTGAAAATCATATCTTCTGTTTGATCAAGTGACTGCCAGTGCATCCCGAGTGAACTTCTTTGTAACATGTAACTACTAAAAGATGCTATCTGTTCTAGTGGAGGCAGGCCATGCCTTTGCTTTATACAGCATAGGCTACATTGTGGCATTTAGCCATAGGCCGGCACTGCCCTATAGGAAAATGAGGAGGGACTGTACAGTATGAAGGAGGATTGTGCAGGTTTAGGATGATCCTGCCTGCCTCTCCATTCATGCCCAGCAAGCTCCAAAGACCAGCATGAGGGAGGGAGATAGGGCCATGACCCCACTCCCTTCCTACCCTAGAGCAGGAGATACCATAGGGAGGGAGCAGTCCTTGTGCTGCACAAGATACCTTGTAGCTTCCCCTTCACACATGCATGGAGGGTTATGCATAAGCTGGTCTTATAGTTGCCAGGATAAGAAATGGTAGTGTCCACGGTCTCAAGACCACTGATACCAGTGCCAGCAATTTTCACGCTCAAACTGCCGCAGAATCATATACGCAGAAAATCCCCAACATTTCTTTTAGGTCCACATTGTCCAGATACACGCCAAAGACATAATATCTCCAGGAGGTCTATTTTTATGAAGGCAGTCTTTGGTCTTTATGCTCATGTACACAGTTAGTGTGTATCCTCTTATTAACCTTCTTACTTCCTTAATCTTACATCCTTATCCTTTAACCCTTTTATCTTTTTTACATGGATGAACTGGGGAGGTTGTTTCCTGTTTAACACAATCTAATGCCCAAGTGTAGCCATTAGTTCCAATACATTATTTTCCAAATTCACCTTTTACTGGGACCGGTTCTAGAATTCATTTTCCTATCTGAATGATCTCTGCTTCATACAATTTTTTCCTGGTGTAAAACGCACTGACAGAATTACTTCCAAACAACACAGACTAGGGGCCTGATCCAAAGCCCATTGAACTTGATGAAATGACTCCCATTCAGTCGACTTTGGGTCTGGCCCTGGATGTTTATTCTATTTAACGAAATGTATCTTCTATCCAGACAAATGGTAAGGATGGGGGAAGGGTGGATAGATTCTGACCAGGAAGAGTTATATAGATGGTGAAGCAGATGGGCTCTCTCCCCAGTGCACTCTGCAAAGGGGAGAGTGGGAAAAGAAAGAATCCATCCAAAGCCTGGCCAAGCAGAGAGGAGGGTGTTGGAAGACAAGGAACCATCCATTGCAGGAGTAAGACTGGCAGAGATGATGGTGGGAGGAAGGAATGAACCCAACATTGTCAGTCATTAGTACATGCATTTAAAAAAAATGCTCTGATTTTTCCAGCATGGAAGTTCTTGGCTACGTAGAGACAGACGATAGCTTTAGGTGAGAGGTCAGTGTTCTCAGCTGTCATTACAGACTGAGCCCATCTGTGCACAAGCAGCTACAGCTGTGCAAAAAAGGCAGCAGTTTCAGGTCACACAAGTTTCATTTTGCTCCTTTGGAAATCAGGTTCCGTTTTCTTGGGTTTGTGCCCCTTGGAGTTTCAGATTCATTTGAGCTTAGACACTTAAATGGACACTCAGCCAAAACTGCCAGTTTTCAGCAGGCTTTTCCTCTAAACTGCGAAGAGCCAGTGAGTTTACACTTGACAGTTTCACGATCCACACCTGAGAACATAAATCCCAGCCTGGTACCCTGTTCAACTGGCTGCAGCAGGGGGAGGGAGAATTATCTCAGCACCTCTCAAGCACAAGGGAACAGGGACAGAAACCACTTCTCCTCCTCAAAGCATCTTCTCAAGTGGGAGTCCTGCTGCTCTTGGCACATTGCCCTTTTACCTCACTCCGGGGCTTAAATCAATGGAGTGAACCATGCTAGCAGATAATCCCAGACCTGGCAAGCAGCCAGTAGCGGAAGGAGGAGGAGTATTTCCTGTTTCCCTGAAGAGGTTTCCAGGTGAACTGGGATACTGCGGGACACAGCCCAGCTGGTTGCCCCATGAAGACATAATAAATAAGGATGATGGTGGGCTACCAACCTGTTTCACCCTAACATGATGACAAAAAGGAGTGGGGAGAACAGGCTTCTATGGAATGAGGATGCAGGATAGGGGAGCTTTGCCATTAACAAAAGGAACTGAACCATGGCAAACCGGGAGATAATTCTTGCAGCTAGAGAGGCCACCTGTAACAGAGTTAATGAGGAAAATTATTACTGCGGTCTTGATCCATTTAAAGAAGCTATCCTCAAGGTGGTCTGTGGTGTTACTGATTTGACATATACATTCCATAGACATGTGCAGTCATAAGGGACGCAGAATATAAAGAATTACATCCTCCAGGCTAACAATTCAACACCCCCCTTTATGTGCTGTGCAAAACTCCCATTGAAATTAATGGTGTACAGATATGAGAGAGATGAGATCCCTTTAATTCCTGACGGCAATCGAAACAGAGAAACTACCTGCTCCCTTAAATTTAAAGTCGCAGGTCTTTGGCAAATACCTTTATTGGAAACTATTTCCAATAACAAATTAAGATTGGCCAATTAATGTTAAATATTGATAATGCACTGACCTCAGCTAAGTCATTAATGACTGCACTTTATGAAATAAAGTTATCACATTTTATTTTATTTTTCTTTAAAATGTTTTCATGAAAGCAACATAAAACATTCAAAGTCAAGATAACTGTATTTCCCACCATGCACTGGAATTTCATTCTTGTCTCAGGATGCAACTGATTAACACCCCCACACACCCATCACACTGACTGTTACTCTATTTTCCTTGGGAAATCCATGAAGAATACAAGTGCTAAAAATGCATTCGACACCCGATGGGTGAAGAGTATGCTTATTTATGTTTCCTGAATCTCTTCCTAATCAATGATCTAACATCTCATTAAGTGGCTAAGATACAGGAGCTGTTTAAAATGCATTTTCTGCCCCTTCCTGATATATTCCATCACTGCAGCTTAAGCAAACCATTCCTGACAACCTTCTATTGTTTCACGGACGCCCGCTTATGGCATAGCTCATACATACTACAACATATCCCAATTTGCAGATAGTCTTAAGAATACCTTGTAGTTTAACGTGTTTGTAGATTAAAAAAATAACGCTATCTTTTGGAACTTAGTAGGTTAAGAGAAATGCTAAATCAGTGCCTGCTGATTGCTGAAGCCAACTGACGGGTGGATTCTATATTTAGGATCCTCCTTACACCTGTCAAGAGACAGAGAGAGACAGCCAAAGAGAGAGAGTGCACAACAGAGCAAGCAATCCACAGCCCTGTCTCTTGCAGCAGAGAGCTAGAAATAAAAGCAACAAGAGCAATGAAGAAAACAGAGCAAATCCTTATTAGTTATATTACCCTGTTGTTGTGTGACATGCTCCCAGTCAGTGCACTCTAAGCACAGCGTGGACTTCATCAGATATCAGTGATTCCAAAGGAAGGAGAGGCACTCAAGGCTGAATTCGGTCCCACTGTACCATACCTGGTCTCTTCAGGTGGAGCCAGTTCCCTGCTGTTCCTTAGCAGAACACACTATGCCCCTGCTGCAGGGTTTAAAATTCCAAACTGAACTTCAGTTACTATTCAACCTTGCACTTAACAACCGCACTGCAGACTGGCATATTCCAATTTGATTGTCATCTGTCTGAATCCAAGCTGCTTTCAAAATGCAAATCAGACAGCACTTCTTTTTATACTGAAGAATCTGAGATACATATGCAAATGCCACAAGACGGAAAAAAAATCACAACCATCCTCTACAACATACAATCAATTAATAAAACAACCCCACTACGGATTCCTCACTTCCTTTATCATCTTTAAATAAAACAAAATAATAAAGTTAAAATGTAACAATACCCAGCTATAGCAGCAGCTTTTATTCAAATGGACATTTTTTCCTTACCATCCATTTTGTACCACTTCTTTAAGATTTCTAGTTTGCTTCTAAGAGGCAGCAGAATCACATTATTTATCATTAATACTGTATAAAACCAAAAATACTGAGATTGAATTGGGAAACAGCTACAATATTTAGATTTGCATGCACATCCCTTCCTTTAGACAATCCCTAGATAAAGAACCCTGAAACTGACCATTCCTGTATCCCGTTTCCATAGGATACAACAATAACCCAGCAGCACACATTCATATATATATAAAATATCTGCCACAAGAACTCTCCCATTCTTTCAGCAAGGGAAACCCAATTGCCTTTCAGTGATCTCTAGAGGTCAATATATTGGCTATTACAGATCAAAAGGTGGGAGTGATTCCAATGATAAGAGGCCCTCAGAAGAACATTCTGCCCTCTCTCTCATATCTGGAGAGCCCCAGCTTAGATGCCAGTGATGACTACAACTATGGCAGCATGCAATGAGGAGAGCAGTGGCCACTGATAAATAGGTCTTAGTCCATTTCTATAACTAGCCTACAAACAAACAAAAGAGGAAATTTATTTTTTCTATCCTAGGAGTAACGTATACCTACCTATGGTTTCATTTGGTAAAGATACGTTCTTCCTGTCAGGATGCATGAGTGGGTCTGAGAGAAACTTTTTAATACTTGTGAAAGACAACTGCCATCCCTCGAAATGGGAGTGCTCATCTTGTCCACAGAAGAAGTATAGCAATAGTGCAAGGGTCCCCATGCTGCCCACTCTACCCTGGACAAAGAAACCACTGTTTTTTTATTTTGGCTAGTCAATGGCAGAGCTCTCTCTCTCTCTCTCTCTCAAAAAAAGTGAATTAATGCTCTCTCAAGCAACACACACCTATCTAGATACAAACTTGTTACCAACTGCAACTGATAAAGATTTGAGAAGCAACTGTATATAAAGATAGACACTAACAAGAATACGCTGCTTGGCAAAAAGAAGGCAGGGTAGATGCAGGAAATCTTCATACTATCAATGTACATGTGCAGTAGTTCTATCTGCATCAGCATCACAGCAGCTATTTCAAAACTCATAGGGCGAAATCCTGACCCCATGCAAGTTTTGCCATAGACTTTAGCAGAGCCAGGATTTCATCCACAGTCTCATACAGGAGGCAAGTGGTTCAATACTTGTTGGAAATGAGATAGGAAATAATCAGTCATTGAGCCTGGCCTGATGTAGAATGACGACATGCTGTTTGTAACCAATATTACAGATAGGGTAATTGAGGCAAAAACTGACCAAATGACATGCCCAAGGTCACCTAGTTAAAAGCCAAAAACTCAATACAGTAATGGAGCATATTTAATTATATTTTAATATCTACATATGCTGATCCCTAAACATGTGATGGTATACAAATTGTTCATCTCATTAATATCTCTGCATTTAAAGAATCCATTAACAATAGTCACCATCTGCAGTATAGCAAAGAGTTCGTGTACTGCTGTTCTGTAACATGAATAAAGGAGAGAGCAGATAAATGGAAGTAAGGCAAAGGCACACATTTCAACCTCTGATGCACATGTCCATGTGAAAAGGAAGTATTTGGCTACCATGAAGATCAGTGACCCATCTGAAGTGAGGTGGTGGTCTTAGATCACTTCATAGTGGATAGATGTCATGGCACAAGACAGCCAAACACCACCATTGGGCATTATTTGTTATCTTTATCAGCAGTCATAGGAAAGACACCAAGGTTTGAATGGGCATGAGGTGAACTCCTCTCTTCCTTCTAGGTGTGGTCTCTCCAAACCACAATTTCTGTCTGTATTCACCTGTTGTCTCTTATCTTATACTTGGATTGTGAGCAGCTTGGGGGACAGGGACCATCTTTTTGTTCTATGTTTAAGTGCTTAAAACAAGAGGGTCCTGATCCATTACTGGAGCTCCCAGGTGCAATGGCAATATAAATAACTGCAACAACAGAGGAGCTATGTAGGCTGATGAGAGGATACATCCTACTTGGTGTGAGAGAGGAACTCATTCCCCAGGTCTGAGTGTTTGGCACAATACACACTCACTATATTAAACTGTAATGTCACTGACATCTAAGAATGCAACTGGCAAGGGAATGGCCTAAATGACCTACGTGATCCCCTTCTATCTTTAATTTCTATGACTCTGTGAACTTGTTTGTCACCAGAATATTCAGGGGAGAACGATTGCCTATCTGTAGCGTTTAACAATATCTTGCCACACAGCGTGAATAATTGAACAAGCTACATTTTATTTCATTAAAAGATAATGTGGACTGAGACCAGACAGAATATCAACGACTGTCATGGCATTCCTCTAGTGAATGTTGGCAATAAAGATGTTATATGCAGAGCCACTGTGAAGTGGGAATTCTCCTTAAAAGATCCCACAGATGTTTAATTCAGAGAAGCCTTAGAAAATTAGCTGAGGAAAGCATGTTGAACCATGGATTTGTATATACTCAATGCCAGTTCCTCTGGATGACTGGTAGTTGACACCACACAATTCAAAAATACATTTGATTGCATTACCAGACCCTGAATCCATCGCATACCCCAATCTTCCAGCTGGGTATGTAAAGTAAAATGTATTTTGCTAGTATAAAAACAGGTTGCAAGGAAGATAAGTGAGCAAAGGAAACTAGTGAAGGATTGGACTTTACATTATATTTTCATATTGTCTGCAGTAATATTTTAGAAGTCTCAGATTTGTGGATGTTTCCAAACACCTTAAGGGATGATTCCGTACTCTAAGGGTCTAGGGTTGCCAACCCTCCAGGATTGTCCTGGAGTCTCCAGGTATTAAAGATTAATTTTAATTAAAGATAATGTCATGTGAGGAAACCTCCAGGAATTCATCCACCCAAAGTTGGCAACCCTAAGTCTGTCAGGACATTTCCCCCCCGCCCCCCCCTTGATATTTAACCTAAAACTTCCTGATCTTAATTTGAAGCCCATACATGAATGAAATGGCTGAAAACAGGTATAGTTGTATGCAGTGTAGCCGTAGCTGTCGGTCCCAGGATATTAGAGAGACAAGACGGGTGAGGTAATATCTTTTGTCTCTCACCAACAGAAGTTGGTCCTATAAAAGATATTGCTTCACCCACCTTGTCTCTCTAACAGGAATACTTTTTAATCTCTGAAGTCATTCTAGTAAGTTTTTGTATAGTCTTTTCTTACCTTCTCAAATGTAAGAGGCATTAGCATTTTATGTTTTAAATTATGATCACTAAACCTCTGTGACAGGCAAGTATTATCCTATTGTCACAGTGGAGAAAAATGAAGCAAAAACAATTAGCAATAACCAGACTCCAAGACTCCACGCCCCGCTCTATTGGGCCTCCATACTAAGCACAATCCCATCCTGTGACTCACACCAAGTGGACACATTCAGTCATATCTAGCTTTAGGCTGGAAAGTTTTAAGTGTTTTCTAAATCTACATTTTCCAGCAACTGATGGGCTGTTTAACTTGCCTAATGGTATATGAATGTCAGCAAAGCATAACCAAACCATGGGGTGCTCTCCAATACTACGCCACAGCATTTGCCTCTTAAATGTCTCTCCTGGGAGTACCGCCCTCTGAGCCACCCTCCTACAATTCAGATTCTGACACAACGGAAGGTGACAATAGCTTTCAACTGAAAGCAAAATCAGATGGTAAAAAAAAAAATCCCTGATGTACTACCAGGCTTCTGAGTATCCCTGTGTCCTAATGCACGGGCATCACTTCATTCCAGCCTATGTGACAGAGATTATATAAAATGTACATCCATCCATGCATCCATCCTCCTCATTCCCCTACACACACACCAGAATAATATGCTTCTGTAAATAAAGCCTATTTGTCTGATGATTTTCTGTTTAGATACAAAGGCTGCATAACACAGTTGTAATTGCGCCCCTCTGAAAATACACAGCATTTTCAGCCAAGAAAACCTTCGTTAGTTTATTATCTAATTTTCCCAGGTGAAACAAGTGTCACATACAGGGGTGTGTGTCCGTGTTAATTATAGAGTGCTAACAGGCCAACTTGGCAATGAACCAAATTACTGTTGAACCAGAAATCTCATATACAAAAACAAAGTGTGTGTGTGTGTGTGTGTGTGTGTGTGTGTGTGTATACCTGGGAAAATTAGATAATAAACTACCTGGGAAAATTAGATAATAAACTAACGAAGGTTTTCTTGGTATAGACTATATAATGTGTGTGTGTGTGTGTGTGTATACACACACACACACACACACACACACATTATATAGTCTATACTTGCATACATACATTGTGTATACACACAGGATATACACCTCTACTCCAATATAACGCTGTCCAAAAAATCTTACCGTGTTATAGGTGAAATCGCATTATATCAAACTTGCTTTGATCCACTGGAGTGCACAGCCCCTCCCCTGCCCCCCGGAGCACTGCTTTACCGCGTTATATCCAAATTCATGTTATATCAGGTCGCGTTATATTGGGGTAGAGGTGTATATATTTGATGGTGTAGCGGAGTGGACTCACCCCTGCTGCGCCTCCTGTTGGTGACCCTGGGAATTAGCTCAATCTAGCCATCAGAGCGCCCTCTCCAGGCTGGTGATCTGCCTGTCCTCTGGCCCCATGTCCCTCCTGGACCCCAGTGCCCTTGTATCTGGGGTGCTGCCCCCTGGCCATACACCCCTCAGTACTAGGGTCTCCCCTCCCTGGGGAACCCCCATCCACTATCCCTACCTCATCTCAGAATAAGGCCACTGCCAGTCACCAACTAGCCCCTGTTCCTTGGGGCAGACTGCAGTATAGGCCACTCATCACAGGCAAGGTTGGGTTTGGACCTACTGCCTTAGCCTAGCCCTGGGCTGCCCTCTACAACCCCCAGTACCCCTTGGCCTCCTACTAGGCCACAGCCTGGGGCTATCCAGCCCTACTCCACTCAGGTACTCGGTCTCTAGCTCACAGCAGCCAGGCCCTTCTCCCTCCGAAGGCAGAGAGAGACTCCTGAGTTCTTGGTGCCCAGCCTTCTTATACAGGCCAGCTGGGGCCTGATTGGGGCGTGGCCCAGCTGTGGCTACTTCCCCAATCAGCCCAGTAGCTTTTCCCTTTGCCCCAGCCCTCTGCTAGGGCTGTTTTAAACCCCTCAGGCAGGAGCGGGGTAACTGCCCCGCTACAGATGGGCATGGATCAAAATCTACTTATGAGCCTGCATGGAAAAATAAACAGGCCTATTTCAGTTACTGTAGACTTGTTTCACTATAACAGTTATAGAATCCCCAGTTATTCGTTTATCAAAGCAGCGTACCGTGACTTTTTAGAGGTATCTGATGGTAACTCAGTTTCATACTTTCTCCGTAATCAGTTTCTCTGTTTCTGTTTTAACCAGGCTTGGGATTAATTATTTTTCAGTTGATCTCCAATTTGTGGCTCACCTGATATTTAAATAAGTATATGCTAGACTGGATTCTTATAAGTGGAGCACATTTGGATTTGGGACTCTTACAGACTGTAACACTTAGTTATCTCTGATAGGGAAAGCTATCGACAAATTCCTGGGTAGCTCCGTAAGAACAGATGCTACTTAAAACACATTTTGAAGTTTAGGTACAAGCCTTCACCCAGAATGCACCTGCGTCTACTAACTCCCAATGAACAGTATAATTAGCCACTTCCTGAAAGAGGCATGGATTTTTGTGGAAATATCCATATGTGATAATTTAATTAAAGATAGTATCATAATGCATATGCACAAGGGGGGGCTGAATCAAGATTGCATAGGCAACCTAAAAGTTGACATTTCCTAATTTTGGAGTATTTGACTTTGCAATCTAAATAATGTTCTATAACTTAGCATTTTTGCATGTCATTTTCTTGTTTGTTTTGTTCAAAAAAAAGGAAAAAGCAAAATTGTTTATACACAGCTGTGACAAACCTTCTCCCCATTATTCATCATCTTTACACAGACTTTTACCACTTGGGCTACAGGACTAACTACATTAGTTAGCGCCCAGTACTGGAAATCAGGGATCCAGGGTTATGTTATGCCAATTATCTTCTATGCAGCTTTGGGCAAGTCCCTGCACCTCTCTGTGCTTGTTTCCCCTCCCACTCTGTCTTGTTTATGTAGACTGTAAGCCTTTCAGAGCTCTTCTTTAACTACACACAGCACAATGGGGACCAGATCTCAACTGGGGCCTCTAGGCATTACAACTAATATATAATGATGATGATGATGATACCCATCTGTGAAACGCAATCCAGTAGGTCAGTGCTAGAGCCAGGAACAGAATCCAGCTTCCTGACTCACAAATTTTATTTTGATTTTATAATTTAAGGGGAATTATGTTCTTTTCATAAACTGTTATACCCTTCTTCTGCATGGCGCTATACAAGGATTGCCAGCCAGGGAGTGACTTTTCAATGTAAATGATTTGGGTTAGGAGAGTTCTGTGATGCTTCCAAAAATAAATAAATAAATAACATTGGATGGATTTACCAAAACAAATGCATTGCTACAGTTTTTCATTGCATCACTTCTCTATTGAGAGTGTGACCCAGAAATATCCCCATCAGGGCCAGTGATCCTACAGGGCCATGTTGTAATACCCTTTCTCATGGTGCATATTATCCTACTCCCCAAATAGAATCATTGAGTTCAGTGGGACTATTCAAGAAATAAGATAGTACATGAGTAAGGGTATCAGAATGTGACTCATGGTAATCTAAGCTGGTTTACTAAATAAATGCACCAGCCATTCTTTAATGGAGGTCTGCCCAAATAACAGCTTAGAAGATCATCAGTGAAAATAAGTTTGCTGTTTTCATGTTGGTCACTGGTGGAAATTTGTCCATAGCTAAAAAGAAAAGAATCCACAGCCACATAGATTAGCATAATGATTACTCACAGCAAAGGAAATTCTCAGACCTGGAATAAAAGTGAAGTGATTGGTCATCAGTGACATTCACTGGCAGAGATGTCTAGGGAAGTTTGTACAGTACGAGCCTGTGAATCAAGAATGTGAAAGACTAGTAGCACTGGCTAGAAGCAGCGTTTTTCAAATGTGGCCACCGTGGCTCTTCTTGCAGCCAGAGCCTCTTGGGCTGTGATGGGGGTGGGGAGCAGTAGCCCCTCTCCCAGGGCCACCAGCAGGGGTCGGACCCTGCCCCCCTCCAGAGACACAAACGCTGGAGGTTCAGGCAGTTGGTGAATTCCCCACTTTCCCAGGGGTGGAGGAGGGGGCAGACTTCAGCCACGGGGCTTCAGGCTCCATCCACACAGTAGCAGGCTCTGGTTCCAAGCTCTGGTCCCAGGCTCACCAATCACACCATCGTCCGTGGGTCCTGCAGCCTCCCTACCCACCTCCCCATCCAGGGCTTAATTTCTCCCAGGGCTTGGCGGGGCTAAGTAGGTCTGCTGTGAAAAGTGATATTAACAAACATACAAATATCACTTTTCACAGCAGCAGACTTATAGGGTGACCAGATGTCCCGATTTTATAGGGACAGTCCCGATTTTTGGGTCTTTTTCTTATATAGGCTCCTATTACCCCCCACCCTTGTCCCGATTTTTCACATTTGCTGTCTGGTCACCCTACAGACTTACTATCTAGCAAGTTTTTTTAAAAAAGCAAAAGAAACAACAAAAAGACAAGAACATGCAAAGAACCTTATTTGTGTTTCTATTCTGTTTAGGTCCAGTAAAGAATAGAGGCCAGTGTACAATATTTTTATTACTAAGTCTGAAAAACAAATTACAATGATTTGGACATGTATGCATATTTATTTGTTTTTCCTAAAGTTAATTAAGTATTTTAGGAAAAATTGTCAGCACGGCCACCAGCAAGAGTTGGTGGCCACACTCCGAGATCACCAAACATTTTGTTGTGAGAATCCCTGGGCTAGAGTACTAAATTTGCATGCACAAGACTACAAAACTGAAATGAAAGCACTGATCAGCAGAAAATTCACAGAGCTTAGTTAAAACCCCAAAACAAACAAAAATCCCTCTCTGTGACTTCCACTATCGTGGAGCGTAATCTTTGTAGAAGTGACTATTCCATATGGATTCACCTTTGTTATCTAGTATTTATCACTGTTCTACCTCTTTTGTTTTCACTTTGATATTCTGCACCTCTAATCATTTTTCAATCATGCCCAATTATGTTACTATCTTTTCACTTGATAAAGTATCACCCTAACTTTTCTCTCCACATACTATAATGTCAACATGCCTTTTCTTTTCTGCCAATAGTCTCTCCCTAACTCCCTCCCTTCTGTATTGCTCTTCCTATCTGCTTATCATGCTACCATTGCAATTTCACTCAGATGATTAACAGTGAGTAACTTTCTGAATTTTAGTGTGGTTTCTAATCTTTGTGTAATGTAGCATCTCCTCTGACTAGTTAGTAACTGCAAGCTTCAAATCAAATATTTACCCTTACCACTGGGTACAAAAACACTTACTATCTCTGTTTATAGGATATATAAGTACAAAAATGTCTTTATTTTAAACAATCATTTCAATTAAAACCTCAAGATTCTGTACCAGTCCCAGGCGGCTCAGCTCCGGGGAGACAGGCGAGCCCCCACAGGTGGTGGGAAGCAGAGACTGCCCAGAGCCGGAGGCACACTGTGGTCCGGTCAGGAGGCAGAGAGGAGCCCTCGGCCAGAGGACCAAGTGGTGGGCGGGGGGCGGAGAGGAGACCTCGGCCGGAAGGCAAACCGAGAGGAGCAAGTGGTGGGTTGGGGGAGCCAGCGGTGTCTCGGGGAGCAGTGCAAGCAGAGCAGGCCGGGGCCACATCTGAACATGGGCCCAGCTCCATGCAGACACTGGCGCCATTGTAAACCCGGCATTGGCAGGAGAATATAACCCAGGCATTCCTACACCCCATTCTGACCCCTAGACCAGCCTCCTCTTTAAACCCCGTTGTATATTTCAACTCCCGGTGGAGAAGAGAGAAGGTAAATATTTTCCAATATATCTCTTGCGACAAAGATCAAGATTTTACTTTGCAGAACTCTGATGCTTTAGATTTTGTGAAGATTTTAAATATAAATACCTGGAAAAAAAAAATCAAGCTTTTGCACCAGATGGTGGACTAGGTAATCAGCTCTGCATAATGAGGGGTTAAAATAAATGACTTTGATCATTCCTACCCAAGCTGAAATGAAATGCTGAGCTCTACAATTAATTGCTTCTTTAAAAAAAGAAAAAAAAAAGGCAAAACGTGTGAAAGCCATTTACATTTTAGACTTCACAGTATTAGACAATATACAGTGTTTTAAACAGGGAAAATACTTTCTTTGCAATCACATATGTATACAAAACAGCATTTGTTGCTAATCTGAAGGAACAATTTGCCATGCCTCATAGCATGTTAAAAAGTCCTCTTTTACATGGACACTTGCTCAGCAATGCATAGACAATGAAGTGATGTCAGAGCTGATAATTTAAGGGGAAGACAAATGACCACATCGGATATCATGCATGGTTTCCTTTGTGATATGTTACTATTTCCCTTTGTGTAGCCTAATATGATCATGTAATACATTTTATTTTATACAATCTACACAATCGGGCCTTGACAGTGATGACTCATTCCCCGAGGATTAAAACCTGCATATGCACAATAAGAAATTATTTTATGCAGATTCGTCCTGAACCTTGGTTGTATATGGTACAGGCCTGATTCTCTTCTTGCATTCACCAATATAACTTCTATTCACTTCAATAGAATTACTTCTGACTTATGCTGATGTAAGGGAGATCAGACTCAGGTCCCAAATTATATCTGTTGACGTTTATGCATGCACATTTACACCAAATTCATCCTTGGTGTAATGCCACTGAAGTCACACACGGATTAATTTAGCCAGATTCTGCTTTCAGATATAGAACAGAATTTCGTCCCACCTATTTAGTTTAATGTAATCTCCTTACCACTTCATGCAGATCACCCACTCACTTGCAAATCTAGCATTTCTGCAAAAGCCAAATGCAACAAGATGCCACGCAAGAAAGTGACTTTGAATGTAATAAATTAACATTGTAAGGATTATACAAATTTCCTTCTGTGTGCATGTCAAAAATGATTACCATGGAGAGGCCTGTTACTCGCATTTGAAAAACTTGCTACTTCAGTGGTTATCATTAGTTATAGCATTAATTCATAGTCTGTAATAAATCCACCCCCAACTACACTGCCTCCCATGCAACATGTGTGCGTATTCCTTGGAAGTAATTTCATAAAGTAGCTCTATTTATCTTAAGTACTTACGTGGCCCCCATTCTCCCCTCTGTCTGTAATGTATTTATTCACACACCACCCCTGCAAGGTAGGATGGGTCCTAAACTAGCATCCTAACCTCTGGACTAGCCTCCCTCTCTGTTTTCATTAGAGAACACTCAAGATGTTTATGGCCCATTTTCAAATGAGCTGAGCACCCCCAGTTCCGACTGTCTTCAGTGGGAACTCCAGGAGCTCATTAATTCCAGAAATAAGCCCCTCAGGTGTTCTCATTTGGGGAAATGATGGGGGTATATCAAAATGAGTGTAACTAACTGCTGGCATGAATCAGATATGCTGGTCTTTTTCACAGTGCTGTCTGTACATTTTTGCTGACTCCTGTGTTAGTTTCTAAAAATGCTACTGAGCTTATGTTTTACAATCTGTGTACATCCCAGGAGTAAAGATTTGGGGGATTAACTCTCCTAACGCCCCAGGCCTTCAGTCACCAAAAAAGGGGGGGAGGGTTAGGTGTGACAGCAACTTTTCATTTGTTCTATAAAAAGAATCTGCCGTGGGAAGCAGATAAATCAGAATTACTATCCTGTCAGGAAAGATCACGTGTATGCAGCTTTCTGAGGCAAAATGAGAGTATAAAAATAAAACCACTTTTCATTCATAAAGGGCTTTACAAACCTTAAGTAACAAATTAATCTAGACAGTCCCCTCCCCCCCATTTGGCTAGGTACTAGGCCCCTCATCTGTAAAACTGGCACCTGTGAAGTAGGTAAGTATTACGCCCATTTAATAAATGAGGAAAACTGAGGCACAGATTTTAAGTGACTAGAACAAGCCCACAGAGAGACTCAATATGAAAAGACTGAACCAGTTTAACTATAATGTAATATATTTGCCCACGGGGATTTAAAGCAGAAAAACAATACCCCTCCCTTTAGTCTCCTTTCTCGTTATTCTTCTGCAGAAAATATACCATTGAAACTGCATCATCCACTCATGGGGATGGTTTTAGCCCTGAGGAAGGGGGCACAGTTGGCAACACCAACAGATTGACTAGGTAATGCATGTGGACCTGTGCATACCTCCTACCACTGTAGAAGGCCAACCCTCTTTATGCAGTATTTCAATGTTCTATCCCACCCAATCTCAGATACAGCTCCCTTTAGCACTCTGGCCCCCACACCTCACCTTAATCCCTCTTGAAGAGCAGTTATAAATATAGAATGGAATTACTGCTCCCGGCTAGAGAAGTGCTACTGAATGTAATAATGGTGAAACCAACAGGGTTCTGTAGACATTTAACAAGGTTCTGTAGAAAGTCTTTTAAATACCTTAGGAATTTAATAATTCATAGAGGCATAGATTCCAAGGCCAGAAGGTACCATTGTGATCATCTAGTCTGACCTCCTATAACCCACAGGCTATAGAACTTCTCCAAAAATAATTCCTAGAGAATATAGTTTAGAAAAACATCCAATGTTGATTTAACAATTGCCAGTGATGAAGAGCCCACCACAACCCTTGGTAAATTGTTCCAACAGTTAATTACTCTCACAGTTAAAGATTTATGCCTTATTTCCAGTCTGAATTTGTCTAGCTTCTACATCCAGTCATTGGATCTTGTTCTACCTTTCTCTACTAGACTGAAGAGCCCATTATTAAATATTTGTTTCTCACGTCAGTACTTACAGACAGTGATTAAGTCATCCCTAAACCTTCTCCTTGTTAGGCTACATAGATTGAGCTCCTCAAGTCTACCACTTCAAGGCATGTTGTCTAATCCTTTAATCATTCTTGTGACTCTTCTGTGAACCCTCTCCAAGTTATGAACATATTTCTTGAATTGCGGACATCAGAAATGGACACAGTATTGCAGCAGCAGTTGCACTAGTGCTGAATACAGAGGTAAAATTAGCCTCTCTACTCCTAATTGAGATTCCCCTGTTCATGCATCCAAGGGAGGCATTTGCCCTTTTGGCCACAGCATAACACTTGTATCATATGTTCAGCTGATTATCCACCATGACCCCAAAATCTTCTTCTGAATCACGGCTTCCCAGGATAGAGTCCCCCATCCTGTAAGTATGGCCTACATTCTTTGTTCCTATATTATACATTTAACCATATTAAATGCATAGTATTTGCTTGTGCTCAACTTACACAGTGATTCAGATCACGCTGCATCAGTGACTTGTCCTCTTCATTATTTACCACTCCCCCAATTTTTCCGTCATCTGCAAACTTCATCAGTGCTGATTTTATGTTTCCTTCCAGGTCACTGAAAAGTATGTTAACTAGCACAGGGTCAAGAACTGATCCCTGATGGACCACATTAGAAACACATCCATTCAATGATGATTCCCCATTTACAATTGTATTTTGAGACCTATCAGTTAACCAGCTTTTAATCCATGTAAAGTGTGCCATGTTTTCCATCATTCTAGTTTTTAATCAAAATATCATCCAGTACCAAGTCAAACACCATACAGAAGTTTAAGTATATTACAGAAACATTATTATCTTTATCAACCACACTTGATATCTTTTGTTGATGAGATTACAAATTAGTTTGATAGAATCTATTTTCCATAAACCCATATTGATTGGCATTAATTATATTACCCTCCTTTAATTCTTTATTAATCAAGTCCTGTATCAGATGCTTCATTATCTTACCAGAGACCCACATCAAAATCACAGGCTTATAACTACCTGTGGGTCATCCTGTTTATGCTTTGTTAAATATTGTCACAAAATTACCTTTCTTCCAGTGTTCTGAAACTTCCCCAGTTTTCCAAGACTTATTGTAAACAACAACAAATATTAATGGTCCAGCAAGCTCCTCAGCCAGGTCTTTTAAAACTCTTGGATGCAAGTTATCCAGACCTGCTGATTTACAAATGTTTAACTGTAGTAGCTGCTGTTGAACATCCTTCTGAGATGCTAATATAATGGAAAGTGTGTTATCATATAACATCGTTATCTGTTTTTTCCCCAAATACAGAACATAAATAGTTATTGAACTATTCTGGCTTTTCTGCATTTTCATTAATAATTCCACCAGTTCCATCTATTAATGGACCAATACCATTGTTAGGATTCTTTTTATTCCTAACATACTTGAACTTCTTGTTATCCTATACTGCTGGCCATAAATTTCTCCTTGTGTTCCTTTACTTCCCAAAGGATTTTTTTTTTTTTTTTTTTACAATTCCTTACTCTCATTCCTCCATTTGTTATATATTATTATTTTTTATAGCTGCCTTCACTTCCCTTATAAAGCAGGTTGTTTTTTTAACCATGACATCCTTCTTCCTTGGTTGTAGGATTGCAGCCTTTTGGCATCTAGTAAAGTGTTCTTAAACAATTCCTAATTATCATTCACATTTTTCTGATTAAATTTTTTCCTCTGAGCTGATCTAACTTGTAATTGTTTTCAGCTTTGTAAAACAGGCCCTTTTAAGCATCAAGTATATTTATTACTGGTCTGGACTTTATTCAGTTTGCACATTAGAAATGTGATCAAGTCATGGTCACTTGTACCTAAGCTACCATTAATATTTAATTCTGTGACCAGTTTCTCTTTATCTGTCAAGATGTGGTCTAATATTAAATTCCCCTGGGTTAGATGCAACACGTTGAGTTTGAACTGAATTCTATAATATTTAGAAATTCCAAGGATGTTTTAGTACTGGCAGCATGATACTTCCAGCGTATGTCGCTCATATTGAAGTCCCCCACAATCACACAGTTGATTTTTTCCTGCACACTCCAAATAGGTGAGTAAGGATTCTGTTCCATAGTGTGGTTTGGTGGTCTGTCGCAGACACCAACTAATACCCCATATTGTGCTTTGTCTACTAGGACACTGATTCATAAGATTATTTAATTCCAAGTTACCAGTGACTCAGGAACAGGTAATGTCATTTTTGACAGAGTGACATAGACCCTAGTACAGAATGTTATTCTTTCTATAAAATTTTTAATAATGATGAGGATAATAATAAAATACATTATATATTGTATGAGGTGTTTTTACCCATATCACTTCCTGCATTGATAGCTTCTGGGAAACTGGCAAAGTGCAGAGGGGAACATGACGCATGCAATAGCTGCACTTCCAGAATAAACTCACAGAGCCCAACCCCCAATGATGTCATATGGAGGAGCTATCCTAAGGTAAAAATTGTTACCTCAGAAAATATGGCTGCACTAAGGCATCCAAAACAAAATGCACTTTCGGTAGCATGCCAAGGAAAACGATGACTGCAATCCTTATTTTACTCTATCTAGTCACATCGGAGCTTTTGCTACACATGAGCCAAATTTTGCTTGACGTGTTCACACATGTAGCCCAGCTGAAGTTATGTGAGTCAGGTGCGTAAGGGCGGCAGGACTGGGCTCTGAACACACCGACCCAATTTCAGGTTCCAGGGTCCAAATCATTATTTGCAAAATCTGTATCTGTCACAGCTGATCTGTATTCTGTCTCCTATTGAACTCTTAAAAAGCAGGGAAGGGGAGAGAAGCAGAGAAGGTAATTAAAGAGCGTAAAAAAATCCCATAGAAGCAAGGTTTATTATAACCATAAATATTATAACCCCACATTCATATGCTATGAGTATTTCAGGGACTGCCTCAAATAAAGACAGTCTGATTTTGAATTACTGTAATTAACTGCAAAAGCTTGCTGATTTGTTGATGCAATATAATGTCAATCTTTTTCATAAACTTGTTAGAATCTTTGTAAATAAATAGCAAAAATCATACGAGGAACAAAAATCCAGCTTCCTGCCTCTCTATTCCACCACTGGCACATATGGGGAAGGGATAGTTCAGTGGTTTGAGCATCGGCCTCCTAAACCCAGGATTGTGAGCTCAATCCTTGAGGGGGCCATTTGGGGATTTAGTTGGGGATTGGTCCTACTTTGAGCAGGGGGTTGGACTAGATAACCTCCAGAGGTCCCATCCAACACTGACATTCTAAGAGGGGGAGGGGGGAATTTTGGGTCTGATCTTGCTCCCATTGAAGTAAATGAAAAACTCCTATTGAACTGAATGGGAGCAAGATAGGACCCGTTATTTTTAGTTATTTAAAAATAAAAACAAAAGAGAGCGATGGGCCTAATCTGCAAATCCTTACTCATATGATGAGTTCTTGCCCATGCAAATAACCCCACTGATATGAATGGGGTTTCTCAACAAAGGTTCATTGATTAGGGTCAGATTCTGACCCCAAATCAAGAATATAAAACATGGGGTTTGATTCGGCAAAACTTGACTCAAATAAGAAGTCACTGCTCATGGAAGATATCTCATTGATGTAAGTGAGGTTACTGTATGGTAACAAATGTTCACACCTTTTAAGGAATACAGATCAGACACATTTAGTACTGATTTTTGTCACAGTGGAAATGTGCTCAGGAGTGAAACTGTATGGAACATAGGGATATTATCTTTCAAATATCAATCCCATCATTACATAATTCATTCATTTACTATTAATTCCCATTAAAGACAGTCGTTTGTAAACAAATGAAGCAATCATGTACAAAGCCATAGTTGACATTTTTCCCTTTGTAAATCATGTGCGTTCTCTACGCTCTGGCACAACACTATATATTTAATGATGTCTCAACAAAAGCCCAGAAAAATAAAACAGCGGGGGAAACATCAAGGCTTTTGCAAGTTTGTTATATCAGCATAGTTGCTTTTATTTTTTCAAACAACATCAGGGCCAGGACTGGCCTCCATGTGGAATGAGCATTGGCACTTATTATACAGAGAGGATCTGTGCCCCCTGTAACCGATAACCCTGCTTCATAGGACAGCTGTTTTGGGGTCACCCTTTGGACAACAATTCCACCCTCATCAAACGTCAGCTCCACCAACAAAGTTCCATTCTGTGTCACTTTTACTAGGGGGATCTTCGTGAGAGGGAGCGATGTGTATCACCCATGTTGCCTCAGTCCATTGTAGGATCAGCCACTTCCTGTGTCAGGCCTGCTGAGACCCAGCCCCCTCACTGCATAAATCCAAGCTCTCAGGGCATGGGAAGATGGAGATGCTGCTGAGGACTCTGCTGATGGGGGCACAATCTGAACTAATCTCAGTTTCCAAAAGGTGTAGTACTACACACCTGGGAAACACCCGAGGCCCCAACCAGCAGCCCCTATGCAGGCAAAGTTGCCATGGGCTTTAGCTTGAGTAAGGTTTATGCAATAAGGCCCCTAGATATACTCCTCTGATACAAACTGGGATTTTTAAAGGTGCTGATGTGATTTAGGAGCACAGTCCAATTGATTTTCAATAAGGTATGTACAGGCTCTTAAGTCACTCCAGCTCTTTTGAAAATCCCACCCATGTTCTACTGCAATATGCATAATTAGCAGGCTAGATTTGACTGAATGTCCTTAGACTTATTGGGCCCAACTTTGTCCTCAGTTAAACTCAAACCAGCACATTAATGTCATCAAGGTGTTACAAGTTCAGCTGAGGGCAGGATTCGGCTATTAATATTATATATTTGCAGTTTGTATTTAAACCATTTCTACAATCAGTAGAGTATTATATGGAAATAATTATGCTGTTAGAGCCAAAAAGCATATTCAAAATAAGATACTGGACAAATTCTCTCCTCATTTATAGGGGTATCAATCAGAAGTGATGAGAATCAAGCCCATAATATGTAATTGCAGCGTTCAGTTCATTATTATTTGCAATACCATTTATTACTACAAAATCCGAGCTTTGGGCCCAATCCTGCAAATCATAGGAGTAGTTCAAGGGGACAGTGGGATCACTGATGTGAGAGAACTATATGAATGAGAAAGGTGTTGTAGGATCGGGTCCTTTAGTAAGTACAAAAAGAAAAATTAGGGCTGCATTCTCATTCACATATAATTTAAATATTGATTGATACTCATCATTTAATGACAGTAGACAGAATGACGTGCTCATACTGGAGAGCTTTGATAGTAATCAGAGCACTGAGAATAGGGATTACCCAAGGGAGAAAAATGAGGAATATGTTTTTAGGGTTTTTTTGGTACACCTCTACCTCGATATAACGCTGTCCTCGGGAGCCAAAAAATCTTACCGCGTTATAGGTGAAACCGAGTTATATCGAACTTGCTTTGATCCACTGGAGTGCGCAGCCCTGACCCCCCCGGAGCACTGCTTTACCGCGTTATATCCGAATTCGTGTTATATCGGGTCGCGTTATATTGCGGTAGAGGTGTAATTAGAAACCTTTGCATTTTTTCAAGGTATTAGAGTCACTAAATGCTTAAATCCAGAAAATAAGTTTGTATCATTTCTGTAAATAAGCCTGATTCAGTATTTAATAGAGACAAAAAATAAAGCACAACATTTGACTTTAGCAAAATTACAATTGGGGTCCAAGTAACAATTTGATTCCCAGCATTATAGATAGGAAGAAGAAACTTCACCAAAGCAGAGGAGAGGGTTTTTATCCCAAGTCCACAATTTGGCATTAGTCACGAATATCTTTATAAACTCGCTAAACAAAATATATATATAGGCATACAGGGATGAGAAACTCTAGTTCATCTATAAAAATACCAGGGAGTTTTGGGCCCAATCCTGCTTCCATTAAAACAAATTCGTGTAGGATTGGTCTATTTTCTTCTTTCTGTTATACTACCCAGGACTGCAACCCTCAAATCTTATTATAGTTCATTGGTTTAAATGAGATTACTTGCTTTGGTAAGAGCTGCTCACATGAGTAAGGGACGGAGGATCAAGGCATTAAAAGGTCTAACCTCAGTTACCAGTGGATTTGTGTAACCCAGTTTACTGTTTATCGTTTGCAAAAGGTTAAACTAAAATTTAACCACTTCCCTCCTCCAAATTAAAGTGTTCAGCTAAATTAATATTGTTTTTTAAAAAAATCTACACCAAAGGCCTTCTATTTAAGTGAACACATATAAAACTAACATACTGCCAGGCTCCCTCCCTCTCTTTCTAGCAGCTGAGTTCTTGGATAAAATCATTTTGTAGGGTATGAGCAATGCAGTTCTGAAAATAGCATCATTGTAAGATTAAAGATGGCAAGAACCCTAAGCCACTGATTTATTTCAATGAAAATCTCTTTCTGATCAGTGACTATGCTGCAAGTTTTCAGTTTAGATTTTCATACCTAATAAAATGTAACAGCTGTAGGTTTGAAAACCTTAGAAGAAAAAACCATGGGAATGGAGAGGAGAGGGGACATCAAAACACAAACAAGAGGGAAAGAAATAAAACCAAAATACCAAGAAACTCCCATTCACTGATAATAAATATAATAAATGGAATCATGTTCTGCGAATCCAAATAACTTTCATTTAGCACCATCATGCATACCGATATACATACACACACAAAAGGAAAACAACACTGGTCACCAACCTATTTTGCACTCTGCTTTAAATTTATTTCTACTAGACATATATTCATAAGACTGTGTTTTAGGCACCTGTGGTTTTACACATCTTGTGTAGTGTTTGGCACTCAGACACATGATGCTGAGAACACACCAAGAGGTGATACTTCACTTCTCTGTTTCTAAGTGCATTACATCTTTTGGCTCCCTCTCTCTGTTCCATTTACATGAAGGCTCACGTCAGTGGGGTATTTTTTATAGCAGAGAGTATTTCTGAATATACCAAAACAATGCTATTTTCAAAAGTGCTAGTACTTGATATATTACAACTAGTTTCAAAGCTAAATAGGATATTTTGCTATCAAAGATTTTTTTTAATAAAAGGATCAAATAATCATTATACTGGAAGTATCAAAATAAAGTATGTACATTTATCAGCACATTTAAAATACACACCGTGAATGTCTTCTGTCCACCTTTTGTCACTAATCATTTAATACAGAAAGTGATACAGACTATCAAGTCTAGCCTGTATAGTTATTAATGGTAGAATTACACTTGGTAGAACCATGCACAAAAACCAAAAGATAAAGATCCCAGTCCTTTCATGTGTGTCATCCTTACTTCAATGAGTAATCCTAATGACATAAAAGAGAGAAAGGGTGATTCACATGAGTAAGTGTTTGCAGGATTAGACCTTTATTTACTAAATGTTTGCTTGTCTATAAGTATATGCACAATTTCCTTGTTATTCTCGCATATTTTACATATTCTGAATAATATTAATAAATCTTATAACTCATTCCAAGTGACAAAGTCTGTCTCGGTTATGTCATGAACTTATACTTCTTATTTTAAAATCCAAACATTAGGAGAGAGTCATTTAAAAAGAAAAGAGAGAACTAAAGATAGAAAATGTTTTAAAGGATTTGATAGAGCCAAACTATGAGCCCAATCCTGCAAATACATACACAAAAGCAGTCCTATTGAATTTAATAGGATCCAATCCTAAATTTGTCAAACACTTAACTGTTAAGTTTTAAATTGTGTAACAAAATATCCAAGTTAGTCCTCTCAAAGCATGGAGTACATATTTACATTTTATGTTAATCAGTGTTATAGTAAATATCAGCACTACTGTAATTACTGCTTTTTAGTTGATATCAAAAGTACAACTGTTTTAAAAAAAATCTGAAATTAAAATGGCTTATTATGTTTCTATTACTGTTATCTTATTCATATAGCACCAATAGTGTGCTAGGTTGTCCTTATAAATAAAATTAAAAAATACATCTAACATTAAAATATTGTATCTAGATATATAGAGACATTAAATGTACATATAAGACTAGAAAGAAAGAAATGCATTGTGTACTTTTACCAGCAGTTCAGTTACAAGTATGATAGGTCTGCCATATAAAAAAAATATTCTCATACAAGTGCAAAATGTGTGCAATGTTGCACATATGACTGAATTACTGGAAGTCAAAACATAAGAGACCACTGTATATTTGAGTACACTGTATAATTTAGTGCATTGTATAATTCCTTAATATTTTGACACAGTGAAAATGATATATTTAACTAAATGTGCAATATATATTGATCAGTTGTCAAACCTTATATCAAAAGATCAAGTTATATCCATCAATATGCCTGCATATCCCAACACAGAAAATCTTCAATCTGATTAAAATATTCTAACGTTGGCTGCTTGCAGCACTATGTGACTATAACATATTTTCTGCTTTTGAATGAACAGCTCAGGTTTCTATTTCATTCAGTATAGATGTTTCTAATAAGCTGACTCTCCCTATTTTGCTGGGTAAACATATCAAAGCCAAAGTAGTGAAATTGATCAAATGCCTGAGATTGTATCTAAGAGACACTAGTGAAAGCTTTTGAGCTTTTCTTTACCAAAAAAGATATATTTTTATATCACTGTATTGATTACATGAATTTCTTGAGTTCTGCAGGAAAGATACATCTCATAAGAATGACATTAACTGATGCAAAATTCACAGGATAATGGGGTGGGAAACAATTGTTGATAAAATCAACAACTTTGTAGCCTTGTATATACTAATTTTTTAAATTACAATACACCCAACCAAGCAATATTCAAATGCCGCCTAATACCAACTTTTCAAATAAATGATAAAAGAGAGGAGTGCATATTAAAAATATTGGGAAAATACTTTTAGATGAATGTGACATATCAGGCATTAAACAGCCTTTGGTTTTCAACTATTAGTATCCCTTTCATTTCTTCCCAACCCATCAGTCTTTTTTCTATTTGTTACTACTGGTATTTACATCTAAAATTATTTACACTCACAGACATTTTCACTTGTGTCATTTTCACTTTGTTCTTCCCCATTTACACTATACACTGGTGAGCAAAACATCATTAAACTCGCAGTTGTTAAAAGCAGTATCCTAGCATTGTTTTCGGCTTCACCTGTTACATCATTACTCTTTGCAAAACAAGACCTCCTACCAGCCTGCTGAACTGTTTCCTAAATGAAATGAGACTTATTTGCTCTTTGATTTCATTTAAGAGAGGAAATACATTATTATGAAGGATAGGCCGACACTGTGGATTCTTTCTACAATATTTCAATGGCTTGATTTAAAAAAAACAGACAGTAAGTAGATTGTGGAGAACATATAAATGCTGTTAACCAAGAGAAAAGATATTTTTATTGTGCATTCCTTATCATTAAAGTTCTTTGATTAACTAATACCTTATTCTGCTGATGTTTGCTCTTATCATCATGAATAGTAAGAGTAACTGTGACTGTAAGAAGCAAATATGAACTGAGTGGACTCCTAAGATTTTTTAAAAAGTATCTCAAAGTAAAAAGAGACCCATAATTCTACTTGGAAATTATAGTATCTGCTTTCCGTCGTGTTTGTTTCCATTTCTTTTTCTGTTACGAATTAGATAAATTTAAGGAGAAGATCAATTGTGAATAATTGTATATAACATGATTTATCAATTCACTAAGAGATAGTCTTTTGATCTAGGATGGTGAAGTCTAAGAGTAGCAAGGATTTAAAAGACGGGTATCCTAGCATTATTTTTTAGTTAACTCTTCTTGTTTTACACAGCACATCTTTGTAACTCTTTCAGTCCAAGAAAATAGAAGTAAATGAAAATGAAAAGGCAAGGCTTCATTTATGCAATCTAAAAGATATTAAGTGGTTACGCAGTTATCTTTCTTAATCCCTTTCTTTCTTGTACCAGTGTGTGCATCCTTTTAGTCTTGCTCCAATACATAATAGAACCAACACAGAGAACTGAAACCAATTCTAACACACCAGCAGCACTAATTGGTGAAAAAGCACTACTGGTAATCACTGAAATCTCCTGTACAGAATGAGCCAGGACAGTAAATTCTGCTCAGCATCAAACAACACAGAAGACTACCCTTAGCTTTGTTTTTCTTATGTAAAATGCATGTAAAGTGAGCCATCCACATAAAGTTATCTAATGACAGGTTTTAACCCAGGAACTAAAGTAAGTGCTTCTAAAAAGAAAATGTGGTCATTAGTCCACATTGTTTCTTATCCTAGAAGTGTCTGACTGAAACTAAAATATAACATATTGGGCTATTCCCCCCCCCCTTTCTTGTTTTGCATGCTTTTCATTATGTGATCCTAGCTTTGTTCAGGGATACACTTTCATGTTAATAACTGCGCAACGCTTTAAAATTTTCTATTACATCCATGCAAAACAGCAACATAAAACAGCTATTACTAAGAATATTTCTCTTGAAGATGCAAAGGTGAATCCCCCTTAAGTAATTACTGTGATGGCTAATGTTTGAGAGTCTGCAGGAAAACACGGCTACTTTACTTATGTTGCTTTAAACATGCAAAAAAGTCTGCTTTTGCACATGCATGCGCACACACAAAACCACATGAACAAAACAAACCCTGGAACTGTCAAAATATTAATGTTGTGAACTGGAGGAAATCCAAGTAGAAATGAGCGCATACATACATTTAAAATCTTCATCCAAAAATTATAACAACAACTGTCTTGGAAACATGCATGGAAAAGGCAAGGACATGTATTTCATGCATCTTTTATTTTAAAAAGAAAAAAAGAAATTGCTACAGTATTTTTAAAAATAGAAAGTGTTAAAATTCCAGTCACACAGAAATAACCTTTGAAGCTGGTGGGGGCGGGGAGAGGGGAATGTGTGCAACTAGAAACTTTCCTCTTAGCACAGCTAAACTGCTGGGGGTATATTTAGAGACTGGGATCTGCTCTGGAGTGTTGCTCTCATGTAAATCCCTTGACTCAAAAGTATAGTACTTGGCTTTCCCTGGTCTTGCTCTCGCTCTTCTCAGTGACCATCTATTGGAGAGCCTGGATCGATAAAACAAAAGCAGCCAAAATCCTGCAGTGTACCCCAGTTACCACTTTATGATCAGGGCTCCCCCACTCCCCAGGAAGGAGAACTCTCCTGCAAATTACAATCGCCACCCTCTCCCAAACACACACACACACACTTTCCCAGTGAAACGCTTTCCTTCCCCACCACCCAATTTAAAACCAAAAACCAGTCCAGATCCAAACTCAGGTGGGACTTACGTTGTGGCAGAAGGGAAGGGTCCTTCGGAGGACAGGTTCATCACCAGGGACTGGAAAAGTGTCAGACTAAAGACTAGCAGCCAGCTAGCAGCCATCTTCCTGATCGAAGATCGATCCCCCCCCCAGTCACGGAGACGGAACAAATAATAAAATTAAATGAGTAGGGGATTGTTTTGCTTTTTAAAGTGTCCTCCCTTCTCCGAGGAGCCGCCCAGCGATGGGCACAGCAGCAGGGAGCGGAGCTGGGGGTGGGGAGGAGACCGATTGAGATCTGTGGGTGGAGCGGGGGATCCAGGGAGATACTCTGACTCGCCGCTACTCCAGCGGCAGCTCCGGCTCCATCCGATCCGCCGCCATCAGGGCTACTTTTGGAACAGATCTCTGCTCGCTCTGGCGTGCCCGGCTCGCTCCTTCCCTGATTTATTCCCGATTGCGGAGGAGGGGAGGGGAGAGGCGGAGGAGGCGGCGGCGGGCGTGGGGGTGTTGGAGGGGGTGAGTTGTGGGAAGCAGCAGAGGCTGGGAGATTTCTCCTTTGCTTCCCTGCTACGAGCAAGAAGAAAAGGGAGCTGGGGAAAGTCACAGCGGGGGAGGGTGTTAGATGAGCCTCGGCGAGCCGCTTTCCATACAAGGAATAGGAGGAACTCCCAAAGTCAGCATCTGATCTCCCGAGCTTGGGGGGGGGGGGGGAGGGGTGTTTAGCCCCAGCCCGCAGCCAGCCACATGCTAGAAAGCCCTGCACAAGGCAGCCTCGCAGGCCAGGCTCCGAACCGGCCCGGATTTGCTCCGCAACGCACTTTGTGTTTTGTTGTATTGACTGGCCCTGTGCTGGAGCTAAGGCAGCCTGGGAACTGGAGCGCAGAATCAAGCGAGACTCCGGCTCGCCGCCTGGTTCGAAAGCCTCTCCGGGCTTGTCGCTAGCGGCCCCCTGGGCATGTGCGGCTGGGTCTCCGCACCTCCCGGGCGGCCCCTTGGGCATGAGCGGCTGGGTCTCCGCACCTCCCGGGCGGCCCCCTGGATCTGATTCTCCCAGTTAACCCTTGTGAGGGTGTTTCCCCCTCTCAAGCTTGCCTTCAGAGAACCACGCAAGTTAGGCTAGTGCTAGGCAGGCTGCCCTCTTACTTAACAGCTTCCATTTAGACTCCCTGTGGAAGTTGGCCTGGTTTTTAAAAGTGCTCTGCTCAGCATTCACCAGCTCCCCTGGGGGTCTCTTTGAAAATCGGTTTCCAATTATGGGTGCTAAGCGCGGCACTTTTGACAACCTGCCCCCTTCCGCCTATTTCCTTCCCAGGACAAGACCAGATTTTATCAGTGTGTTCGCCACATTTTAAGCATGCAGTGTTGTAAGCTTGTGGGTCCCGGGATATTAGAGACACAAGGTGAGCAAGATAATATATTTTTTTGGACCAACTTCTGTTAGTGAGAGAGCCAAGCTTGCCAGCTACACAGAACCCAGACCTGAAGAAGAGCTCAGTGTAAGGTCAAAAGCTTGTCTCTCTTACCAGCAGAAGTTGATCCAATAAAAGATAATACCCCATCCACCTTGCCTCACCACATTTTAACTCAGAGATCATCTTAGGGCCCAGGGTATAGGCAACTGGGAGCTAGGAAGGGGCTTTATCCCTACTAAAAAAATAGGGATTTAGTTATTAAATGAAGAAAACACAGTTTGGAATAGAAGCTTGTTTATTCCGCTGTATTACAAGCAGACAAATTTAGTCATCATAAAATATTACTCATTAAAGTGAGATTCAACAGTTATTTCTCTACCCCCCATTCAAAAAAGTTGTCTATGCCCCTGTAGTAGCCACCACCTCTTCCACTCACAATCATGCAGACCAGCCCCTCCCACAGTCCCCACTACCGCATTCATCATCAATCACATCCCCATGGAAACTACAATTGGTTTACAAGGTAAAAGAAGAGCGGGGAAATATTTAATATATATTTAATAGAGCAGGTAGAAGAACAATGACAATTATTTTTAATTTCATCAAATTAAAAAAAACCAATCCAACACGTAGACCTGAGGAGGCAGAGCTAGCAACATCTATCTTCAGTATTTATATGGCTCCCATTACCTGAGCAACTTAGAATCTATTTATCTCACTATACCCCTATGAAGTTGGGCAGTACTGTTATCTCCATTTTACAGCTAGGAAACTGAGGCACAGAGAGACTAAGCAGCATACCCAAGATCACACAGGAAGTCTGTGACAAATCACAGAATTAAACCCAGCTGTCCCAGATCACAGCCCTGTGCCCTAACCACCAGACCATCCTTCTACTCATGCAATCAGCCAGCTCTCTAAACGACTCGCAGCAAATACTCCACAGACCACACTTGGAGAATCTCTGCTCTACAGTGCATTTGTAGTGCCATTTACCTTGTCTATATGTGTCATGCATCCGTATGGTACCTGAGAGTTTTATCCAGTCTCATTTTAATTATTCTAATCTAATGGAGTTTAGTTCCACCTATTCCTTGCTTCTGTTGAACATAGGCACTATTAACTCATTGGATTTGCTAAACTGGCACATCCCCACCCCTGAGACTTCCCTCCTGTCTAGCCAGGACTCCATTCCATTTAGCATTATGGGAGGAGCAGGGTGGTCATAACCCCTTGGTCACAAAGAAAGACTGTTTCAGAGCCACCTTAGCATTGATGTAGAACTCTCAGCCATCTTCAGTTTCGTTGAGTCTCATGATATTTGGTGTTTTTCTCAAGAACCCAACTCCTGGAGTCATGTGACTATGTGAGCATCTCACCTTCCACTTAAAAAAAAAGTTAAGTTTTTAGTCCTTATAATTGCAGAGAAAAGCTTGAAATTGTGACCCCCAGCAGGCACAAACACTAGAAGAAGAAAAAAACCCCATCAAAATTACATTTATAATAAGGTGATTTTTAAGCCAATCTCCTGATTTTTGGTGCCCCTGACTCATAATTTTTGAACACTTGGGGTTAGCAATGCTGATGTGAGAGAGACAAATGAGCAACTAAGGCAAAAGGAGGAATGATAGTGCAAACAAAGCCAGAAGCATAAAGTGACATGGGATTAATTTCTTCAACATTAACATCATATTCTTAAGCTTTCTGATGCTGCATTTGTCCTCTGTGCAGCAACTGTAAAAATTGTTAATTATAGTAATGGTAATACAAATAGCTTCCAGGATCAGACCCTGACCCCACTATAATAGTGTAATTTGTTCTGTGCTTGTACAGGGCCCAGCACACTGGTCCATGACCAGAGCTCCTAGGTGCTTTTGCAATATAAATAAATAATAATAAAAGTAGTAAACAACTGGAAAGAATACAAGTAGAATTATTATTGCTCTCTCTAATACAGTAATACCCCAAAGGCTCCAATCAGCATCCAGATCCATTCTAAGCCCTGTACAAACACCTAGCAAGACACTCACCCTGAAGAGATTACAAGCTAAGGCCCCCTTCTGCAATGAATTCCATACAGGCGGAAAGGTCTGCATAAAGCTCATTGCAGGATAGAGGCCAAAGATAGACTAAGGCCCCGATCCGATATCTGACTGCACATAAGGGTCAGGACATAAGGGTTGTTGAAATGGACACAACACAGAAGCATGGCAGTCAGGGTGATGACCGGAATATGCCCTATTAGCTCCCTGATTATACACATATATCAAACTGGGGTGGGGGAAGGTATTTCTTTCCTTTTATTTATAGAAGATTCTTTTATTTTCTTTTTCGCTTGCCAAGGTATGGGAAGAGATGGGAATGGCAGGGATGGGATGAGTTAGCAGGGGAGAATCAGAAAGAGGGAGGTGAAAGGAAGAGAAGCATGGTGTCCATCGCCATCTGGTAGCAGAGGGAGGCTTTGGAAGCCCTGCACAGTCAGGAGCTGAACAGATGCCATTAGGCTGAAATGGAGGCACATAGCGATTTAGTATTTACCTCACTGTTTCAATGGAAGAGGGAAGAGAGGGGGGTGCCACTTCTGGATCAGAAAGTGGGTGCTGCTCCCAGACGGTATGAGTCCCTCCGAGAGATGCAGGAGTCTATATGGAGAAGCAGTGCATCTGTGTCAGCTCTGGGGGTGCAGTCATGGGTGTGTCAGCTCTGCTCCCCCATTCCTGCTCCCAGGCACTTTGGCTCCATTAACACTCTGAGGCTGGATATTTTGTCATGCTCCTCCATGTTAGAGAAAACAAGTAGGCAGCAGCAGCTGGGGGCAGCTCTGGAAGAGTAGAATTACTCAAGTGAACTCTTAGTTGTGTTGATCAGTGGAACCAAGGCTGTGCCTATTTTCCACTCTCCTGCTCCAGCGGGAGTAAACATGAATGTAGCACCATCTTACTTCTTTGCCCCCAGACCTAAAGCCTGGCTAGTCCATGCAGGGGTCCAGGCATGGGGCTAATGGTTTAAATCACAATCTAGCTTCAAAGCTGATTAAGTCTGAGGCCTCCCAACTTTGGCTGTGTCACTATAAGGGCAGGTTTCTATTATAACCTGATTATAAATATGTACTCTGTGGTGAAATTCATTGAAGGTTAGAACTAGGCAGAGCTGTGTAGGGTGCTCACAAAACAGGAACAGCTTGGTGGGCTTGAGGTTTCATTACAAACTTGAACTCCATAATTGCAACAAGCTCCATACAGGCAGACCTCTGTGCCTGTGCATAGCCCCATTGGGGGGAGGGGGTGTGCAGGGGTCCACCCACATGGAGCTCACCATAAGGATCAGAGCCATGGCATTCCACCCAGATTCAGCCTGAAAACCTTGCAACATTTACAACCATACTTGGCACTGAGCCCAGTGTTGGAGAAACCTGAAGTTGAGTCATGGTTTTGCTTCAAAACCAAGTGAAGCTTGGTGGTATATTTTGAATTCTTGTATTTTTTCTGAATCTGAAAATCAGGAGGCAAGATCCACCCTGACTCAGAGTGAATGATGCATTTGCACAAACTCCAGGAGTGACTGATATTTAAAACCTTCCAACTATTTATTTCACTTGTTTTATTAAATAAATAACTGTTTGTGCTACAAATTATGGGGATGCAAAATACTTATCAATTTAGGGCCTGATCTTGAAACACTTATGCACATGAGTAATTCTGCTCAGGCGAGTTCCCACTGAGTTTGATGGGCAGGCTTGGGGGGACTTAAGCAGGAGCGCCACCAGCTTTTTTGGCGCCTTAGGCGGCGGAAGGTCCTGTCCCCGAAATGCCACCCCTGACAGAGATGGCAGAAGGTCCCGCCCCCGAAATGCCGCCCCCGACAGAGGCGGCGGAAGATCCGGCCTCCGCTGTCACCACCCCCCAAATGTTAGCACCCTAGGCGACTGCCTAGGTCGCCTAATGGGTTCGCCAGCCCTGGACTTAAGTTGCTTGCACATAAGTTTTTGCAGGATTGAAGTCTTAGATATTTCTTCATGCTCTTGCAGTCTAAAAACAAGCTTTTGTTTTTAGCATGAACTTTTCAAAAGTCAGATGCTTTCTGTATGCATTCCTGTGTCAAGTCATGTTTTATTGTTTCAAAGATCCTAAAAAAATCTTACTTTATGTAAGTCTTCACACCACAAGCCAAACAAATTGGAGAAAGCATAACCAAGGATCATATTAAAAACAATAATTGACCTGTGTCAGTTGACCCATTTAAATCTTTTGTTTGGGTTTGGGGGGGTTGAGCTAGTAGCAGTAGCTGGGAATGGGGTAGGAGGGTCAACAAGGAGGGAGGACTGAGTTGGAGAATTTATAGCAAGGAGATGGGATTCTGAACTGGGAGCTGTTGTACTGTAGAGTGGTCACTGAGCAGGAGGGAAATGAGGTGGAAGTATTTATGTATTACAGAAAGTGGAACTCAAACTGAGATGGATATAGATTGAGATAAGAGCACTTTGACACAGTGAAGGTCTTGATAAGTGAGCTTGATAAATTTATGGAGGGGATGGTGTAATGGGACTGCTTACAATGGCCTGTGGCCCATCGGTGATTTTCATTAGCGAAAACACCAAACGGCCTTGAAAAGGACACTAGATGGAGAGGGCTCTGAATTACAACATGGCCTCCATTACCATATTATTTGAGTGCCACACAATCCTAATGTACACCTCTACCCTGATATAACACTGTCCTTGGGAGCCAAAAAATCTTACCGTGTTATAGGTGAAACCACGTTATATTGAACTTGCTTTGATCCACCGGAGTGCACAGCCCCACCCCACCAGAGCGCGGCTTTACCGCGTTATATCCGAATTCGTGTTATATTGGGTCGTGTTATATTGGGGTAGAGGTGTATATATTCTTGCACTACCCACAGATTACCACATTACAGATGGGGAACAGAGACACAGGAGGGGCCCAAGGTCATTCAGGAAATCTGTGGCAAAAAACGGATTTACAGAAATTCTACTCTTAGTTACACTTGTGTAAGGGAGTTGGTGAGTTTACACCTGTGTAAATGGGAGCATAGTTTGGCCCGATGGGATCTTAGTTCATTTAAGTCAACAGAAGTTTTGTCATTGACTTTTGTGAGATCAGGATCAGGTCTAATACATGCTAACTTCATAACCCCAATTAGAGATGGGAAGGTGGACCATTGAATTTTATTACTACTATTATTATTACTGCCTTCATACACTTTCCAGATGCATATATCAGGAGTAATTCTCCTGAAGTCAAGGGAGTCACATGGGTGTCAAGCCTGTGGGAGTGGGGAATCAGGGCCTTAGAATGCTTTTTAAGCAGAGAAATCCTAGTTTAGGACTTAAGACAGAGACCACAACATCAAGAGAGAAGTCAGAGTACTGGACTGAAGCATAATTTTAAATAATATGTAGAGCAGCTTTGGTTTTAAAGTCAAGAGCAATCCCATGTAAGTACATAGAATATAGTGCAGCCCCCTGATACATCTTATTAATGTCAGATGTATGCTCAAAATGGCAAAGCCACCTTTGCTCATGCTCTATGGCCATTGCTTTTTGAAAGGAAGTAATAAGACTCAGGGTAGTCTTGCTCCTTGTTTCCAGTGTAAGATATGGTCAAACATACTTTGACACCGAACGGCTGTTTTGTTTGCAAGTAATTATGAATAGAGATGGTTTCTTAGAGCTGGACTGTCTGCAAAAAGAGTGGACTGTACGCTCCACTCTGGAGAAATGTGCCATCCCTGGCTCTTCCACACCGCTGCAACAGGCTCTCTCAAACTGCCGGTTTTGAGAGAGTATCCTAGGTCAATAGACATGGGGCCAGAGCCTCAGCTGGTGTAGACTGGAGAAGCTCCATAGCTTATTTTTGAAAAAGTCTGGCAGCTATTTTCTGGGATATGCAGACAAAACACACAACAGCAAGTCATCAGGGATAAAGTACCAGCACATTTCTCAATGCTGCCTTGCCCTGTAGGAGTCCTCAGGTGGTAGGGTACAAAGATCCTTCTGTCTGTTTCCATTAAGCCTCTGTGCAGGGACCAGAACTGTGCCTAGTCTTTGTGCACCTACAGCCTAATACAAAGCCCATTGAAATTAATGGGTGAATCCCATTGTGTTCAGTGGGCTTTGGAGCAGGCTCCTGGTGCATAAGGACTTCAGAAAACTGGCAGTGACAGCTGTACTAGACGCCCACTTCATTCACACTTGCACTCACAACCATATACACAATGACACAAAAACAGGGGAAGTTGCAGAGCTAGGCCTGAGCCATGACCCTGCTGCCCTCCACCATCACACCTGAGCCACTGAGTGGAGAGTGCAACACTCGGTAAAAGCTACTGCATGCATTTTCCCAGTACTCCCAGAGGGTCTGTGCCTAGATCATGCACAACGCCAGTCAGAAGCTGGCAATGCACAGGTGTTCTCAAACCCACCATCTCCACCCAACCCAACCCAAATTAAATCCACAGCCTTGCCCTTATGTTTTATGGGTGGGATTTTGAAAAGGAGCACAATGTCACTTAGGTGCTTATGAAACTCCTAGACAAAGTTCATTTAATCAGAAAACTAACTATTATTATTAATTGGTTAAAAAAAAAAAAGAAAAGAAAAAGCCTCTTCACTCAAAGAAGCTCCTAGCAGATGCAGTGATCGGCAGAGCCAAAATACTGCAAATTTATCCCAGAAAAGGAGAGACCTGGATGCAGCTCTTCCCACTGTACTGATTCACTGTGCAGCCCTTTAAAAAAGCAGCTTATGGATATGGCTCTGCATTTGGAGACTCTCTGAGAATGCATCAGCTAAGACATATTTGATCCCACTGTTATGGGTTAGGAGAAATGGTGGAGAATTTTGAACTAGTTTCTGCGGTTTTGCACAATTTCTATAGAACCCACATAAAATACAGAGAAATTGGGATCATTTGGGACATTTGGCAAGCCAAAGAAAAAGGTGAGTTTAATATAGCAAAATACAAAAAGGACAGTGCGATGGTTAAGGTGCTACCCCTAGGACCTAGGGTTCAGTTCACTGCTCTATGGTAGACTCCCTGTATGAGCTTGGGCAAATCAGTGTCTTTCTGAGCCTTACCTCTGCATCTGTAAAATGCATGTCAGAGCATTTCCCTATCTCACAGGGGTGTTGTGAGGACAAGTACATTGATAGTACAGTAATAGGGGACATTTAAGTACCTGAGATAAAAGATAACATTCCTGAGAAAAAACCAAGCCCCGTCTACATGTCAAGTAGGGATCTATTATTTAGAAAGCTCTTATGATGAGATAAATCAACATCATCATTCCCAAAATCAACATGGTGTAGTGCCTAGAAGTCTTTACCAGGTCAGGGCTCCATTCCATTAGGTACATCAGAGAAAGACAGAAAAGGAGTACACAGTGCAATGCCATTGTGAAGAAGGCCAATACTATTTTAAAATGAGAATGCAGCATGCGATATAGAAGGGTCTCTTTAAGGGGTGGAATAAATTCCAGGTGAGATGGACAACCAGGACTACCAAACCGTCCAAGGTGCATGATAACATCATGTTACACATTTTATGTCCTAGACATCACTTCCACTTACAAAGTGTGTGTATGTGTTGTGACACTGGGAAGCTCGTGCCTAGGCCCTTAGGCCTCACTGGCCACTGACAAACACATAGCTGGAAACCAGTCTGGCTCACCTGTGGGTTAGTGTTAATAAAATGGGTATTAGATTTATTAAAATGTATTTAGAGTTTTGACTCTATGAAATGTTTGTGAGTTGTTGCATGCATGAATCTCACTTACAATATCTATATCCCATATTATAAGGTAATATTTAAGGGTTTGCCCTATAACTATAAACATTAGGAGAAAACAGCTTCCTGCAGCTTCCATTGGCCGGGAATGGCAAACCACGGCCACTGGGAGCTGCGGGAGGCCGTGCCTGCAGATGGTCAACATAAACAAATTGTCTCACGGCCTGCCACCGGATTACCCTGATGGGCTATGTGCCGAAGGTTGCCAACCCCTGATCTAGTCTGACCATCTGAATATCACAGCCCATAGAACTTCCCCAAAATAATTCCTAGAGCATATTTTTGAGAAAAACATCCGATCTTGATTTAAAAATGGTCAGTGCTGAAGAATCCACCATGCCATTTGTAAATTGTGCCAATGGTTAATTACCCTGTTCAAAATTTTATGTCTTATTTCCAAATCAGGCCTTTACTCTCCACACCACTGGACTGCTGAACAAATTGAAAACTTAGCCTCTCAAGCCTCATGTTATGGAAATGCATAAGGAAGATATTGCATGCCAGGAGTTATATGGTATTTTTGTCATCAGTGCATCATTTGATGAGGAACTTGGCTGCAGTTTGTAATATATAATATTGCACCAGACAGCCTCTTGCTGTAATTAATAGGAGTCTTTGGGACAGCTCTGCCAGGGTTGGTCACCTTGCCAGAGTGGAAGTTCAGGGTGCTCAGCACTTCGGGATCAGGGTCCTGTAAGAATAATGGAGAACTCCGGCTGCTGTGGCTGTATCACATCACACAAAGTAAGAGCGAGACTGGTCCATGGATGAGCCTCAGACAAGTTTTAAAACCATTTACATTAATTTTTAATGGCCTGATGCACCACAGCTTTTCCTGTAACCTTATGCAAGTGGCAGTCAGTTGAAATCAATGGTGTTACACCGGCATAACATAAGAGTAACAGAGCGGTGAATCTGGCCTAAAATGAGCTCTAAAATAATTCTGAAGCTGTGACAAGTTAAGAATAGAAGGATCCGGATTCTCTTCTCTTTGACTCTGGTTTTGTGCCATTGTAACTCTTTTGGCAACAGCTTAAAAGAGTAAAGAATTGGGCCCAAGAAATTCAGGGTTAAGAACTCAGAGCCCGAGCCTGCATTCATACTGATTATTGACATACTGAAGTCAGTGAGAAGAAATGCTGGATCACTTCAATAGTAGCTTTCTTTGGGCCTGATTCAAAGATCACTGAAATCAGTGAAAGACTCCTAGTGAGTTCAATGAGCATTGAGAAGGTTAATCCCCATCATTGTCGGTAGGTGCTGCAGTACTTCTACTTCTCAAGAATGGGAATGATATATGTGAGCTACAGTCAATGAAGCATGAGGTGGACCCCACCCCTGACCCCAGACCCGCCCCCAGCTGCGGGCCAAGCCTCAGCCTCCTTGCCCCATTCCCCCCACCCCCAGGAGCCATGGCCCCACTCCCAGCTCCAGCTCCAAGGGAGCGGGGAAGCACAGACAGGGTTAAGGAGGGGTGCAACCCTCAAAAGTTTGGAACAAAAGTGGTGGCTTACGGCCATGGAGTTCAAGGCTGAACTCTGATATTTCTCAGCTGCTTCTTTTCCCCTTTCTTCCTCCTTCTTCACTCCACTCACCCCTTGCCTTTGATCCTGTTTAAAGGACATTGAAGTATGTTAATGAGCATTCACCAAAGGGGAAAAGGTGATGTGGAAGAGAGAGATGAAAACAAGTGGATGAAGAGTGGGATGGTCGAGAGGATGAATAGAAGTTAGACAAGAAGAAAAGTAAGAGAGGGGAAGCAAGAATGTAGGAAGAAAAAGAGCGTGAAGAATCATGGGAGAAGGAAAGAGAAAATGAGAAGGAAGGGAAAGAAAGAACTGGATGAAGACAATGAAGGCAGGAAAATTAGAAAGAAGAGTAGAGAAGAAAAGGAGTAATGTGAGAGAGGCCTGATGCACCTTTTCCTGTAGCCTTATGCAAGGGGCAGTCAGTTGAAATCAATGGTGTTACAGCGGAAGAGTAAGAGAAGGAGGAGTAAAGTGAAGGAGAAGACGGGGAAGTGAGAACAAAGGGGGGAAGGTATAAACAGGAGAGGAAGAAGAAGAAAGGAGAGTGACTAGGAAGATGAGGAGGGGAATAAAGGGAGGAAATGATGGAAGTAAATAAGAAGTTCAGAGGAGATAGCAAAAGGGGAGGGAGAGGAAGGTGGAGATGGGTGCGTGCCTGGTCTACACATGCTAGCACTGCTTTAACTAAAAAGTGTTTTTTAAACTGGTGTTAAGTTTGTGCACATGTAACCTACATGGTTTATACTACAACATTTATTTATTTTTAGTCCAAAGAAAGGGGGAGAAGCAATGGGGAAGAGAGATGGATCATATTTGAAATATTGTGTCTCTGCAAAGATGAAGAGAGAGTAGGGCTGGCCAACTCAGCGAGAACAGTCCTGGAACATCCAGAACTAGGGTCTGGTTGTTACTACCATGCTAAGTAGCATTTCCAAATGTGTATAAGAAACCTTCATTGTGAGCAAGGAATGTTGCAGGTCCCACACATTCACCATCTGAGAACTGAGCCAAACAAACAGCTTGTTGGCAGGGGGAGAATGGTTATAAACGTAGGAGCTAAAGACAACCCTGCAGATGCATCAGCTGATGGACCAGAACTAAGATGTGTCTGCTGTGTGGGACCCATCTACCGCTTTGGATACAGGCTCCAGATTTCCATTTCATCAGCAAAATGAAGACTAGTCACCTACTATCCCAAGGGCTGGAATGCTTAACTGTGGAGATCCCCAAACTCTTTGTGTGCCGACAGGATTCTGAAGTGTTTGAAAGGACTGAGATGCCGCCATTCTTCTCAAACTCTGAAGAGTTCATCTGATACACTCTACACATTCTGGTCACACTGTAAAGACTGAGAAGCCATTTTTGGAATAAGGTCAGAGGGGAGTGTGTTTTGTTGTGTGTGCTAAATTATAGAAGTCTAAATGTTATGTTGGAACCTTATATTTAAATATATGCAACAGCAACAAAGGGGAAGTCCGTAAAAGGAACACATTTTCCATCTAATAGCTTTTGTGTACATTTGTAGTATTCCAAACCCTATTTACAATACTTTATTCTGTTCACAATGCAGGTTTACTAATAAACTGTAGGGTACTCTCTCTTTGAAGTAGACTAGGAACTATTAATACCTACTGGTCAGTATTGTCCATACAATAGTCCTGAGGTTTAACTCTGTAATACTCTCTGAAAAGACAGAAAACTGACCTGTGCTTCAGCAAAGAGGTAAACTGGAAGAAGTGGAGTGTGATAGATTTATACATAATATTGCCTCAACCTCCCTCAACCCCATTACAAAGAGACACACTTATTTTGGATTAAGAATGGCATATTTCAGTTTAGCCTAACCTGGTAAAAATGGATTAAGCTAAACCAAAATAAGACATCCCTAATCTGAAATAAGAGTGCCCACACAGGATTTTGCACTAATTTGAATACTAATTTAAGTTAAAGGGGTATAACTTCTTTGCATAGACAAGGAGGAGGAGCAAAGGGACCGATAAGACAAACAAACAAAATGCCTTTAAGAAATAATAAACCTTCCTTCTCTGAGGAAGCCCATGGCAAGCAGGCTCTCTAAGCCTTTTTGAGATTTATTTAAAATCTTTATTTTAAAAGCTTCTTGGTAATCTTTAAAATTGCCAATTAAAGAATCAAAGATAAAAGCAGCTGCAGATAAATGTGTGTCTCTGACCAGCCCCAATATCTATCATTAAAATGAAAGAAGGAATTTAAAAGTCACATTTCAAGTTGACAGTTCAGTAGAAAGACAATTTTTTTATGCTTGCTGCGAGTGTACAGCACATCCTTAATGTGCACCCATAATACATATCAAGTCAAACCCCTGGCCTGATTTACACCCCACTCAACCCTCTAACAATGTCATTCATTTACATTAATTAATCCCCATCACAACTATTTCACAAATCATGATATAGAATGCTAAGGCCCCCATCTTGGAATGAACTGTGCCCAGCCAGACCCTGGGACTCCAGCTACACACAGCCCACTGTGGCTTCGGGGCCTAATTATATACATTGACTTTACCCTGCACTTGCAGACGTCTTATTGCCACTCCCAACTCCAGTGTTGTTTCCATAGTAACTAACATACTTAAAAGAAAGTGGGGAAGCAACTGAAATATGTGTAAAGGGGAATGATGATGTGCACACCAAAAAATAACAGACAAAAAATAATTTAACATGCAAGATAATCAAAATGCAGCATGTGATGATGTAGAGGGCTATGAAATTTTTGATTGGGATTTTCAGAAGAGCCCAAGGGAGTTATGCACACAACTAATTCAGTGGGAGTTGGGCTTTAGATTCCTTTCATTTAGCTGTTATTTCAATTTGTTCCACACAATGTGCCTAACTCCTTAATGAGAAACAGTCACCTTGAACTTATGTCCATAAAAAGCTATCACTCTGTACTCCCACGGGTTCTCTCAACATACACCCTGAAACCACTGTACAGACACACAGGACTTTGTGACAAGTTTCAGAGTGGTAGCCGTGTTAGTCTGTATCAGCAAAAAGAATAAGGAGTCCTTGTGGCACCTTAGAGACTAACAAATTTATTTGGGCATAAGCTTTCATGGGCTAAAACCCACTTCATCAAATGCATGCAGTGGAAAAATACAGTAGGAAGATATCTATATATATATAAACAGAGAACATGAAAAAATGGGGGTTGCCATACCAACTCTAACAAGACTAATCAATTAAGGTGGACTTTGTGGTTCCAGCAAGGCTACAAACCCAAGAACTTAAGTTCCACAAACACAGGCTTGTATCAATTATGAAGAATCTGTTAATTGTAGAAGTATTAGGAACTATACTCTGTGTGAGCTGGCCACCAAAAGTTACCAGATGGTTGTGTGTCCCAAAATCCAAATACATTTTTTAACATCAGCTACGCTGACTTTAAGTGCAAAAAATAAACAGCAAAATGAACCAAGCTAACACAGTAAACCCTTGTATAATCTGCAACCATTTCACTCCATCTCTATTCTCCGACCAAACTCCAGATGCTGCTAACTGAGAAGCTTTCCGAACTCTGACAGGTAGAATATTTCAGACCAGAGCTGTCTGGCACTTCCATCCTACAAGAAATATTCATGTTTTGACATTTGTTTTCATCCTGAATCACTACAAAAAGTGAAAATGCGGAGAGTTTTTGCAGAACAAAAAGCTTCATAAAATACTAATTGGAGAACACTGAAATGAAAAATTTCAACATTTCCAATCAAAATATAACCTTTTGACATTTTGAAATGAAATGTCAATTTGAAACAAGACATTTACTTTCAAATTGACATTTCTAAATGTTGCTTCTGAAAAAGAAATTAAAAAAAAATTCATCAAAGTTGACATTTGCCTGTGGAACATTTTGATTTCAAGGAGACCAACTTGTTGAAAATCTTCTGACCAGCACTATTTCAGACCTGGTAGGTGCAGTAACCACACATAGCCAGCACAATTCTTGATTTATACACACTTGTTTTACACACACACAGACACACACACACACACACACACACACACTTGAGTAGGCCTCTCACGCTGTCCAGAGAGCTATGGTACACATACAGCAAAAAGAAATTATGGCAATATGAGATGTATAGGTTCCCTCACCAGAATTGATAGGAAATCTGCCTTAGACTTTCCATTCTCCTTCCACACAGTTCCATACGCCTCTTTCCCCAGGCTCCAAAGGCAGGATAGTTTCAGGTATTAAAGTTTCCTTCTTCTCCATGTTTTCCTCCAGAACAAGCTCCATTGGTCCTACTGCAGGAAACCTACAGCACGGCCTGGGCCATTCCTCTGGATCATGCTCCATGAGTGAACTTCACCCTGGTACAGAGGACCCATACTTGGCCTATACATTGCTTAATGTGATTTTTTCATAGAGTATCAGGGTTGGAAGGGACCTCAGGAGGCGATCTAGTCCAACCCCCTGCTCAAAGCAGGACCAATCCCCAAATGGTCCCCTCAAGGATTGAGCTCACAACCCTGAGTTTTTAGTAGGCCAATGCTCAAACCCCTGAGCTATCATTGTGCTGGTGTCTGGCAGAGGGGTGAATTTCACCTCAAATACATATGCACGTCCCCTGGCCTTAAGAGCCACGGAGCCTGTTGTTGCAGGCAGTTCAGAGGATACCTCTGCTAGCTGCTGCTCCCTCTTGGAGCAACCTGGGTTCATCTCTTTAGCCCAGGTGAAGTCTCCTGGGAACTGCCAGTGTATCACCACCTTGTAGCCTCCCCCGTGGTTAAAGTAAACTGACACAGGACAGGGAGCTGTTATTGCACCAGTCCAAGGAAGAGGGTGAGGCACCTAATCAAACTTTGTGAATCCCAGTGATTTTTTTTTTCCTAGGCACTTAGAAGTTAGGTGTGGCAACACTCACCAAGTCAGAGTTCCTTGGTGAATATAGTCCTGTGTGCCTTTAAAAACCAAGCTCCTGTGTTTTTCTGCAAATGAGAAAATGGGAGATGGGAAGCAGAGCTGTGGAAATTAGATAGGGGGAAGCTGGTATTATTTGTTCTGTCTCCCATGGGTAGAAATTCTCTTGTTGCCTGGTTGAGGATGCAGCTTGATTTCAGCAGTGTCACCATCAGCAAAATATGTTCATTGGGAGGGGTCAGATTTCCAAAGCTATTTAAACACCTCTAGATGCAGGTAGGCACCTAAGGGGATTTTCAGAAGTGCCTAAGCAGGTTAGGTGCCAAACTCCTATGGAAGTCAATAGGAGTCAGGCGCCTGACTCCTAAGACATCTCAATCTTTAGGCACTCAGTACCTCTGAAAATCTGGCCCAATGATTCCCCTTGGGCAAGACGTATGACCCCAATCCTGAACTGCAATGTGTGAGTGGAGTGATGACCTGGCACAGAATCTCGCTGAAATAATTGGGGCTGTGTGGAGATCTGCCTGTATGCTACATAATATAGGATGAGAGCCTATACCAGGGGTAGGCAACCTATGGCACGGGTGCCAAAGGCGGCACGCGAGCTGATTTTAAGTGGCACTCATATTGCCCGGGCCATCAGTCCAGGGGGCTCTGCATTTTAATTTAATTTTAAATGAAGCTTCTTAAATATTCGGAAACCTTATTTACTTTACATACAACAATAGTTTAGTTATATATTATAGACGTATAGAAAGAGTCCTTCTAAAAAGGTTAAAATGTATTATTGGCACGCAAAACCTTAAATTAGAGTGAATAAATGAAGACTCGGCACACCACTTCTGAAAGGTTGCTGACCCCTGGCCTATACATTCATGTTTATGAGACAAACTAATGTATTTGTTCCACATTAAAAAGATAACTCAGGTATGGATTTTTGCAGCATCTTGTTATCAAAATTCATTAAAGCTGCTAATTGCTTAACAAAAAAATAGCAATACAGCTGCTGTGTCAGCAACTGCCAGATTTCTTCACTAGAAAGTTGTGGTTATCTGCTCTACCCACCTTTTTCAAAACTTTGCATACCAACAGTAATTTCAGCTTCTCGTTAATTTCTTCTGAACTCCTCTTGGAGTGAATACAAATGATCCCTAGCAGACTCTGAAATCTACTTATCAAATCACCCTCTATAAACAGAAATAGTAAGTAATAGCATAAGCTCATGATTATTTTTCTCTCTCGCACACAGCCCTTTACAGCAACTCATTTAACAGCATGGAAGCCTGTGCACATGAAAAATAGAACAATTTTTTTTCTAAAAATATTCCCGGTTAAGTATCTCTTGCACAGAATGAAATCACAATGGAAAACTAGATCACACATAAAGTGTACAGGTGATAGTCTAGTAGCACAGGGTAGTGCTGCAATAGTTTATAGGCTTTCACTGTTTTTCATTATAACCTCAGTTTTCAGGGGTCATATGTGAGCCACTGTAGGTTGTATTGGGATGAAACTATAATTTACAAGTTTTCAGGCCATTTATGGTTTTGCAAAGCAATTTTTAAAATACTGATGAAAAGAAATAGATTTTTTTTTAACAAAAACTGGTTGCAGATATTCGTTCTTTTTTCTAGGTACCACCTAAAAACAGATTTTTAAAAATTCTAGACAATGAGTTCTTTGTGAAGACCAGTACATTTCTGGGGTTTTTTTTTTCCTCTATTTTTTTCCTTTGAAACACTGGAGAATATTTCCAGTTGGAAGAAAAAAATAGTTACCAAGCAGATGCACTAGTTATTTTCAGAATGCCATTTCCTCGCCACCACCCTCTCCCCCATCAGCTGTACTGTTGATTATCGCTGCTTAATAATTTCACCCACACATTTAGAAAGCCATAATTTTTAGAGTACAATATTCAGGATAGTTGACATCCCACTGTAGTGAGGCTCAGCATTCCGATTACCAGCCTGGTTGCAATTGCCCCTTGAATTAGAGATTGTAAATCACACATCAAAACATGTGAACACATCAATTAACATTCTATTGGAAGGAAATCAAGGACAAACATACACTGTGGCATTTTTAGTTTTTATTTTAAATAGATATGGAGATTAAAAAACAGCAATATTTGGCCTAGCCTTTATTTGCCCAATCTCTCTCTACTATAGCACCATGCTACTGCGATATTGATATGCAAATTCCCATTCAAATAAGCCATGCTTCCCCCATTGGTTTTTTTCCCTATGGAGCTTTATTAGAAAGGGCAATACTTGGTACTTACAGGCCCTTTTCATCTTCAGAACTCTGAACATGAATTGGTTAATCCTCACAGCCTCCCCTTTATTTTTCTGCCCCAGCTTCATGTACTCTCCCTCCTGCCCCATGTACTCTCTCTCAAAGTTACCCTCTTCCTAGCTTACCCTTTTCCTCAGGCTTTCTCCCACCCTCCTTCCAAAAAACCTCCCTCGATCCTCTTCCCTTCCTAACCTTAAAGAGGGGACCATGGGTGCTTTGTAGGCAGATGCAGGGCAAGATACAGGTTGAAGTAAGGAAAGCATGGCTAAAAGCAGAGGAATGGCTCCCCCCTTCTCCCTGACTAGCATCTCTCTGGCCCAATGACTCTTTCAGTGGAACAGTTTCAAAAGGAGAGACTGAGGGACCCCACATGAGAATATTCTGTAACCTAGTGATGGGGTACTCATCTGAGAGGTGGTGGATCCCTGTTCAAGTCCTCTCTCAGGCAGAATGGGGGATTTAGCACCAGGGGTCTTATACATCCCAGCTGAGTACTCTAACTCTTGGGCTAAAGAGTTATAAGATTCCTGGCTGAATGTATGAGGGCCTGATCTAGTAGGTGAGTTCTGAGCATGCTTGCCAGATTGGGCCCTGCAGGAGAGTTAGGTGGAGGAACATCTATCTTCCCCCAGTTTGTGAATTGCCTGAGTTTGTGTGTCCAGACTCCTGGCATGGGGCTGCAGTGTGTATGTGCACAGGCAGACTCATAGAGAAGAATGAGGGGGGATTTGATAGCTGCTTTCAACTACCTGAAAGGGGGTTCCAAAGAGGATGGATCTAGATTGTTATCAGTGGTAGCAGATGACAGAACAAGGAGTAATGGTCTCAAGTTGCAGTGGGGGAGGTTTAGGTTGGATATTAGGAAAAACTTTTTCACTAGGAGGGTGGTGAAACACTGGAATGGGTTACCTAGGGAGGTGGTGGAATCTCCTTCCTTAGAAGTTTTTAAAGTCAGGCTTGACAAAGCCCTGGCTGGGATGATTTAGTTGGGGATTGGTCCTGCTTTGAGCAGGGAGTTGACTAGATGACCTCCTGAGGTCCCTTCCAACCCTGATATTCTATGATAGGCTTCTAGGGAATTTTTACTGCAAAAAAATGTTACTGAGTGAGTTTAGGCACCTACAGCGTTACTGAGTAGGGATTTTGTGAATCCCATTGGGGCCTAATTATCAGACTTAAGTGCCTCAAGTGGCAGTTAGGCACCTAAGACCTTTTGTGAATCTAGCCCACAGTCCCTTAAAAAACAGAACAAACACTTCTTTCTGAAAATGTATTACCTACTGTTGTTGAAAGTGACATTAAGATTATTACCAAAGCAACAGAGAAAAATATTTCTTTTTTCCAGTTTACATTGTTCATTTGATAGCACTTTATATATAGTCAAGTTCTCCATTTCCCCTTATGATCAGTCACTTTCCTTTATTGTTTGTTTAAATCTTTTATACAGCAACAAAGGGGAAAAATAACATTTTCCAAGGTATTATAAAACCAGAAAAATAGGCTGGGATTGGGGGGGCTGGTGTGACTTGAAACCCAGGTCTATGTTTAACTCCTAAACTGAGAATTCTAACTTCATAGTATCCCTTAAAGAGCTCAGTGAAAAATCTCTAGGGAGCAGGGCCGGCTCCAGGCACCAGCCGACCAAGCACGTGCTTGGGGTGGCACCTTGGAAGGGGCGGCCAATCTTGGGGTGGTGGGGGGCGCTCGGGGTTTTTTGTTTTTGTTTTGTTTTTTGGTTCAGTGGGGCAGGAGGTTTTTTGTTTGTTTTTGTTTCAGCGGCGCGGCACTGGGGGGGGCTGGCGCGGCGCTTGGGGAGGCCAGGGCTTCGGTGGCATGGCACTGGGGGAGGGGCGGGGGTTGGCGTGGCGTGGTGCTCAGGGTGGCCCGGCGCGGCGCTCGGGGGGGGGTGTGGGGAGATGGGGGTTTTGGCGGCCCGGTGAGGCGCTCGGGAGGGGTGGGGGTTTCGGCAGCGCGGCACTGAGGGGGGCAGGGGTTTTGGCGGCTTGGGGGGGGTGTTACAGCAGGGCAGGGCTCATTTTTTTGGCCTGGGGCGGCAAAAAAGTTAGAGCCGGCCCTGCTAGGGAGATGGGTATAATGGCTTTATTAACACAATATTGCACATATTTGCCCTCTGCTATTTTTCTTTCCTTCATTTCTCTTTTTATGCTCCTTTACTCTGCCACCTTATATTTCTCCCTTGCTTCCTTCAATACCATTTTGTTCATTTTTTACATTTCTTCAGCTCATCCCCTTCTCTTTGTACCGACCTCTCTTCTCTTTACAGAAGCAATAGAAACAGATGCACAGCAAACTGATACAACATACTTGAAAGACCCCAGAACTTTAATGAAGAAACACCATGCTAACTATTCAGCTCCCACTTTGCATTCCCCATTATTGGTAACAGGTCTGTGAGGATCTGTACATGTGTACTGTTTCTTACAATGTTTGGTGGAAGTCAGGTAGGATAGCCCTAGGGGAAGGTTCTGGGCAGAAGTTCTCCACCATGGAAGAATATTTTTAAGGATAATTGTTTTCTGTTCTTCTAATAAAGTTCCTTCTTTGGTCTTTTTGTGATTCTCTACCACTGTCACATGACAGGCAGCCTTGAAATTTACAGACATAGGACATGAAATATGAGAAATAAAAGATGTTACCTCTTGTGTAAGTGTGAGAGTAAATTACTCAGGCTTCATTCTGTCCAGTATACAATTAGCATCAATGTTTAACCCTCCCCGCACCCCACCCGCAAAAAAGAAGTTCAACACTGGGAGCCTTTCACTTACACCCACAAACAGCACCTTGTGAAAGGGTCAGCTTGCTCAGAGTCAGCCAATCAGAGGGTAGCTCCCTCCTTAGATCTGCTACAGGGACAACCAGCTCCTGGTTTGTTTCAACAATCCTCTCCCAGCTGCTTTCTCTCTCTATTCTCTCCCTGTAGAGATAAGTTCATCTTCAGCAGGATACAAATTGCAGAGCCACACCACCAGTGATCACCTTGTTCCTCCTTTCCCCTGTTTAATGATAGGGCTTGTGCTACCACAGTAGACGGCTATTTTTTTTTCTGTCCTGCCTTCTTCCAATAAACCTTTTAACCATGCTGATTTTAAATCCAAAACTAAATCAGGAAAGAATTTTGGGCAATAGACAGACATTTGATTAAAAAACAAACAAACATTAACTTGGCTCCTGGGCTGTGGGAGGAAGGCAAATAAAAGCGATACTCCCAGCATGAAGTCAGACTATTGAATTCACTGCCATCAGATAGGAGGAGTATTGACTAGTTTTAGGACCAGTGATATCTATAGTTATACAAGCAGACATAACAGTGATCAGATCTCCAAGCTTCTGGGTGGGGAGGGGGTAAGCTGATCAGGGAAGAATTGATTGCATATTACATTGTATTCCACAATTGACTAGATGCACCAGGAGTTGTCAGAGGTGTTATCAACTGGACCCTGCCAGAGGCAGGCTACTGCTCTCAATTAGAGCCACATGGGAGCAGAAATTCCTGTTCACTAAGGATTTTGAGATTTCATCATTTATCTTTGTTCCAACCGGAAACAAAACCCATTTTTTCTGTGAAATGAAATTTCAGTGAGATCAATATGATTTTACAAAGTGTTTCAACTTCCATGGACCTGCATTCTCCGACAAAAAGTGGTTCTGTCAACATTTTTCTAGCCATTTCTACTCTAAATTTACTGCTCATCTGATCCAATAAAGCAAATCCAATGATCTTCAGAGTGGCAGGGAGCCCTTCATCTCTTAATGCTCATCTGGACAGAGAAATGGGTTTTTTTTTTAAATGTGTGGCTGTATCAACAGGTAAGGGCTTTGCTTTTATAATTACTATTAATGATGACTGAGGAATGTCAGCCAGCCTTTAGGAACTTGATAGCTGAGAGTTAACTCCCAGACTTCAGTCCAAAACTCGTTAACTGTGGACAGAGGCAGCTCTATGTTTTTTGCTGCCCCAAGCACGGAAGTCAGGCGGTCCGCGGTCACGCGGATTCGGCGGCGTTTCTGTGGGAGGTCTGCCAGTCCGCGGCTTCAGCGTACCTGCCGCTGAATTGCCGCCGAAACCGTGGGACCGACGGACCTCCCGCAGGCATATTGCCGAACGCTGTCTGACTGACGCCCTCACAGCCACCGACAGGCCACCCCCCGCGGCTTGCCGCCCCAGGCACGTGCTTGTTGCGCTGCTGCCTGGAGCCGCCCCTGACTGTGGAACATTCATAGAGAGGGGAGGGAGGGACCTTTATCTTTTTGACATAAAGACAGATGTTTGATTGCAATAACCCAAACCAATGCAGTCTGGCTGGAATTTGCACAACATATTACGGGGCATATTCTGTGGTGGTGTAGGCAGAAGCAGGGAGCATAGTTGCAACCAGTGACTTTGTAAGGGACAGAATGTCACCTTGGCTCTGCTATTTCACAGGAGAGCTAGGGGGGCCCAAGAAATCCCATTACTCTCCTGTGTGGACTACCTGCATTGCAGGTGCAGAGTTCCCTCTATGCGGCTGCTCCCGCCACTGCTGGGTAGTGGGAAATGGGTGGAGCTTGTGCAGTGAGTAAGGAATCTATGTCCAGTATATGGTGATCACCTTTTCAATAGGCAAAAGCAGGATAGATGCAAGAGCCCTGCCTCTCCTCTTCCCCCTGAGGCCCTGGCCAGTCCAGAAGCTGGAGCAGAGCTGTGGTAAGAGCTGCCCAGGGAGCCTGGGCCACTGTGGGGAGTCCTGGACCCTCCAGCTGCCCTGGGTGCCCAAGAGCAGGCCCTGGCCTATGCCCCTGCCTACCTCAGCCCCCCCCAGCGGGAAGTGGCTGGCACCAGAGTGGTGCTGCAGGGAATCCAGGACAAATGTTGTCCCAGAGTCATTCAATCTGGGACTGGGACTTGAACTCTGCATTTCAGGGCTGTCATACCCAATTTGGGATGGGTTGTCACTCGAGTCCAGTACAGAGCTGGAGCAGATTATCTCCTTATGCAGGACTGGAGGGAAGCAGCGTCTACAGTGTGTCTGAGTCAACATCTGGTCACTAGTCTGCTCCTAGGAAAGCACAACCACAGGCTGTTCCTCACTCGGGGGCGTGCAGCAATGCCACAGTTGAGCCCTGAGTAATAATTGAAAGTGACGCAGATAGCCCATACTACTTCAGAATGCAGTAAGACCTGCAGTATTAACTCTTTAGGTGCTTTCCAGCACATCTTCCCATCATTGATACTGGACAGCTAACAAACTTTAGTGGAGGGCAGGCTAGGCTTCCTGAACCTTGGAACCTATTGGGTGGATTCTTCTGCCCCAGTCAGACAGCTCTGTACTAGGACTCCCTTCTTTGACTTCAGGCTTAGGCCTTGTCTTTGACCTTCAGTTAAGTCCCCTTTCTCCTCTTCGACTTTAGGCCTTAAACTTTTTCCTCTGTCTTTGACTTTCTTTTCCTGACTTTCCAAATTCTCTAGCTCAGTGCTAATGTATAAGGAAATGTTCCATGACTGTGCACTTACGTAGCACTTTACATTTGCAAATATTAGCTATGTAAGCCTCAGGACGGTAGTGTGAGATAGGCTAAGACTGCTCTTATGTGATGGGTGACATGTGGCAAAGTTCTGCAAGAGGTCACACTTCCAGTCTGCCTGAGCCTGAAAGATGAATCATGTTAATAGACAGGCCTTGAGAGAGATGGAAATTAGTTATCCCCCACTGTGCCAAAAGAAACCAAAACACACTTAAAAATTCTCCCTCTGGTCAAATGCATTTACTATATTATTTTATATGGTTTGCATTATTGTTCTGGCTGTAATCTCCTTTATGCTATGAGATCTTCAGGGCAGGGTAGGGTAGGTGTGTGTGTGAAAGCTGTGCTGGAGTTGCTGCAGGCCCAGTGTGAAGGCAGGTTGGAATGCAACGCATGCCCTCAAGAGGACCCAGAGGGCTAGGCTGTTGAAGGTCTCTCCTGATGTGTTACTCTCTCTCCCTGTTGAGGGGCACTGCACTGCTAGAAGTGACTTTAGTTCTTTGCCTTCTTTCTGCTAGTCACTTATGTATTCCTCTGTCCCAGGGCAGGGCTTCTCTGCAGTTTCCAAGCAGTCACTGCCATGCCTTGTCTCCTTTAAGAAGGTTCATTCTCTTAACATAGGTGAGTAAAGCAACAGAAAACAGTCTTAACTCACTCCTTTCTTTTAGGCTTCTTGGTCACCCCTTCCAGCCGTGTCTGGGGCTCTCAAAGAAGCTTCTGGAAGCTACCTAGTTCTAGTCAGCTTTACTCCTTCCAAGAGCAGTAGACCCAGAGCTGTATCCCTAAGCACCTGGTCCCTTGCTCCAGGGACCCACCACAGGAGTTATTAGCACCATGGCTTCCCTTCTCCAGGCATTGCCTTTCCCAATCACTCCTTTCCAGCACTTATTTCCTGGCAGCCCATTATAGGCCCAGGTATAGCTCAGTCCCCTTTAATTGGCTGCATTGAGCTCACCTGCTCAGACATAGGGAAGCTGGGCTCACTTCTACTCACGGGGATTGGTTACCTTGTGACATACCCATTCAGTTTATCTTGAGGGAAAAAAAGAGGAAGGCTGCAAAAGAGGGGTTGTCTCTACAAATGGAACTCCACAAGGGAGTATTATCAGCCTTACTTTGTTTTCCATTATGAGAAATGACCTCCCACATAGTGTGCAGATGACAATAGTTGTTTTTTTGGGGGGTGGGGGGGGAGATGACTGTACTATATGGACTAAATATGAAAGACAATGTGGCCAGGGAAAAGAAATGAGGCACTTTATAGAATTTCCAAGGAGGAAAATGATTGGGGATTTAAATTCAGACTTACAAAAGGAATGCTTTTCGTCGGGAAGAAAGTTAGCCAAGAATAGGCCATTTCCTTATGGTGAAAAAATTCAGATAGTTCAAAAATCTATGTTAGTAGAAGTAGTGTTTTATATTAAATTAGCTTGGAAAGGTCGCAGTTCACAAAAGTAGGATGAACTTACTTAAAAGTATAGCTGGAAACAAAGGGGTTACAGACAAGAAAGTGCTGATGATTATATATAGAGCATTGAGAAGACTAGTTTTAGACTATGGATGCCAAGCTTTTGGTTAACCCTCAAAAACAACTCTTAGAAACCTGAAATTGCTCCAGGCCCAAGCTCTGCAACGGGCATGTGGCACAATGATAAAAGTACCAATGTGTGTGTTGCAAATAGCCACTGGAGAAGCACCTATGAATAAGAATGAAACTGTTAGATCTAAGCTTTTGTGTAGAGGTAAAAGGGAAATAATGAAAATAGAAGTATGTAGCTTTATGAGGATTGCTGGGAGTTTAGTAGAAAAAATTATATGATTGTCACAGACTTCCTCATACTATCAGGGTCAGAATAATGTCAGAGAAAAACTGAAAGAATTTTTAGTAATAGAAAGCAAAGAGAAGAACAGTAATTCCTCCTCTTTTCCCTTTAAAAAAAAAATACAATTCCAAATCTACAAGGGAAGCAAACTACACATTATGACCAAAGCAATTTCTGAATTTATATATGAAAAAATGGGGCCAGCTTTGCCTAATCTACACAGATGGATCAAAAGATGACAACATGGGTAGAGTGTGAACAGCCTTCTGTGTTCCTAGTCTTGGAATCCAGAACTCTAAAAGGCTATTGAGTTATGGGACCATTCTGACAGCTGAACTAATGGGGATATTGTTGGCACTAACCTGGATAAGAGATGCGTGACCAGCTGCAGCTGTAATTTTATCTGATTACTTGTCAGGCATAATGACAATCAGAGCAGGGACTTTGGAAAGCAAAAGTGACAGAATAAGTGAAATAATGTTCCTAACTATGGAAATAATGCAAGTAGATCTCTGTAACAATAGCATGGATTCCAGCACATATTGGAATACCTGGAAGTGAGATGGCTGACAAAGCAGCAAAACATGCTCTAAAAATGAGGAGATTGATATTAAGATACCCTTAATTAGACAAGAATTTGAAGTGTGGTCATGAAGAAACTTGCGAAGGAATGGGAAAAAACCTTGGAGTAAGGAAACAAAAAGGATGAAAATGCTATGATATATGCTCAATAAATCAAAGATAATACTTTACAGTCATGCTAGACAAAGTGAAATAGTCACTTATAGAGTGTTAACTGGTCAGTGTGCCTTAAATGGTATGTTAAGCTTATTAAAAAGACAAAGATGGCCTGCATAATATGTGCAAAACCAAAGAAACTGTTGATCATTTTATATGGAATTGTGGGCAATATGCTATGGAAAGAGGGTTTTTTTAAATAAAAAATGGAGTCAGCTTGGAATCAAAAGGACTACTGAGAATATCAGGGATATTCAATAGTATATAAAAAAAGCTTTGTTGCATTTCCTTAATGATACTAGACAGAGTGAAAGGATATTAAAAAACGTGGCTGAAAATGAATGAGAAAAGTGGCTCTCATAGACTCGTATGAGAAGATTGCTGCACCAAAAACAAAGACAAAGGTGTGATCTCCACATTGAAATGCTAGGCTGAGGAGAAAAAGAGCATTGGGGAAGGTGGGCAAATGTAATCCTTAGCTCTACACTGAGAAGTGGGAAGATTACTACCAGTTTGCCTGTGCCTTCTACTTCATGAAGAGTGGAGTAATACAATTTCTCACTCATGTGAGCGATGTTCTTTTCATAAGTTGATTACAGTGTGCCCTTCCTGGCACTCATAACACTGCCTCCTGTTGGTGGGAAAAGAGAGTGAATGGGAGGGATAGGTCAGTGGTTTGAGCTTTGGCCTGCTAAACCCACCGTTGTGAGTTCAATCCTTAAAGGGACCATTTAGGGATCTGGGGCAAAAATCTGTCTGGGAATTAATCCTGCTTTGAGCAGGGGGTTGGACTAGATGACCTCCTGAGGTTCCTTCTAACCCTGATATTCTATGATTAACATTGGGTTGCATTTGTCAAAGGGTAAACATTGATATTGTATTTATTATTATATACACACACACGGCATTCCCATTTTTTGAAATTATAAAAAAACCTTGTTTAGAGTGAGGGGTTATTTTATCTGTTGGTATCTGTTCATTTTATCCTAGGAAAGGGAATTGTATTTGAAATTTTACTCAGATAATTTAGTTTCACAATTAAACTGTGAAAGAGAGTCATAGAAATGTAGGCCCTCCAGAGGTCATCCTGTCCATGTTTTCATGCTGAAACACTATTATGTATAGGAGTATTTGTGGCACCTTAGAGACTAACACGGCTGCTACTCTGAAAACTATTATGTATATATCCACCATCCCCAACAGGTGTTTGTCTAACCTGTTCTGATGGGGATTCCCCAAACTCTTGGTAATCTATTTCAGTACTTGACTATCCTTAGAGTTAGAAAGTTTTTCCTAATTCTAACCTAAATCATCCTTGCTGCAAACTAAGCCCATTACTTCTTGTCCTACCTTCAGTGGGCATTGAGAACAATTGATTACTGTCCTCTTTATAACAACCCTTAATACATTTGAAGACTTATCATATGCCCCCCTCAGCCTTCTCTTCTCTAGACTAAACATGGCCAACTCTTTCAACCTTTCTAAACCTCTTAGCATTTTTATTGCTCTCCTCTAGACTCTCTCCATCACCTTAAAGTGAGGTGCCAAAAACTGGACACTATACTCCAGCTGAGGCCTTAGCAGTGCTGAGCAGAGAGGAACAATTATCTCCCATGTCCTACATTCACCTTTCCTCTTATCCCAGAATGACATTGACTAGGCCATTGATTGAAGACACTGTTGATTTCTATTAATTTTGTGGTCCATTATAACCCCCCGGATATATTTGGCAGTACTGCTGCCTGGCCAGTTATTCCCCCTTCTGTGTTTGTGCATTTGATTTTTCCTTCCTAAGTGTAGTACTTTGACCTTGTCTTTATTGACTTTAATCTTTGGGGCTATTTATGCTTTGAATAAAAAAATAAATAAGTTCTAGCACTACTTTACTTAGAACTAGATAAGTTCATGGAGGATAGGTCCATCGATGGCTATTAGCCAGGATGGGCAGGGATGGTGTCCGTAGACACTTTTTTCCAGAAGTTGGGAATGGGCGACAGGGGATGGATCACTTGATGAATACCTGTTCTGTTCATTGCCTCTGGGCACTTGGCATTGGCCACTGTTGGAAAATAGGATACTGGGCTAGATGGACCTTCGGTCTGACCAAGTATGGATGTTCTTATTTTAAGCTCTTTGAGGCAGAGACAATGTTTTTGTTCTGTGTTTGTACAGCACCTAGCACAATGCGGTCCTGGTTCCTGACAGGGGCTGCTAGGCACTACCACTGTACAAAATAACAGCAGGAACTACCAGATGTTAGTAGGTACTGAAAAACAGAAAAGAATGTTATAAAAAACCCCAGCACATATGGAGATAACAGCACAAGTCTATTTACAGAAGGACTGTTTTCTATAAATAGTGAAGTTTGTTCATAGTGCTAACAGTATTTGTTACCTGATTTCACTTTTACAAAAGTTAGGGCTTAATTCCTGACGTCTTTAATGATGCAAAACTCCCACTGAAGTCAAGGGCAAGGCATCTCACACAGTTGCCTAAGTAACAGCTGAGGCCTTGATTCTGGCCTCCAGCCTGTCGGCTTTGTGCTGCTCTGGTGGCACAAACCAGGAAAACAGCCAATTTAACCAGCTATCCCAGAGTATGCCTGCGTAGCAAGTACATTGGAACCTTTGTAGCAGTGGGACAGGGGAAAAGGCCAAAGCGCCCCCTTCCTCTCTGGGCCTGGCTGCTCTGGCAGTGAGCCATCTGCCCTCTCTTCTGGTGCCACAGCAGCCCCTGGTGGATGAAAAGTGTAGTGGCAGCACCTCCCCAGCAGAATCTATTATTCTGCGGGGTGAAAAAAATCTGCAGGCGACATGAATTCTACATTTGTTTCTTTTGGGAGGGCTGGGGGCATGGTTCAGGCGCCAGTGCTTGAGGGGCAGTTCCCAGGGGATGCAGACCAGGCATGTTGCATCTATAGCACCCTGCCCTCTTGGCTATCAACCCAGGGAATGGGTGGTGTTTCCTCACAGGGAGTGGTGCTTGTTTTGCAGGGGTGGGAAGCTTTGACCAGTATTCCTGTGTGATAGGAGGAAAGTCACTTAAACCAAAACTTTTCAGAGATGGTCATTAATTTTGTGTTCCTCCTATTTTTGGTGCCTGACTTGAGACTCTGGGGTCTGATCTGCAGAAGGGCTGAGTACTCATGCTTTGACCATAAAGTGCTATGTAATGTGAAGTACGCCAAAAAGTCAGGTTGTAAGCAACTTAGATTGGGCACCCAACATTAATGGACATCATTTCTCTGTGCCTCAGTTCCCAATCTGCAAAACAGGGTTAATACCTCTCCCTCACTTCTTAGGAGTGTCATGAAGATAAATTAATACCTGTGAAGGACTCATAAAATTTGTAATTCTGTCCTGAGAGCAAGATTTGAACAGAGTGCAATTGATAAGACGTGGTGCCACACATTGAACAAGGAGGATAAGACAATATTGAAGAGATGCTCATTAAGTGAGCACTGTCCATTCTGTGCACTGAATGAAGCAAATTCTGTAGAAAAAGTTATATGGGATCATGTAATTAAAGACTCCCAATGCATACACACAAGGAAGCTGAACTAAGGTTACACTGACAGCTTTAAGTATGGCATTTCTTAACTTCCAAGTGCTTGATTCTGCAACCTTAATAATGTTCTTTTAATATAGTTTGTGTATGCAGAATACATTTAGTTTCCCAGAATAGCTGTATTTGGCATGAACTCCATCACCTGTGTTAAAGGAAGCAGTTCAATAGGTCCCTGACCTAGACTTGGCTTGTGTTGCTGTGTCTCTTTAAGGTGACCTGCACTACTCTCAGTCCTGACCGTTGATGACAAGATGTAGAAAGAGCTTGTTCTCTTACTTCTTGTCAGCTTAATTGCTCACTTTGTCATGTTGATCTTGTAAGTTGTCCCCTGCCCTGTCTGACTACTTCCCAGTAATTTTGTTTGTAGACTGTCACCATTAACTTTGTGGCATAGAAAAAGTTCCGTATTGTCTGTTGCTGCTGGATTTGCCTAGCCTAGGTCATTCCCCCTACAGCTGACTCTATTGCGGGAGATAGAAATAGCATAAGACTGAGACAACTGTGAACCGTACCCTTTCACCTGAGGCCACTCCTTTTCTCTTCCCACTCCTAGAACTTGCAGCCATATTTGGTATTTGCCAAACCAAAATTCATAGAGAACTAATCTCTGAAGCGTTAGATACATGCTGATGCATTAGGATCCTTTAACTGTAAAGTCAGACGATACATTTCTTAAGTAGAGAATATCCCCTAAAGTCCCCTGCAAGGTCCTTCATCGGTGCATCCAAAATCCTGAAGCAATGCATTTGTGTCAAAGCTTCCCTATCAATTATAATATCAGCCCAGAACATGGTGTTGTGACTTTATTGGCTTATGTGTCCTGAGAGTGCAGCAGTGGTTAAAACAAACGTGACTCTTCCTACACAGTCTTGTGGGCCATTTTTTGACAGTAGATTTAAAAGAACAACAACTCACACCTTCACATTATTATTCTCCACATCTCTGATAATCCTTAAACCTCTCTAACTCTGTTCACATAGGCATAGAATGCTATCTTAATTCTGAAGTGCATTGTTACACCTGTTGAAATAAGTACTCTGCTGCTTATATGACATAACCTTGTTACAAGTCTTTAAAGTGATCGAAGCAGCACCCACCTCCCCATTGTGCTCATCACTCTGCTGGCATCCGCTGGTCAGGTGTCATCCCTCAAAGATCCAGTGCCGTGGCACTTTAGCTCTCCAGCTACGGCACACATGAGTCCTGCCTCTTCTGGGGTGATAGAGTCCAAAACAAAAGGAAAGTGGTGAACTGAAAACAGGGTCACCCCGAGATTAATTGGTGGGATCCCATCATTCTGCTCCAAGCTGATCATCACACAGCTAGTCCCTTTATGTCAGTCTTTCGGTGCCCAGTCACAACAACCACAAAATGGCTCATTTCCGCAGCAAGCTTCTTCAGGTTCTTGACTGGAACCAGGCTTCCCTCCTCAAGGGCATAATAGAGCTCTGCTTTCCTTCCTTGGTCAGCCCCAAATTGGGTTAGGTCTCCTTTGAACTCTCCTCTCCATGCCTGACATTGGCTGCAGATGTAGCAGGGCAAGGTCAGATGGGCCCATAGGCTCTCCTTAACACTCTTCTTGCCACTGGATAGCCTACCTGCCTCATTAATCTCCATCTCGCCAGTGGGTGGCCTATCTATCCCATATCAAGGGTATGTGACTTAATTAGAAAAATGCATCCAAACTTTATCTAGATCTCTGGCATCAGGTGTTACACTAAGTTGCTCAATGCAGAAGGGGAAACATCATGAAACATAAACCCTCTTCAAAAATGTTATCCTGTCATCAATGATTTCATGAAATATCACCTTTCTTTCCTTTTTATTTCTATATATCTACTGATTGGGCATTGTTGTTTATACTACTTCTGTGTTGATTTATTTCTCCACCATATGTTTCTTTGATAGTTCTAGATTTGAAACATTATCTACTATCTTTTGTACCTACACTTTTCATTCTTCCCGAGATTCACACAAATCAGACGTCAAGAATTATAACATTCAAAAGCCAGTCGGAGAACATTTCAACCTCCCTGGTCACTCAATTACAGACCTCAAAGTCACAATACTCAAACAAAAAAACTTCAAAAACAGACTCCAACAAGAAACTGCAGAATTGGAATTAATTTGCAAACTGGACACCATTAAATTAGGCTTGAATAAAGACTAGAAGTGGATGGGTCATTACACAAAGTAAAGATTATTTCCCCATGCTAATTTCCCCCCTACTGTTACTCACACCTTCTTGTCAACTGTTGGAAATGAGCCATCCTGATTATCACTACAAAATTTTTTTTTCTCCTGCTGATAATAGCCCACCTTAATTGATTACTCTTGTTATAGTTGGTATGGCAACACCCATTTTTCCATGTTCTCTGTGTATATATATATCTTCCTACTGTATTTTCCACTGCATGAATCCAATAAAGTGGGTTTTAGCCCACGAAAGCTTATGTTCAAATAAATTTGTTAGTCTCTAAGGCGCCACAAGTACTCCTCATTCTTTTTTCAGGATTTACCTGTGTCTCTGTTTGTATTTCTTTACATAAAAGCTACAGACTTTTATGTAAAAGGAGAAAAAAATGGACTCATCTAAGAAAAGTTTTATTAAAACAGTATTAAGGTATACAAAAAGAAGTGGGGGGGGGGGGAGGAGAGGGAGGAGAGAGAAATGTCTGTCAAACACCCTTCTCAATCTCCGAAGAATCTGATATTCCTTTTGAAGCTCTGCCTGCCAACTGCCAGTTGTTATACATTTTCGGAAGACATTCAAATAAATGAACTGCAGATGTCCATAGCAGGAGGGGGGAAAATTGCCTGGCAGATCTGCACATATTTATTTCTGAAAAGATGCTTTTATCTGAAAAGTAACATCACTCTTGCAGTGATTGTAGATGCTGCCATAATTTCTGTGCGATGGTGGTTTCTCTGAAACCATGGAGTGTTCCCAAGTACTAGCACTTCAAGTGTGATGGGCCAGCTAGTTACTGCAATGGCAGAAGGGTCTTTTGTGCCCTGAAAATGTGTAACTGACAATCACTGGTGTTTTTCCATCATCCATGTCCACATGTCTGCTGCATTTTGCAGGGTGAAGCGCCAGAAAGGGTCTTGGTTCGGGACAAACGGGTGCTCTTAGCCTTATTCATCTTCTGTCATATGAAAGTCTTTTCACTGACATCTGTTTCAGGAGCACATAAATCCTGCCCCTTGGCAGATTAATGCACTGGGCAAATTGTACTTAACCCTTGCTGGGGTCCATGGGAGGAAGGAAGGTGCAAGTAGGGAAAAGGGAGGGCTCTTTTCTCCCTGCACTGTTGCAGAGCAGCTGAGGCATTACGAGGGGAAGGCCACACTGTCTTAAAGAATGGTGCAAACTGCACATCTTTTTGTGCAGGAGGGAGCTTGGAGAGAATTAATGCAATGTTCCACGAGACAGAATCCCCCACGGAGTCTGTCCCCGCCACATCAGTGCGGCACAATCTAGTCCACTCTGTACAGCTTTCTCTAATGTGGAATTTATGGGGAACTGGTTGCAGGAAAGGGATTTACATAGATCTGCTCCTGGGGTGGAAACACCTATGGTTTTTATAGCTTCTGGCACAGATTATGTAGCTCTCTTATGTTTTAAGCAATAGAACAGAACCCATTGTCTTGATTCTTAGTCCCTTGTGCTAGCCCTTGAACAGTCTGAGTAATGCATGTTAGGAGTACAGAAGAATCTGTCTATAGGGAACCTGGATAGAGTGAAACTCCATCTGTGGTCAAGAAGGGTGCAGTTTAATGAACTTTCACTTCTCTTATCATGAAGCTAAGCTCCGGTCTAAGCAGGGTACTCTTGGATAATCCCCATGATTTTTTCACTTCTCTAGTAGGAGAGAAGTGCTGCATGCCAAGTGGATTATCTTCTCCCCGCCCGCTTTTATTTGACCATATCAGAGGAAGAGGAACAGCAGGTTCTGTTGTATTTATGCACATAGGCCTGGTGGGAATCCACATAATGAAGTCAATGGAGCCAGTGACAGAGGCGGCAATAGGGGGCCAAAGAGGGCAGTTGTCCCCCATGTTGGTGCCCTTTAGGTTTATGTATGGTGCCTTTTCAAGCATATTTTTCAACCCTCAACCCCCTATCACTTCACTGGTGCTCCTCGCAAAGTGACTGCAGAAGCCAGGCATTCTAAACTCCTGGTCCCCATTTGATATGTTTGATAACTCACCTCAACACGATGGTGGCTCTTTGTCTCCCTCTAGTGGCTAGGCCACATATAAAGGTGTATGACTGTGCTGCTGCCTCTAAGCTCAGTAGAGGTAGTCCTTTACCTCAGGCAGTACATGCTCATATTTTTATATCCAGAGATCCTAAATTCAGTCCCCACAGATAACCCAACCAGAACCACCACTGCCTATACATATTTTACCTATCACGGTTGCTTGTGATCCACAAGCTGGGGGACCATAGAAAGGTTCAACATCCTGAGTTAGCAAAGGAGGAAGTGGGAGATAGGTGCATCTGGATATAGGAAGACTGCATTTATAATGTCTCAGTATAGGTGGTTTCCACGGTATACGTGTAATATTAACAAAGAGACTGAAAACCTCATAGCCCTGATGATGGGTGTGAAACTAATAGAAATTAAGTGTCAGGACCTCCAAGGACATAATTAAACTACAGGCGGATGTGTTCACCCCTGACTGAGTTACCTCATGACCATTTTACCCCTCTTCTGTTCTGTCTCTTCCCCCTTCTGTCTGCCTGACCCTCACTAATTGCATGTTGTTGAATTTAAATTAATTACTTAGGGGCAGGGCACATGGGTCAAATTAATTAGTGGATGCACTCTGCTAGTGTAAAGGGACCATGAAGGCCATCCGTGAATTCCTTCAACACAGGTGGGAATTCTTGCCTGGCACTAAGTCCACACCGCCAGCCCTACACAATCCCCTGATGAGAGTAGAGCTATGCACCAATGATGCTGCTGGGGAGGGGGACACGGTTGGGATGTTCTATGAGAATAGCTCATAGGGAGCATTCCAGTCAAGCACAAGTTAGTGCAGCCTGCATTTAGAGCCAGCCTGCCCCAGGATGGGGGAAGCAGAAAGCCACCTTTTGTCTCTACTCCACTCCCTAGTCCCTACACTGAGCTCATCTCATGTGCAGAGATGAACAAGTCCCATACTTCGCACATTGTGGGGCAATAAAAAAAAATTTGGAGAAGTAGAATTTCAATAAGGCTACAGCCACCATTACACTTTGTCTGACCTTTTTAATTTAAACTGATGTGAACTGGTTTGCTTCTTATTTATTATTACTAGGATTACTGTAGAATTAAAAGGCCCAGGCCCAGGACCCCAATGTGCTCGAACCCAGGACAAAAAGACAGACCCTGCCTCAAAGAAATCCCACTTTTAGTTGCAAAAAGCAGCTGTGAGTATAAACTCCATGCAGGCAAGAGGCCCCAATATTTATAAAGATGTGATCACTGCTTGGAAAATTACAGAGTAGTAAAAGATTTAAAGACTCACCTTGGCTACCAAATAGAAACAACTGCTTACGACATTTTGCTTCTGAGTAGACGCCTGGTCTCAGTTCTTCATTGTGCCCCCTTGTGGTTTGCACACCTGTATTGCATTAGCAATAGCATTATAATGAAGGCCCTATTTGAACTGCAGTATGATTGTCAACAAAATTCAGCTGAGTTGTGGACAAGCCATGGAAAATTGCAGAAAAGTAATAATGGACCTTGTTATTTACAGTAATAAAGTCCATTATTACTTTTCTTCCATAGTTTTCCACAAGAGCTCCCACTGTTCACTGCCTGGGACTGAGAGTGGGGGCTCCCAGTGTTGGCCACCTGGGGCTGACAGCGGCCACTCAGGGCTGACAGCGAGAGCTCCCGCTATCAGTCCTGGATGGCCAGGGCTCCCACTGTCAGCCATGCGCATGGCAGGGCTCCCACTGTCAAAATTGCGGTGGAAGCCTAATAGTGCAGAATCCACAATTTCTGCAATATTGCAAGTTAAGTAGGGCCTTAATTATAATACCCAATAGGGCTCTGATCTGGTAAACTCTTGAGTTGAACAGAACTATGCACATCCATGGAGTTATTCAAGTGTGTAAGTGTTTGCAGGATAATAGCTGCTAATATTGCTGCATGCATATTTCATCATCTTTAATTCTTGCAGGAAGGTAAGCTATTTTAAGCTGGAAATTGTGACTTTTATGTAAGACAGAGAAGAATGACATGAGAAGGGACAAAAAGAACAGGAGTAGTTGTGGCACCTTAGAGAAGGGACAGATATTCTAAACAAGTTTAGAATATTCTAAACAAGGGGGGAGGGATAGCTCAGTGGTTTGAGCATTAGCCTGCTAAACCCAGGGTTGTGAGCTCAATCCTAGAGGGGGCCATTTAGGGATTTGGGAATTTAGTTGGGGATTGGTCCTGCTTTGAGCAGGGGGTTGGACTAGATGACCTCCTGAGGTCCCTTCCACCCCTGATCTTTTATGGATGTACACACAGATGGTAAGCAAGAGTACCTGCTGCAAATAACTTACAAAATAAATAGCTAAGACATACAGAGTGGGAGAAATGTCCATGTTAAAGGTGGGAAACTGAGGCACAGGGAGATTGTGACTTGCCCAAGATCATGTAGCACGTCTGATCTCCGAATCACAGCCCACGGCTTTGATTGTTAGACCAGGGGTAGGCAAATTATGGCACGCGTGCTGAAGGTGGCACGCAAGCTGATTTTCAGTGGCACTCACACTGCCTGGGTCCTGGCCACCAGTCCGGGGGCCTCTGCATTTTAATTTAATTTTAAATGAATCTTCTTAAACATTTTAAAAACCTTATTTACTTTACATACAACAATAGTTTAGTTATATATTATAGACTTGTAGAACGAGACCTTCTAAAAACGTTAAAGTGTATTACTGGCATGCGAAACCTTAAATTAGAGAGAATAAATGAAGACTCGGCACACCGCTTCTGAAAGGTTGCCGACCCCTGTGTTAGACCGTCCTTTCTGCTGATCTGAATTTTGCTGCTGGGCTCAATCTCTAGCATAAGTGGAAGCAAAGTCATGGATAGGAAGACGTCCCCCCCCAAAAAAGGGGGGGATTTGGATTCATTCTTTGTTGTTTGGGCCCTATCTCTAACTGATCCTTGTGAGTCAGCAAAGCTGGGCTGGCTCCCACACCAGAAACAGAATAGAGATGCCATTGTGATGGGTACATTAGGATGGAATGCACAAGATTCTCATGAAGTGAGAAACTTCTAGCCATTCTAGTGGCCAGTCTCTGCTGTTACTTCAGAACTTTGGGTTCAGGTGCTCACTAGAAGTGGGAATTTCAACTGTAGCTGAACACTCCCAAAGCTTGGGTCAAACTCAGTGAGTGAGAAATGACTATTGGCTCTGCCAAGTAGGGCATTTATTTGATCTGACATCACTGGCCCATCATTAGGATCAGATTGTGTGTAGCCTTTTAGTGGAGGTGCAGAAGAGGAGGGCAGGGCACAAGAAGCTCCCTCAACTTCGCACCAAATGTGCAAGGGCTATAGATAATAGCAATAGTATAACACTTCCTGGAGCTCCCTGATTCACAGAAGAGTACACACACTGCACTATCTCTTGAGAAGGTGCAGCGTGTACTCTTCTCACCAGCTGGCCAGTCCCATAGGCCAATAAGGGGAGTGGTGCAATGTCTTTGTCTCCTCTCACCTATTCTTGCCCCCTCTTCAGTGACTTATGCTCCCAGGGGCACTGTCTCTATGCTCTGAATGTGGGCACTGTGGTTATACTTGGCAGAGGTGTACTCCTTAGGCGCTCCCTTTCCTGTGCCCTGCACAAAGCCCAGAAACAAGCTGGTCTTAAGAAATAAAGATGCGATTTTCAAAGGGGCCCATAGGAGTTGGGCACATAACTCCTGTAGTCCCCACTGAAATTACCAGCTTAAAAATAAATACTAGATAGAGATAAAAAAAACAGCACTAGAAGATTTTAAAATAAACCCCATAAAATGGATGGAGAAATCAGTAATTCCTGACTCCAATAAGCGAATGCCATCTTGTATTTATTCCAGCTACACTAGCTGGATTTAGTTGTTTCCTAAGGCACAGATGTTGTCTGCCTTGACTGGTTTCTTCAGGTATTGAGCTCCCTATGCCAATATAGGCCTTTCCATCATCCTTCTTAGTCTTATATGAAATAGCTATTTCCTTTTTCTCACTAGCAAGCAGGTTGCCAGACAGCCTGTGGGGCTAACCATCTGACATCCATATTTTATTCTCAATAGGTCTGTGACTCATGCTTTCAGGGGAATACAGTGGTGGGTCGGTTCCACTTCCTCTTGTGCTGCTGATGGATGTTGTTTCATTTTATACCTCAGCTGGACAGCCAGCACGGTTGTTTCTTTTTAAAGGCACCAAACAAACTCATTTAGTTACACCATTTACTTTATTGATAATACATGGTCATGAAATGCTGCACAAATAATATCTCCTCAGTGTTTCAAAATGAGATCAGCTACTTATAAACAGTTTAATTCAGAGATAAGAAAAAATTATGTAAGGGGACTTCTGTGTAATCACACTTTTGAATGGTGTGACATAATACCTTTGGGGTAAAACACCCACCCAGAGAGCCCGACAAATTGTTTGTACTGCAGTAGTGCCAGAAGCCCTAGCAAAGACTGGGGCCCCTTTGTGCTAGGTGCTGTACAAACACACTGAAAAAGGCCATCCCTTCCATGGCGAGTTTACAGTCCTCAATTAACAAGACAGGCAAGCAATGGGAATCAGAGGCACACAGAGGTGAAATGACATGCCTACAGTCACCCAGCCAGTCAGTAGCAGAGCCGGGAATAGAATGCAAGTCTCCTCACTCCCACTCTAGTGCCTCAGCCACTCACCCATAGTGATGCCCAAGAAAATTAGTCTAAAAAAAATAAAGTCCATAGAAAAAGTACCAGACACAAATAATTAAGCCTCATTTCTTTCACACCACCTCCTAAAATGGAGGAAAAGCCCCTCCTACTTCTTCTTTAAGTGATCCCCTCTTTCTGCTCCATAGTCTTTCTTGAAACTCACCTTGGCCATTAAACCATCCAGTGTCAGGCTCTTCCTCACCCACGATGTCTCCGTACTCCTGCCTTTCACCATTCTTGCCCTGTGTTTCATCTGGACTTCAATGTACCGAATAACTCCTCAGGGCAGGGATCATTATTCATTGCTCTGAAATGCAACAGGTACACAGAAGGCCAAACCCTGCATTAGTATATGCTCCATGTAGTCCCAAGGGGCAGGGCTAAATTGAACCCTTTAATATACCTTGCATCATTATTCATTGCTCTGAAATGCAACAGGTACACAGAAGGCCAAACCCTGCATTAGTATATGCTCCATGTAGTCCCAAGGGGCAGGGCTAAATTGAACCCTTTAATATACCTTGCACAATCTTACTAAGCTTCCTAGAGTACTATATAAATTAGAGATGAGAGTCAATTAACCTAGAATCTTTTGTCTCGCTTCCCACTGTGCCAAACTCCAGATACTCAAGTTGAATGAACCCAGATCTGAGCCATCCCCAGTTTGGGGGTTGCAAATGAAAGCTGAATGATAAGGTGTAGCAAATCCAACACCAAAGCAGACTCTCGGGCTCATCTCTGATCTAAGTACGTGCATAATTAAGTCATCATTAAAATTGCTGTTAAAAATGTGATACGTCAAAGCATTATCAAGTCCATTAGCTTTTTGTTGTTGTTTTAAATCTTTGCTAATTAGCAAACAGAAGGAAAGCTTAATGATGGCTTCTATTTTATTCTCAATGGGCCCTATTCTCATGTCCACCCTACTTCTCAGATTCTCCCATTGTGTCAGAAGCAGGAGTGCACATACATCAAAGTGGCATATCTAGAAAAATATCCATTTCCCTTCTCCCCTCCACATCCTAGCTGCACATTCCCACTCGGAGTGATCTTTCTGAGCTTCAATAAAGCATATACTTAGAAAACAAGTACTTCACTCTCTCTGCTACCTCCTTCCAGGTGCAAACCCTCATTCTCAAGTCCCTGTTTTGAGTCATGATTAATACACGTTTAAAAATATTGTGTGCCTCTCTCTTCATGTAATGTAATTCCCCCAGCTGTAATTCCCCACCTCTCTCCTTTGCTTTGAACTCTGCTTCTAGATGGAGTGGACACAGTATTTCAGGAAGCTTTGGAATCTAAACCTGAAAGCAAGCGCAGCACTTCCTTTTACTGCCCAATAAAAGTCTGGTGTTCAAGAAAACAGCCCCATTTTAAAATGCAACCTCAGGTTTCTTTACAAAAAAGGGAAACATGCCAGTGACAAGGTATGAGAGCACAACAATCTACTTTTTAAAGTTAATTGAGCATTAAATAACTCTTATATAGAGTATTTCCTAGCTATTAATGACTGGCTAGGAGAGTTGATGACCCTGAGGCAAAGCTACAGGCTATTAACCGGTTTACTTTTGGCTGTCCACAGGGCCGCTCTCGAAGGGCCTGATCCAAAGCCCGTTGAAGTCAATAGAAACATCCACTGACTTCAGTGTGCTTTGGCTGAAAGCCAAGGTGAACTGGGTCTCCCAGAAGAAGAGCCCCAGCACATTCCGGTAAGTAATACCAAAACAAGCTCTTTGAAAGAAAGAATCAGAAAAGGAAAGTAAAATGTAGATAGACAGAATGAGAGAGCAATCTATTCATGGGTCTGGTCCCACATTCTGCCGTTCTTTTCTCTAATTTACCATAATCCCTCTATTCATAGTTTCATAGATTCTAAGGCCAGAACTGTGATCATCTAGTCTGACCTCCTGTATAGCACAGGCCAGAGAACTTCCCCAAATAATTCCTAGAGCAGATCTTTCAGAAAAACCTCCAATCTGGATTTAAAATTGTCAGTGAGGGAGACTCCACCATAACCCTTGGTAAATTGTGCCAATAGCTAATTATTCTCATGGTTAAAAAAATTATACCTTCTTTCTAGTCTGAATCTGTCCAAATTCAACTTCCAACCATTGGATCATATTATACCCTCTCTCTGCTAGACTGAAGAGCTCATCATCAAATATTGGTTTCCTCATGTTGGTACTTACAGGCTAATCAAATCACCGCTTAACCTTCTCCTTGTTAAGCTAAATAGACCGAGCTCCTTGAGTCTTATCTGGCCTTATCTATGCCAGTGGATTTTACAGCCACAATTCACCAAAGGTGACACTCCCTCGGTGGTATCAACAGTGCAAGCAGCAGCATAGATGGGGCTGAAATCTAGGCTTGACTGAATGGTAAGAATGCTGGAGGCTTGTCTAAACTACATCTTCCTATTGGTGGTGAAATATGTAATATCACTGCAGCCTTCACTTACCTCTTGCTTCAGTGTATTCAACAAGCTGCCTACATAAGAGACCAAATCCTAGAGATCCTTACTGAATTTTTCCTTGCTCAGGAAACCCCTTCTCCCTGATTGTAGTTAATGGGAACTTGCTGGATTGAGGACACAAGACCTCAGGATTTAGCTCTATGTGACATATTTTGGATTTTTTTCCTTGCTGTTCAGTTATTTTGAGGGATCTGTTCATTCTCCTATTATGGTACAGCATTAAAGGGAGGGACCAATGAATTTTGACTAACACTTCATCTATGATGTAGATACTAAATGCTGCCAACATATAAGGTACTTGACCCGGCTGCGTTTGGATTTTTTTGATGAAAGTTTTTTATTTTCCCAGCAGCTCTTATTATTTATACTCTTTATATCATGTAAAGTAGCTCAGCTGTTGAAGGGAATAGATGAGTCTCAAATAGCCCCGGAAATAAATAAAAATGAAAACAAAAGCAGCAGCTGTAAGCTCTGGTCTCTCGATTCCTGGGAACTACAAGTGCCAAAAAATAAAATAAATAAAAAAAAACACACACACACAAAAGACCAAAACCCTCTTGGTCAGTTTGCTAGCTAATGTGTACGCTGCATGTCTAGGAGGGATTCAGGGAAATGAGTTGGAGCTGGGACTTGTTACCATGGTAGGCATCCAACTGATCCAATTTATGGATATCATCTCACTGGACAACAGGGTTTAGTTTAGACACTCTGTAGTAGTGAGGAAGAATTGGATGCTCATTCTAGATGCCATCTTTTGTACTGGCTGCCTTCCTCAAACCTCCATGGCAACTGGAAGAAAGGAATCCAGGGTGTACAGAAGGAGTCAGACTGGCTTCCAGCATAGATAAGGGAACTAAGGGGCCTACACAGAGTGGGGTCCTGTGGGAAGCTTGGGATCCCATCATTTTGATTGCTAAATGCAATACACTGGTGAAGTCTGTTGAGTGGCTAGCCCCAGAGGTCAGGAAAGCCTGCTACTTATTCACGGTTAAAAGAACTGTTTCAGATAAAGCAATAGTAACTATGTTTTTGAGCTGAGGTTCCTAGGCTGGCCTAACTGACAGCCATGGTGTCATATGTATGTGGTTCATTATTGTGATGACAACCCTAGTTGGGGGTGTCTGAAGGGACTGAATCCTCCATAGGAGCTCTGAGGGTATGTCTACACTGCAAACAAACGACAACAAAAAACCCAAACCCAAACCAAAACAAAATACCCCAAAACCCACCATGGCAGCATGTCTCTGAGCGTGAGTCTACAGACTCCGATTCGCACTATGGTGCTAAAAATAGGATAGATGTTCCTGTTTGGGCTCTGAAACCCAACCCCCTAGCTTTTAGACATTCCTGCTTCGGCTCTTCACGGCTATTTTTCGCACCACAGCATGAGCCTGAGTCTGTAGACCCAGGTTCTGAGACTCACTGCCCGGGGTGGTTTTTTTTTTTTTTTTTTTGCAGTGTAGTCATAGGCTTAGATTCAGGCTATGTGCCTCTACTGCTGAAACTAATAGACCAAGTCTATTATTCCAGAGACAAGTAAAGACTACATGTGGTGCAGTCACTAGAAGGGGACAAAGAACCACACTGTATTAGCATGGGTTAAATTACATAACCACAATCTAGTTTACTGAGACAAGATAATGTGACATTCATTTCAGGACAGATTCATCAGGCAAGTATTACAGCTTTTAATAAACATTCAGAGGAAATGCCAACAGTGCAGATACAAATGTACTCTGGTGTTCAAATATATGATTTAGGAAGCTAGACATCTCCTGCCACAGCTTATCCAGTTCACACTTGTGGGACCCATACTGAAATTAATTCTTCCAGTAGTCGTGTACAGAAGAACACATTTTCTGTTTCTTTGCCAAGCAGATAATAGTTCTTTTACCTCCTTTGTTCCTTGATAGGATGTTTTAATTTACACTCATGTTAGTGTTGACTGATTGGTGGATTCATAGGTTACCATCATCCCTGCCCCAGATAAATATTCTTGATTGTCAACAACAAAACACTTCCAATTTTCTGTATAAATGCATATACCAAAGCACAAGTGATAAGGCTCTCCACAAACTACCATTTATCTTTCAAGTAAAGACCAGAAATGTGCCTTTTTTACTTAGGTTCCAAGTGAAAACTTTCAGCTGTCTCCTACTGGTTTCTATTTGGCCAACTGGGTTGTGGAACAGAGAAACAGACGTATTCATCTAGTCTTTCCTAGGATTACTCTTTCTCCAACTAACAACAGAAAATAACAGAAACCAGTGCAAGGCAACAGTGACCAACAGAGAGCAGTTGAGAACAGGTGAATGCTTGTAGTAGTGTCTTCTGGAATTCCCACAAGGGCAAACAGTGCTATAAATCATACAGGGGGCTTTAGATTTTGGGGTAGGGCCAAGCGGGCAGACCACACCTAATGGGTGCTGGTGTGGTGCCCAACTGTCACTTGAGGCCTTCTTAATAGGCATGTCAGAGTTGACCAATTCTAGCTCCCAAGTGGATTTCTTTCTGCTCCACCCAATGTCTTGTACATCCTGCCCGGTTTCTATTTATTGGTTGCATGGAGGTGTCAATTTCCTTGTTGTTATGTTTGTACTATGTTGGGTTCTGTAAGCAATGCGGGACTCAGCGCTGCGGCGCCTCCTGCTGGTCATCTCGGGAATTAGCTCATTTCCAGCCTTGGAGCGCCCTCTGTAGGCTGGTGTCCCGCTGCTGCTTGGCCCTCATGTCCCTCCCAGACCCAGTGCCCCTTTCTCTGGGTGCTGCCCCCTGGCAGTACCCCTTTCTCTTTGGGTTTCCCCTTCCCAGGGAACCCCCACCCACTATCCCCACCTCGCCTCAGAATAAGGCCACTGCCAGTCATCAACTAGTCCCCGCTCCCTGGGGCAGACTGCAGTATAAGCCACTCATCATCAGCAAGGTTGAGTTTGGACCTGCTGCCTTTGCCTACCCCTGGGCTGCCCTCTGCAGTTCCCAGTACCTATTGGCCGTAGGCTAGGCTGCAGCCTGGGGCTTTCCAGGCTGGAGCTCCCCAGCTCCTTTGCCTTTCCCTAGCCCTGCTCCACTCAGGTACCCTGTCTTCAGCTCCCTACAGCCAGGCCCTTCTCTCTCTGAATGCAGAGAGAGAGTGCCCTGGGCTTCTGGCTCACAGCCTTTTAAAGGGACCAGCTGGGCCTGACCCAGCCGCTTCCCCAAGTCCAGCTTTTTCCTGCCACAGCCCTCTCCCTGGCTGTTTTAAGCCCTTCAGGGCAGGAGCAGGGTAACCACCCCACTATAGGTTCTCATGGGGTTTCCCTAATAGGTCATCTATTTGTGGGGGTACATGTGACTTTGAAGCAATTGCACAGTTTCACGTTCAGTAAGCATGATTTACTTGTTGAATAAGCTCGTGATTCATAGTTCACTGAATTTATTGTTTCATAGGATTGCAACTTTGGAATTATGTCAGACTTTGATTTTTTTTCCTATTTACAAGAGTATTCATTGTCATGTAATACAAAGTCTACTGGGTATGTCTGACCATCAGGTGTCGGGCATTTTTCCTTCAACATACCCTGAGAGAAATGTTTACTAACCTTACAAATGTAACCACTGTTGACCTTGTTTCCAGGCTAACTGTCATACACAAACACACAGAAAAAGTAGCATTGCTCCCATCTCCAGATTTATATAGCAAGTACAATTCATATCACACTAACAGGGCACAAAATGTCTCATTTCTAGTCTCCTCAGCTGTCAAAGCCCCTTGACAGACAACATCACTCACTTGTACAGCCACCATTGTTACGATTGCAGTTGTTCTAAATCACGAACATGAATGCACTTCCATCACTTAAATAAATGAATTCCCACATTATACACAGTAATTTTAAAACTCGTCACTTTTAGACAAAGTTACCTCAGTATCTGACCCATGATTTTCTATACTTACTACAGGGGATAGTGATGTAAAGTATTCACTTAAGACAAGTTTTTAAGTGTGCCTATGGTCAGTCCTTAATTTGTAATGAAAGAGGCTCAAGCAGTTATTTTACTTTCATAACGGACGCGGTAAGCCTAGAGGTGCCAGAGCTATGAACTGCCAACCCTTAGGGTGCTGGGGCTCAATGCTGGCAAGCCCTGGCACAAATTAAGCACTGCCTCTGGTATGAGATTTGATTAATAATTAGATTCCAGGGGGAAGACATACTGAGGGAGGAACTGACAGTATTTACACTACCAACGGTTTACTACATAACCATGCTAAGCAGTATTGTTACCTATCTTGGAATTACTTGTTGCTATTAAGTAATACAATCTATTAAAACAAAGCATGTTAGCAAATAAAGCATATTAGCAAATATTAGTTTCCTAAGGGCTGGATTGTAAAGTTACAATTCAGTCCAAATAAGAGCGAAGACTCTGGCTGTGACTCTGAGGGTATGTCTACACTGCAATAAAAAAAACCCACAGCACCGAGTATCAGAGCCTGGGTCAACTACCTAGGGCTCAGGCTATGGGATATAAAATTGCAGTGAACATGTTCAGGTTTGGGCTGGATCCTGGACTCTGAAATCCCACGACCGGGGAGAGTCTCAGAACTTGCGCATCTACACTGCAATTGTATAGCCCCACAGCCTGACCCCTGAGAACCCTAATTAGCTACAGCTGTTGTATATTTGAGGCTATGTCTACACCCCAATAATACTCACAATCTGGTTTCTGCTCAAACCTTGCTCCAGGGAAAACAATCTCTTGCCACCACAGATTACTAACTCCTGCTCTCTGTCCACTCCTTGCCCACCTGTGTGGGGGGGAAGTAGCAGCCTGGTGGCATCTGCTCTCTCCCTGTGCAGACTCTCATGATGTGGGTAGCCTGGGGGATACAGAGGAAGGCTATGAGAGGGCTTCTTATATCTGTGGAGGAATGCAACGAGGCATACAGCAGGGTCAAAGTGCCCTAAATTTGTTATAATATTAGCTAATGAAGTCATAAGGAATGACTATGCCCAATTATAAATTGGAAGTCCAGATAAATAATAGGAATTTAAATACCTATGACTGGTTCAGTAATGCCAACAATGAGCTAGGCACCATGCAAATATGAAGGGACAGATTCTGATATCCTCAGTCCCACTGAGTAAGTAGCACCTTTCTCCACAAATAGTCCTAGAGACTTCATTGGGACTGTCCTTGGCATAGGTATTATTTAGCATGTGTAGGAGTACTGGAATCTGGTCCAAAGGAGGGCATGCTTCCTGACCTGAAGAGCTCACTCTGACGGCAAAGCAAAATAGACAGACAAGAAAAAAAAAAAACCTGGGAAGGGGTACAGAGGACAAGTAAAGTGGCCAGGTACTGATTAGCCACATCCCGATAAAGCAATATTTTAATAAGCTGGAGGTTGTTTTTTTTTTTATAATATTAAAGACTATTCCAAGTAGCCCACAAACTTGCAACAGTCTGGCAGTTAATTTCTTGTAGGCATCACTGTTGAAGTAGGTTTTCAGGATGGGATTTGACTGGAGAGATTATATGGGTATATGGTCACATTCCACTTGGGTCTGGTGTACCTGCCTAGCCCTGAGTGATGGTGTTTAGTGACACATTTCTATTGATAATTCTTAAGGTATAGGAAACAAAGTACAAAAGAAAAAGATGCAAGATTCTTGGTGGTCCTTCATTATCCAGGAGTAATTTCCTCTTTCAGCTCAATACAGCTGTATTCCCATAGCCAAAAGTCATTAGTGGAGGTATTATCTCATTAGTATGACCATACTTTGATTTCCTGCTTCCTCCCCTCCAAAGGCAATCATAGGGTAGAGGGAAATGCCTTGGTATTTTGAAACTGCAGTGCAGTTGTGTTCTCCTACCTGACTTTCTGCAAGCATCAAACTCCTGACATAAAGGTAAGAGTGAGAGAGACTGCAGATTTTACAAGACCCTTATGTCTTAAGTTCTAATGAACCATTTCTTAAAGTGGCTATTCAATAAAATAATTTAGGATTTTCTTATGTTGAGAAATCATTGGACATAGCAGCAAATACCTGATTTGGACAATTGTTTGTTTTGACATCAAAATTTGTGAAGATGACAACTCAAATGAATGCATGCTTACACCCACATTTAACACATATGCTGTTACTGTGTGTCATGTTCACACAGACTTCCATTCCTTTTTAAATTATAAAATTTATTTTACATTGTAGATCATACTGAAAAGAGACTATTTAAAAAGTCTTGTATTAATTCTTAAGCTAGGGGAGATATGGGGGAGGGAGGAGCTAAAAGCACTTTGTCTCCTCTGTAAAGCTGATATTACTTGAGATAATGCCAAAACACTTCTAACCAATTCAGGTAGAAGCTGCCAGTTTGCACCTCTTGATTGTGTCTACAGGGAAATTGTATCTTCACATTGTAAGAAAATATGGCTCTAATTTATTCCTGTAGAAACTTCAGAAAAAGTGGATTCAGAATCTTTCTATCTGCAAAAGATTTTCATTTTACGAGGGTCAGAAATTGGGATGAGGGCAAACATACCTAGTGGTTGGAGACAGATGCCAGATGCCAGAGACAAGGGTCAGAGTCAGAGGTCAGGAATCAGAACCTAGGTTCAGAGCTGTGTTACCTGGGTGGGGCAGTTATTGCAACTATGGGTGAATGCTTTGAACAGCCAGCAAACTTCTTCATGTGGTTTGTGGTGAAGTAGACTCACTTGCTGAGTTTATGATCATCACTGGGCACCGTTGATAATTCAAGAATTAAAGCCCTTCACCTTTCCCTGAATTGGTAAAGAAATGCAACATTCCTTTTTTTTAAAATAGGGCCACATTTTCCTGATACTCTTACTAGGTGTTACAATACTATTAGTGATGCTTTGAGGCCTCTAAGTTTTTCATATAATCATCCCCCTTTCCAGAGTACACACTTTGCACTCCCAAGGGAGGCAATCAGCCACCTCGTCCCACCAATGAGAGAGCTTATTACAGGTCAGCTGCACTCATTATGTTGCCTGGAGACTGGTTCTGCTGCAGGCCCTGCTTCCTGACAACTAGTATTTGAATGAGGGGCGGGGGGAGTACAGTGGTTCAGAAAAAGAAGTGTTTGATTCATTGGCTAACTTTACTGTTAAACATAATTTATGTGCACATTAATTGCAGATCAATATGTGATTAACTTACAAGTCTTGATCACTTTCCTTAGAAAGTAATCTTAGAGTAATAAGGTATCTTTCCGTCCAAAGGGGTTTGAATACAAGGATGTCTGCGCAGGAAGGGTTGAGAGGGAATGGGGTTAGAGATAAGAACTGTGGTGCACAGCAGTTGAGGGAGAAACAAACATAGGACCAGTGTGCATGTCTGCAGGTTTGGGGGATGAACAGACTACTGCCAAAAAATTATGGGCCAGAGTCATTGTAAAACATTTTTGGAAAAGCGAAAGAGGTTCTAAAGGGAGAAACAAAATGCCACGCCTCCTCATGAAGGCTCTCAAACTGTCGTGACTGAGAATAAGGACCTGGGATCTGGCCCTGGGCTCCTAAGAGGAGGTGGTGACTCTCAATAATCTGAGTTAGAGGCTGGGAGTGGGTGGCAGGGGATGGATCACTTGATGATTACCTGTTTGTTCATTCCCCCTGGGGCACCTGGCATTGGCCGCTGTCAGAAGACAGGATACTGGGCTAGATGGACCTTTGGTCTGACCCAGTATGGCAGTTCTTATGTTCTTAAGGGTTTTGATAGATATATGCATGGATATAGATACAGTGATCACTATTTTAAAAAGTCAGAATTCACCACACTGTGGCATATGAGATATTGCAGTTATTCTGTATTCTAATGCCAGGAAACACTGCAGTAATTCTGATGCCATTGTGTGGTAGCAACTGGTGAATGCTGCCACTTTAAATGGTGACAACTTAGTGTTTGCAGAGGTAAAGCACATATAGAAATATGACTTGGTCAGCTGTCTCATGGGGAAATTAAAGGAGGGGCCTGTGGGTTCATTTCTGTCATCTGTTATTCTGTCAAGGTAGGGTGGTTATAGTTTTTAAAGCCAGAAGGGAACATTAGATTTAGTCTGACCTCCTGTATATCACAGGCCATTAAATTTCACCTGGCTACAGCTGCATTGCGTCCAATGACATGTTTAATTTGTGTTGTGCTAAAGAATATCTTCCAGAAAAGTGTTGTTGATCTCTCCCCATCCATGGGATAGGTTGTAGGGCCAGCCCTGTAATCCTGTGGATCAGAAGAAGACCAGGGTTGTTGCCTTGGAGACCATGTGCCTCAACGGCCTTCAACTCTCACTCCCTCTAGCAATACAGCTCTGTCAGACACATCGTCAGGGCTTCTGTATCTAGAGGTTGCCCAGTGGAAAGATGACATTTGGAAATACGTTATATTTCAACTAAAATAGTTACAGGGCTGCTGTGCTATAGTGATATCATAAGTACATGGAAGTTTGTCAGCCTACGGTTATTTTGGGTCAGCGACAACAATAGAATAATGCTTGCCTAGGCAAATAACTAGAATTTAATCTGTTTACTGCTTTTAGTGTATGTATAAAATATACTCATACCCAGGCAGGAGTCCCCAGAATTATTTCAGCTTGTTTTTCATGCTGAATAAATAGTCCTGGAAATAGAGGTCTTAATACTGAGACTGGAAAAAAAGAAAATCTAGGGAATAGGAAAAAAGAAGGACGTATAGCACTAGGCACAGTTATAAGACTTATTCCTATCACCCAGGGTGAAAAATTTGGCATTCAGCCTTTTTCATATTCACCCGACATAGGACAAATAGCTAACAAAGTGGGAACAAATAGGAACAAAAAATAACTGAAGCAAAAAAGGGATTTTTGTGGTCAATGCGGCAAGCTGTTTGCCTGCCTGTTAGAAGCTACCTCCTCCAGCCAGCAAGCCATTCTTTCATCACACCCTGGTGCAGTATAGAAAACACCTGCAGAAATGCTGCCAGTCTTCTAATGCAGCATTTTCCAAACGGGGAGTCATGACTCCACTTGGGAGTCCTAAAAGGGCACTAGGGGATTGTGAGACATTGAAAAGAGGTGGAAAAGAAAATGCAAGAAAGCCAGACTACATCCTGGTTGAAGTGGCTCTTGTCCTGCTGGGCTGGTTGGGCTCGGCTTGCAGCTCTGGCTGCTGTGACTTGGCCCAGCCAAGCCTGAGCAGCACTATAATGTGACCCCATATGCCAGGGCCCAGGCTGCAGTGCCCAGAGTGGGAATTGAGCCCAGCCAGGCCACAGCACCAGAGTTGCAGGAGCCATAGTTTTGGGGTGAATGCGGAGCAGATTCGCTCTGTACTTCACTCCTCCACCCCCTGGAGGCAGGACCCATTTGTTATTTATTTTAAGTTTCCGCCCATCACCAGTCAGATCCCTGGGCGTCATGATAAGAGCGGTGAGCCCAAAGTGTGTGCGTGTGGGGGGTCACAGCATGAAAAATCTGGGAACTACTATTCTAAAGGGAACTAGTGGCAACAGGGACAAGCACAGCTCTAGTCTGTGTCTGTCCCCCACCAGGCTTAGTGCCCTTTGCCTTCCTAGAGCAGACAATGAAGGGCAAAAACAATAAAAAATGAGCCCGATTCTTCCAGCCTTACTTCCATTAGGGTTAATCCCACTCTACTCAAGTGAATGAAAGCTTTGGCATTGACTTCAATGGGTGCAGGGGGAGGCAGATTAAGTAGTACCTTACAGTGTACAACGGTCTCATTGATTTTCCTGGGGCTACTTACAAAGCAAAGTGCTACTCTTTTTGAGTAACTGCATCAGAATCCACTCTAAATAAAATAAAAAAGCAATATTACTAACTGTCATGACCTGCAAAATGAAAACTTCCGTAGTGTTTCTATGCAGTGTTGTTGTAGCTGTGTTGGACCCAGGATATTAGACAGACAAGGTAGGTGAGGTAATCTCTTTTATTGACCCAACTTCTGTTTGTGACAGAGACAAGTTTTCAAGCTTACACAGAGCTCTTCTTCAGGTCTGTATAAATTCGAAAGCTTGGCTCTGTCACAAACAGAATTTGGGTCAATAAAAATAAATTTTACCTCACCCAACTTGTCTCTATAGTGCTTTTATGATTTTTGAATGGAGAAAAAGAAAACTCCAGCAAATATAGGAAATTGGATTTGCACTTGATCTCAGAATTTAGGAAATTAGCAACTCTGGCAGCATTTTGCCAGCACACAGCACCCTAATTGAAATTCCAGTAGATTACATTAAAATGTTCCTATTTGCCTCTGTTTTTCCATTAGAGGACCAGTGGCTCCAAAAATCACTAGTACTAGGGCCCAACAGTACACTAGACCTGTTGCTGTAGTCTAAAACATAGGACCATATCCGCTCTTCAGCTGGTATAAATCTGCATAGATCCAGTGAAGTCAAAGAACACCCGTTGACAGTTTGAGCTCAAAGTTTCCTTCCTCCTCTTTTAGCTTAGCTCAGCTCAGGTACTTCTTCAAGTTGTCCAACAGCAGTTTAGGACTCAAAAGAAAAAAAAAAAGTTGTCTCTAATGTCCCTGAGAAATGACTTCCGAAATGTCTTTGTATGGCTAAGCCAGATATTACTTCATTAGCATTCAGCACTACTGCAGTAGCACAAGAGAGAAAAACTGCAGAAGAAACAGAGAGATTGAAAGTAGAACATTAGGGGGGAAATAATTTCTTAAGTGATCTAAAGAGAAGGAATAGGTGAAGGGAGGCCACTCTGCGTAGGAACATCTCTTCATCAATCTCTGTCTGAGGTAAGAGTGAAGCTTCCAGTAAAATACTTTCATTCCAATTTGAATGCAGGAAGTCACTGATAAGCAATTTTAAATAGGGTTCAAAATATGCACAGTAAGTGGGCATAGCTGTTGCCACCATATACACTGTAAGTTGGCAACATTGGCTCTAGCATAACGTTTCCTAACTGTGCTATGAGCAGTTCTCCTTTTTTTTTTAAAGAGAAGCTTTCTCCCAGATTAATTTAATTTAATAACCTGGGAACACTCAACCTGAATGAATCATTATTAGACTTGCACTCCATTGTAATTGGGTAGAAGGGATTGGTAACTAATTAAATAAGCACCAGTTCCCTACATGTGAAGTTTTAAAGATTTTCTAGGCAATACGAGAAGTGTTGATCTTTTGCCCAGGGGTATAGAGTGGGGGTGGACGAGAAGGTAAAAAAGTGTATCCGCACAATAGACATCTGATAGTTTGGGACCGGCATGACCAATGTCCATAAGAGTGCATGGCACAAATACAGCGGGCATGTGAGGTGAGCTACTGTTGATGCTTCCTTCATAGGGTTCATTCATTTTGAAAGTAGAGAATAGACTTGGACATATCTTCTGAGTTTAAAAATAAATAAGAGTCTACGCATGTGAGGAGGAGGATTAGACAAATGTGAAACTATCAAATCCTACTGCACAAATTGTTCATCATTACTCAAACAAAAAGCACACTGAAGTCAGTAGAGCTGTTTGGAAAATGGAGTTTCCATCCAATGGAACATTATGACATGTCTACATTTGTTCTCATCCTGATTTAGAATGAAAAACAGTCAAAATATTGAAAATTTTTACAGATCAAACACACTGAGAAAAATGTTGATGTGCAACCGCTGAAGTGAAAAATGTTGATATTTTCAATGGAAACAAAATGTTTCGTCATATTAAAATGGAATCAAAAATCATTTTGAAATGTTAATTAGAATAAAATTTGTTTCAAATCAACATTTTAACTCACAATGACATTTTTAATTTTAGATGTCAACTCGAAATAAAAACTTGTTTGCAATCAACATTTTGAAATGAAAAAGATTGTCCAGTTTAAAATTGTTAATTCAGTGAACATTTTTGTTTCAATTTCTTGACAGAAAATTTAAACATTTAGTTGAAATCAACCTAACCTGGGACAAATTTCAGTTTTAACTAAATCACATTTTCCAATGGGAAAAGTTTCCCACCAGTTTAGAAGCCAGTAAGGACTGCGAAATTGGGTTCCTAAATGTGTTAGAAAACATTAGTGTTGGACTCCTTGGGATTTGAGAGTCAAGACTAGAGGGTCTTTCAGTTATGTTTGTGCAACCTGTATGCACCATTGATTACTATGATTTTCAAATTAATTTCGCTGGGATTCCATGTTTTCCAATTTAATTTCCCAGTGGCCTACTCTGTGTACTGAACAACAGGAGGAAACTGAGCTCTTATGAATTCGCTTCCACAATTTCTCACAGTACATTGGTTGTAGATATTCATATATGACACATTTCCCCTTCCTTGATGTCATCCATTTCTACTTATTCCAATATGCACCATCCATTTATTTAGATTTGTACAAAGTATAATGGTGTGTATCACCTGATGAGCTGCCCCTTTAAGGAGTTGAGGCCTGCCTCACCTGTACCAGGTTTAGCCCACCTCTCCAGGGGGAGAGAATGAATCCAGAGGTTGCATGACAAGGGCGATAATGTGACAAGGTCCAGATTTGCTGGGAGATAAGGGCAGCCTGTGTTCAGGCATGGGAGAGAGCTGGAGTGAGCAGGAAAGCCCTTGCAGGAGAACAAATGTCAAAGGATGACCTGCAAAAGGCTCTAAACACCAGCCAGATGAATAGGGTAGGTAGAGTCCTTACTCTTAAAAGGGAGAGGATTTAGGAAACACCTGAGCCTAGATTTTTGGAATGGAACCGTTGAGCCCAGTGAGGGGCTGAAGATCTGTAGAGTTGGAGACAGATGGGTCTTGATTTCAGTTGATATTTTAATAAAGCATCCTCCAAGAAGGGATGTTATTTGATGCATAAGCACCTATGTTCAGTTAGTTGGAAACCCAGGAAAGGGGAACTGAGGCAGAGACAGAGCCTCAAAGTGGATTGGTTACAGCCCTGCTTACTGGATGCTTACCAAAAGCTCTAGGCACTGCTGCCAGAAGTCAAAAGAATAAGAAATAAAATTAAACAGCCAGCAGAACACAAAAACTTCCCTCCTGGCCACAGATCAAAGCCTTATCCCAAAGCCCATTCAATCCCATCTCCTGTAGCATCAATAAAAATCAATAAAGTAGAGTTTTGATGCAGGCGGAGCTTGCTCCCGAGGTGAAGCTTCCTCATGGAGACCTCTCTGACACCGGCCCCTTCTCTTTTAAAGGCAGATGGCTCTAGCTCAAGCACTTCTGACCCCTGCTGTAGCTGTATAGCATAAGGAAAGAGGCACAGGGTGACTCTGCCTCTTTAAGAGGCAACAGAACTGATGCATGTGTGCTGTAGCAGTTGACCCAAATGAGCTTTAAGAGACCTAGTGAGAGGGAGACTGGGGAAGGCAGAGCTAGGAAGCAGGACACTCTGGTGTTCACCTTTTGAGGAGGGGAAAGACCCTATTTGGGTACAGACTGGCTAACCTAGTGAGGAGGGCTTTAAACTAGGTTCGACGGGGACAGGTGAGCAAAGCCCACAGGTAAGTGGAGAACATGGGGACCTGGATTAGGATGGGTGGCTCGACACCATTCAAGGGTTCCGCCCATGCAGTAAGAATCCTAATAGGCCAATTGTGTCTATCTAGGAGTGCCGGAAAAAGTTGTGTAACCAGAGTACCTTGAACCAGTGAATGATTGGAAATAGATTATCACAGTAATAGTAGCTTAGCAGTACGTGAAAGAGGGATTCTGCTATTACTAAAGAAGACAAGTTAGTAGACAAGTTTTTTAAGAAGCAGTACTAAATGCGTAGGATGGAGGAAAAATGAAAGAACCAACTTGCCCCAAACTAATTGAAAATAAGCAACCACTTTTCAGAGAGCCAATTCAGTATTATTTATTTATTTATTTCCAAACCTTTCCCCTACCTTCATAGACTGATTCCTATTGAGAGAATGACATAACATTTTTGAAAGCGTATCTTCTTATGATTCATAGATTCTAGGACTGGAAAGGACCTCGAGAGGTCATCGAGTCCAGTCCCCTGCCCGCATGGCAGGACCAAATTCTGCCTAGACCATCCCTGATAGACATTTATCTAACCTACTCTTAAATATCTCCAGAGATGGAGATTCCACAACCTCCCTAGGCAATTTATTCCAGTGTTTAACCACCCTGACAGTTAGGAACTTTTTCCTAATGTCCAACCTAGGCCTCCCTTGCTGCAGTTTAAGCCCATTGCTTCTTGTTTTATCCTTAGAGGCTAAGGTGAACAAGTTTTCTCCCTCCTCCTTATGACACCCTTTTAGATACCTGAAAACTGCTATCATGTCCCCTCTCAGTCTTCTCTTTTCCAAACTAAACAAACCCAATTCTTTCAGCCTTCCTTCATAGGTCATGTTCTCAAGACCTTTAATCATTCTTGTTGCTCTTCTCTGGACCCTTTCCAATTTCTCCACATCTTTCTTGAAATGCGGTGCCCAGAACTGGACACAATACTCCAGCTGAGGCCTAACCAGAGCAGAGTAGAGCGGAAGAATGACTTCTCGTGTCTTGCTCACAACACACCTGTTAATACATCCCAGAATCATGTTTGCTTTTTTTGCAACAGCATCACACTGTTGACTCATATTTAGCTTGTGGTCCACTATAACCCCTAGATCCCTTTCTGCCGTACTCCTTCCTAGACAGTCTCTTCCCATTCTGTATGTGTGAAACTGATTTTTTTTCCCTAAGTGGAGCACTTTGCATTTGTCTTTGTTAAACTTCATCCTGTTTAACTCAGACCATTTCTCCAATTTGTCCAGATCATTTTGAATTATGACCCTGTCCTCCAAAGCAGTTGCAATCCCTCCCAGTTTGGTATCATCCGCAAACTTAATAAGCATACTTTCTATGCCAATATCTATGTCGTTAATGAAGATATTGAACAGAGCCGGTCCCAAAACAGACCCCTGCAGAACCCCACTCGTTATGCCTTTCCAGCAGGATTGGGAACCATTAATAACAACTCTCGGAGTATGGTTATCCAGCCAGTTATCCACCCACCTTATAGTAGCCCCATCTAAATTGTATTTGCCTAGTTTATCGATAAGAATATCATGCGAGACTGTATCAAATGCCTTACTAAAGTCTAGGTATACCACAGCTTCTCCCTTATCCACAAGACTCGTTATCTTATCAAAGAAAGCTATCAGATTGGTTTGACATGATTTGTTCTTTACAAATCCATGCTGGCTGTTCCCTATCACCTTACCACCTTCCAAGTGTTTGCAGATGATTTCCTTAATTACTTGCTCCATTATCTTCCCTGGCACAGAAGTTAAACTAACTGGTCTGTAGTTTCCTGGGCTGTTTTTATTTCCCTTTTTATAGATGGGCACTATATTTGCCCTTTTCCAGTCTTCTGGAATCTCTCCCGTCTCCCATGATTTTCCAAAGATAATAGCTAGAGACTCAGATACCTCCTCTATTAGCTCCTTGAGTATTCTAGGATGCATTTCATCAGGCCCTGGTGACTTGCAGGCATCTAACTTTTCTAAGTGATTTTTAACTTGTTCTTTTTTTATTTTATCTGCTAAACCTACCCCCTTCCCATTAGTATTCACTATGTTAGGCATTCCTTCAGACTTCTCGGTGAAGACCGAAACAAAGAAGTCATTAAGCATCTCTGCCATTTCCAAGTTTCCTGTTACTGTTTCTCCCTCATCACTAAGCAGTGGGCCTACCCTGTCTTTGGTCTTCCTCTTGCTTCTAATGTATTGATAAAAAGTCTTCTTGTTTCCCTTTATTCCCGTAGCTAGTTTGAGCTCATTTTGTGCCTTTGCCTTTCTAATCTTGCCCCTGCATTCCTGTGTTGTTTGCCTATGTTCATCCTTTGTAATCTGTCCTAGTTTCCATTTTTTATATGACTCCTTTTTATTTTTTAGATCATGCAAGATCTCGTAGTTAAGCCAAGGTGGTCTTTTGCCACATTTTCTATCTTTCCTAACCAGCGGAATAGCTTGCTTTTGGGCCCTTAATAGTGTCCCTTTGAAAAACTGCCTACTCTCCTCAGTTGTTTTTCCTCTCAGTCTTGATTCCCATGGGACCTTACCTATCAGCAATCTGAGCTTACAAAAATCTGCCTTCCTGAAATCCATTGTCTCTATTTTGCTGTTCTCCCTTCTACCCTTCCTTAGAATTGCAAACTCTATGATTTCATGATCACTTTCACCCAAGTTGCCTTCTACTTTCAAATTCTCAACGAGTTCCTCCCTATTTGTTAATATCAAGTCTAGAACAGCTTCCCCCCAGTAGCTTTTTCAACCTTCTGAAATAAAAATTTGTCTGCAATGCAGTCCAAGAATTTGTTGGATAGTCTGTGCCCTGCTGTGTTATTTTCCCAACATATATCCGGATAGTTGAAGTCCCCCATCACCACCAAATCTTGGGCTTTGGATGATTTTGTTATTTGTTTAAAAAAAGCCTCATCCACCTCTTCCACCTGGTTAGGTGGTCTGTAGTAGACTCCTAGCATGACATCACCCTTATTTTTTACCCCTTTTAGCCTAACCCAGAGACTCTCAACACTTCCATCTCCTATGTCCATCTCTACCTCAGTCCAAGTGTGTACATTTTTAATATATAAGGCAACACCTCCTCCCTTTTTCCCCTGTTTATCCTTCCTGAGCAAGCTGTACCCATCCACACCAACATTCCAATCATGTGTATTATCCCACCAAGTTTCAGTGATGCCAACAATGTCATAGTTGTATTTATTTATTAGCACTTCCAGTTCTTCCTGCTTATTACACATACTTCTCGCATTTTTATATAGGCATCTAAGATACTGGTTTGATCTTTCCTCCCAGTTTTGTCCTGACCCTCCTTTCTCTCTGCCAATATACCCCACACTCCCTCTCATTTTCGACCCATCTCCCAGGTCTCCATGTTCCCCACTTACCTGCGGGCTTTGCTCACCTGTCCCCATCGAACCTAGTTTAAAGCCCTCCTCACTAGGTTAGCCAGTCTGTGTCCAAATAGGGTCTTTCCCCTCCTCGAAAGGTGAATGCCATCTCTGCCTAGCAGTCCTTCCTCGAATAGCATCCCGTGGTCTAGGAAGCCAAAGCCCTCCTGGCGACACCATCTTCGCAGCCAGGCATTCACCTCCATGATGGATCTGTCTCTGCCCGGGCCCCTACCTTTGACAGGAAGAATCGAAGAGAATACCACCTGTGCTCCAAACTCCTTCACCCGTACTCCCAGAGCCCTGTAGTCACTCTTGATCCGCTCAGTGTCACACCGCGCAGTATCATTTGTGCCCACATGGATGAGTAGCATGGGGTAGTAGTCAGAGGGCTGGATAATCCTCGACAATGCCTCCGTAACGTCTCGGATACTCACTAGGTTAGGAATGATTGGGTCTTCCCCATTCCCACAGGAAAAGTTCAAGCTACATCATGCAGTTTCTTTTCTGGGACCAATTATATAAAGGACATGTACTGTACATGTACAGTGGCTACACAGTTTCATTGCCAAATTTAGACATGCAGAAAGAACAAAGCTCTGTGCGTGGATTTTGGGTTCATTTTCACTGCTCAAGAGCAGCACTAATTCAAAGAAGGGCATTCTGTCTAGCTGACAGGGAACTTGGTGTTGGCAGAAAATTAGTTTTGATGTTCCTTGCAGATTAGTAGTAAATCTGTATTAACAATATACCTCTTATGCCTCATGTGCGGTACATTGGCTTCACACATCTGCTACACTACACTTTTCACAGAACAAAGCACGTAATGTATGTCACATACCTGATGAGCTCTGGCACCCAGAAACGGGACAGGGAAATATGGAGCAACATGAGAATGTGTGAGAAATATTATCCTACGAAAGTCTGTGCTATTGCCATCTCTTCTTAGAGTGACTATAGCTGTTCTGCATCCGGTGGAAAATAAGACTAGCATTTGGAAGAGAGCTGGCAATTATTTTTCGGCATATTATCTATATCACAGGAGGATATTCTTTTAAAAACGTGGTTAGATGCATATATTAGCCTTTGAAAACACAAGGAAGCCACCATGATCACTAACTAAAAAAGTTAGTAAAGAGATACTGATTAAAACTCAATTGGTCTTCTGTGTTGCAAATGGTGACACTTTCTCCTAAGGGGGTAAGGTTGTCATTAGCTGATCTCTACATTGTGTGATGTAGTTGGTGAGTAGAACACAAATGCACTGTGCCTAACTAATATTTGCTCAAGTGATACTTATTTATCCAATGAGGAAATGGCTGGAAGTTGAAGCTAAACAAATTCAAACTGGAATTAAGGCACAATTTTCTTTTAACAGTAATGGAAGTTAGCCATTAGAACAGCTTACCAATTGGTTTGATAGATTCTTCATCACCTGATATCTTTAAGAGTGAGTATTTATCTAAAAGATACTCTAGTTTAACCACAAGTTGTTGGACTTGATTTCACTTGGTGAAGTTCTATAGCCTGTGTTATGCAGGAAGTCAGACCACTGGATTCATAACAGTCCCTTCTGCCCTTAAAGTCTGTGAAAGCACAGAAGAATGTAGGCTTGTGTAACAGGATGAGTGATACTATGAAGGTACTTAGAGTACAGCATGAAGCATACAACTGAAGGTAAAAAGTTTGCTTGCTATGTAAAAGCTAAGGCCATATCCTCAGGTAGCATAAATGAGCACATTTGCATCAAAGTCAGTGGGGTTAAATTGATTCACCCTAGCTGAGAATCTGGTCCTTTTTTTGCTTCAGCAGCAGCAGCTGCTATGTAATGCATATACTTAAGTTATTCTGCAATATAAGTACAGGTAAATTAAATCTCATCTTTATATTCAGAGTTCTGATTAATACTGTGCATATATAGACACATAATCCTTCAGACTAGTTGTGATGAAGTGGGAATGATTTCTGTGTCTTTATTTATTTATTTATTTTTCAAATAAGGTGCATGTTTCCGTGTCTGATTATGATTGGTTACTTGTTATGGAGTTAGATCAAAAGAGGCTGTTAGGGGAACCAAACAGGAAAGACAATACAATGGCCAAGGTAAGGAGCATCCCAGCAAACACTCCAACAGAATAGCCAGGTTTATAGTGGTGAAGAGGCAACTCTTGGCCCCAACCCTAGTGACCTAGCTGTTTTGTCTAGGCTGAGAAGAGAGATCAAAAGGAACATTCAGCCATTACAGGACCCAGGGCCTTTGAAATGGGAAGGGAGTTGGATGAACTAAGGGAGGGTGCCTAGGGCATCATAGACCTGACATGCTGGCAAGGAAACAAAAAGTGGAGAGAGTTTGCTGTGAGCTAGGCAGTCCGCTTCTCCCAGGCAGAGGGTGGTTATTTGGGCTGAGGGGACTTATAGATGCTTCCAATAGAGACACCCATCTTGTTTTTAACCCTTCACTCTACATGCTTTGTACCTTTGGATGAATGAATAAACAATGCTTTGTTTTAAAGAAGCTGTTTGAGTTGCTTTAATCCCCTCACTGGTGACAGGTCCCCTGAGTGAAAGGGCTCAGTTGTCAAATTGAGTCGGGACTGTCACATTAGCATGTTTGGGAATCAGGGGGGCCAACTCTCTAAGACCCATCCCTGGGTGGTTGAACTGTGTGGCTCTGGTCAGGGGAGGAGTAAGAAGTCAGGCCTCTCATGTAAGGGCTGCACTGGAGAGGGACTAAAGGGGTCCAAAGCAGTTTCCTTGTAACCATGATATTAGTATACCAAACAGCAATTTAAACATGAATTAAGCTACATAACCCTGAGAAGAAAGTCTTTTTATTTCAATGGGCTTTAAGCACATAAGTCCTTTTTAAAAAGGGCCACTAGGCACCCAGTTGCACCTTTAGGCATCTCAATACCTTTGCAAAAGTAGCCCTTAGTGGCTTGCCTAAGCCAGGAAAGTGGAGTTAAGAACTTGGAACCAAACTCAAACACCCTGGCTCCTGCTATAGCCATTTCTTTGGGTGGAATCCTGTCCCCACTGAAGTCAGTGGGAGTGTTGCCATAGAATGTAATAGGGCCAGGATTTCACCCCTTCCTTTTAAACAGAATTGTGGACCAGGTTTTCAGCTAGGGTAAGTGAACTTTTACTTCATAAAGTTGCAAAGCCTTAAGCATATATGTAAGAGTGGGGCCTGTGTTTGTATCTTGAAAGAACAAGCCTCAATATATTAGGTTTAAGTTAGTGGTCCCCCTACTTATTTCAGGGGGCAGGGAGAAGGGGCATTTCAGTGGGGAGGGGAACCTCTGAAATTGGATGAAGCGTAAAATTTTCAGGGGTGCATAACTCTCATGACTTTAGAGTCTAAGTTCAATTTTCAAAAGTGATTTGGTCATTCAGAGCTGCATCCAGAAACGGAACTGACATAGCAGTGTAATGCCTACCTTTTAGGCACCTTGCCGCCTAATGGAATTAGCAGCTGTGAGTTAGTCACCCAGGCTCCCTCTACAATACATGCAGAGTGTCAGATGGCTAAGAATGGGATTCATACACACTAACATGCTCAGCTGGGAGCTGCCTATGCTAGCCAATAGTAAATACCAATGAAAGAGGCAGAGCCTAAACCCTGCCCCTTAAAGGGAGTTGTGCCTAATGGGAAGCCATGGAGTTAGGTGCCTGAGCTAGTTAAGTCCTCTTTCTCTCAAAAAGGGGAAGTGTCTCTAATAGCCCAGTGGATAAAGCATTCACCCAGGATGTAGACTATAGAGAGGATTTGTCTCTAACCCTAATCTGAGACACTTTTAAAGAGGCCTGATTTTCGGAAGGTGGGTTTGCAACACTTTCTGAAAACTCAGGCATCCTAAAGGGGTCTCAGAATAGGCAACCCAAATCACCACTCACTTTGGAAATTCTTGTCTAAATATCTTTACCCATCACTTCCCAATAAAACTATTTCTAAATCAGCTAGTACATCTATATTCTGTTAAAATGATAAATGTAGTAAAGAAAATAGTGAGGATTTTCCTTATTTTACTTTCTCTTTGAGCAATTTGGTGTGGAGGTAAATGGAATATAACTAGCAAGTTGGGACCCCATGCATCTGTAGTGAGATGTGCACCATTTGCTGTCTTTATCAGATGATCTGATCTCACTCCTAATCCAAGCCAAAGGCCATTTTGTACTATTGATCATTAAGCAGAACTCCTCATTGATTTTTACTAGGGAGTTCTTCTGGAAAAATCAATTGCACAATGTGCTCCAAGTTTGGCTTAAAAGCCCTCCTAGAGTACATCTACATTAAAAACAAACCAAAAAACGTACAACCCATTGCAGCAAGTCTCAGAGCCTGTATGAGCTGACTTGGGCTCACATTACAGGGCTAAAAATATCTGTGTAGACTCTGCTCATGGGCACTGAGACTTCCCTCTTGCCAGATTTCAGATCCAAGCCTCCAGTCTGAGCAGGAACATGTACTTGGCTATTTTTAGCAACTTAGCAGGAGACTGAATCAGTTGACCCTGGCTCTGAGACTTGCTGCTGCAGGTGGTTGTTTTTAGTGTAGACATACCCTTACAGACCAGTTTATTTAAAATGCAAAAAGCTACGAAGGGCAAACTCAACAGTGTTCTGTGTCTAAGCGTACTTCCAGTGCTTGCTAACTGTGAATTTACATAATGTGAAATTCATTAGCATTCGAGTATAGAAAATAGTGTAACACACAGGGGGGTCCAGTTCCCTTTTCTCTGCCCCTTATATAGTCACTTACACTTACACACAGTGGGTGTGAAATGCTACCATTCCAACGCTACCCACTTTCAGTGATGTAACTGACTACACAATGGCAAGGCAACAGTGAATCAGGCCAGTGTGTTTAAAGTCTTATATTAGTTTTGTGTTTTCAAAGATGACATTTCCTATATATCACACCCCTGCTGTATCATAATTTCAGACTCTGCTTGCCAGTTATTAGAACAAGAGATTGCTGCCAAACATTCCGCCTCTTATGTGACCCTTTCATCAGCTGTAGTTTAAAGAGAAAGCACGGTCCAATAGTTAGGGTGCAAGTTGAGAGATGTGGGTTCAAGTCCCTGCTTGGCCCCAGACTTCCTGCGTGAGCTTGGATAAGTCACTCAGGCTCTTAGTTCCATTTCTGTAAAATGGCAATAAAGGAACTGACCTCTCTCTCTTCATGGGGTTACAAGGATAACTACGTTAAAGATAGTGAGGTGACTGGGTACTATGGTAATGGGCGGTGATACGACTGCCTAGGATAGTTATAGTAACAGCTATTTCTGTTTAATTCTAAATATGACTGTCACAGTGTACTCTATTCACCACTAGATGATGCCTCCTCCTGGCCTCTCTGGTGACTAGCTCTGCAAGGCCAAAGCCCCTTCCTGCAGTTGCACCTCATCTCTCTATCACTCTGTAGCACCTCTCTTGCTCCAGGAGCTGCTGTTGCCTCTTCATGAGTTGGCCTTCTGGCCAAGTCACCATGCTGTTTCCACTTCTGGGATATCAAAGTCCCTTCTTAGGAACCGGCTCAGGCAGCCTTTCCATTTCCTGCCCAACAGTGACACTTTCCATGTGACTGGTAGGGGGAACCTAGGACCACCCTGTAGTCCAGGCTCCAGCTCAGGAACCCTCTAATTAATAGCCAAGGTCTATTCCCTCCTGGATCTTGTTGCCACTTTATCTGAGCCTTTCCTACCTGTCTGGCTGGCTGCCCTCCCAGGGTTTGCCAGCCTCCTAACTCCCTCCTCTGAGGGAGTAGCTGTAGGCTACCTGCCTCTGTGACCTCCACACACATGTCCTGTCCTGTCCCATCCTGTCCAGAAGTGACTGCATCCTACTTCCTGACAGCCCCTTTTTACTCTAAGCTCCTGGGCTTTATACAGGCCCCTCCTCTTCTTTCACAGATGAGCATCCTCACAATTAGCTTCATCCACACAGCTTATATATCATTTGCTGATTAATTGGCTGATTGGACCCACCTGGCCTAATTCATCCCTCTCAGAACCAGCCTGGAGAACACACCCCATCACAGTGACACAGTACGTCTATCTCACCGTTCATAATTGAATGCATGATGTATGTATACATTACCCTTGTCCATATGCAGTTTGTTTTCATAGAACTATAGGGCTGAAAGAAACCTCGAGAGGTCATCAAGTCTAGCTCCCTGAGCTGAGGTAGGACCAAGGAAATCTCTGGAGCATCATTGACAGGTGTTCTTCCAACCTGTTTTCAAAACCCTGTAATGACGGGGATTCCATAACCTCCCTTGGAAGCCTATTCTAGATCTTAATTACCTGCGTCATTAGAAAGTTTATCCTAATATCTAACTTAAATCTCCCTTGCTGTATATTAACCCCATTACTTCTCCAAGCCGATGAAGGTAGGTCAACAATTGATTACCATTCTCTTTATAAAAATCTTTAACAAATTTGAAGACTGTTAACAGGTTCCCCCACCCCCCCCAGTCATCTTTTCTCAAGACTAAATATGCCCCGTTTTTTTAACCTTTCCTCATAGGTCAAGTTTTTTAAACCTTTTATCATTTTTTTTTGCTTTCTCCAGCACTCTCTCCAATTTATCCACATCTTTCTTAAAGAGTGGGTACCTACAACTAGACACAGTATTCCAGCTGGTGCCTCACCAGTGCTGAGTAGAGTGGGACAGTTACCTCCCATATCTTATATACAACACTGCTTTTAATATACCCCAGAATATTAGTCTTTTTCGCAGCTGCATCACATTGTTTAATCATATTCAATTTGTAATCCACTATAACCCCCAGATCCTTTTCAGTAGCACTACCTCCTAGCCAGTTATTCCCCATGTTGTAGCTGCATTTTGTATTCCCCATGTTGGACTTGTAAGTATGGAATTTCATCTTGTTGAATTCAGACCAATTCTCCTGTTTGTCAAGGTTATTTTGAATACAGATCCTGTCCTCCAAAGTGCTAGCAACCCCTTCCAGTTTGGTGTCATCTGAACATTTTATAAGCATACTCTTTAGTCCATTATCCAAGTCATTAATGAAACTATTGAATAGCACTGGTCCCAGGACCTACCCCTATGGAACTGTACTAGATCTGCCCTCCCAGTTTGACAGTGAACCGCTGATAACTACTCTTTGAGTATGGTTTCAGAGTAGTAGCAGTGTTAGTCTGTATCAGCAAAAAGAACAAGGAGTACTTGTGGCACCTTAGAGACTAACAAATTTATTTGAACATAAGCTTTTATGGGCTAAAACCCACTTCATCGGATGCATGCAGTGGAAAATACAGTAGGAAGACATATATATATATATATATATATAGAGAGAGAGAGAGAGAGAACATGAACAAATGGGTGTTGCCATACCAACTATAATGAGACTAATCAATTAAGGTGGGCTATTATCAGCAGGAGAAAAAAAACTTTTGTAGTGATAATCAGGATGGACCATTTCCAACAGTTGGCAAGAAGGTGAGTAACAGTTGGGGGAAAAATAGCATGGGGAAATAGTTTTTACTCTGTGTAATGACCCATCCACTCCCAGTCTTTATTCAAGCCTAATTTAATAGTGTACATGGCAGAGGGGCATTGCTGGCACATGATGGCATATATCACATTGGTAGATGTGCTGGTGAATGAGCCTCTGATGGTGTGGCTGATGTGATTAGGTTCTATGATGGTGTCCTTTGAATAGATATGTGGACAGAATTGGCAATGGACTTTGTTGCAAGGATAGGTTCCTGGGTTAGTGTTTTTGTTGTGTGGTGTGTGTAGGTCCTTGTTCTTTGACTATGGTCTCTCAACAGGTTGTGCACCTACCATAAAGTAATTTCATCTACACCACATTTCCCTAGTTTGCTTATGAAAATGTCATGTGGGATTGTGTCAAAAGCCTTACTAAATTCAAGATATCATTTTTACTGCCCCCCTGTCCAGTAGGTCAGGAACCCTGTCATAGAAGAGAATTAGATTGGTTTGGCATAATTTGTTCTTGACAAATCTAAGCTGTCTGTTCCTTATGATCCGATTATCCTCTAGGTGCATACAAACTGATTGTTTAATAATTTCTTCCAGTATCTTTCCAGGTATGGAGTTAGGCTGACTGCTCTGTTCTTCCCCAGGTCCTCTTTGTCTCCCTTTTTAAGGACAGGTACTATGTCTTTCCTTCTCCAGCCTTCTGGGACCTCACCAGTCTTTCATGAGTTCTCCAAGATAATTGCTAATCTTGTTCCAAAATTGCTTCAGCTAGTTCTTTAAGTACCCTAGGATGACTTTCACCAGGCCTTACTGGTTTGAATACATTTAACGTATCTGTTCTGTTCCTATTTTGGCTTGTGGACCTTTCCCTTTGTTGTTAGTATTCATTATGTTGAGTATCTGTTCACCATTAATGTTTTAGTGAAAGCTGAAGCAAAATAAGCAAAATTCAAAACCTTAGACTTCTTGCTGCCATCAGTTATTAGCTTTACTTTGCTGCTAAGTAGAAGACCTACTCTTTTCTTCATCTTTCTCTTGGTCCTAAGGTATTTAAAAGAACCTCTTATGTCCTTTGGTAGATGTAACTCATTTTGTGTCTTAGCCTTTCTGATTTTGTCCCTACATGCTTGTGCCTATTCTTTGTACTCATCCTTAGCAATTAATCCATGTTTCCACTTTCTGTAGGATTCCTTAAATTAAAGAGCTGCTGGTGGAGCCATAATGCCCTCTTACTATGCTTCCTGTCTTTCCTTTACAGTGTGGTAGTTGGCAGTTTCTCAAGGAGACAATATTAAAAGGAACTGCAAAGTCTCTTGAACTCCTTTGGTCCATGATGTAATACAAATTTAGTTATGTACTTTTATCGTACATCTCTGATGAATAAATGACTGTGTGATGTTACCAATGGCTCAGCCACTCACAACTGCCAAGAGTTCCATTTTTGCCAGACTGTCCTGGTTTTATAATCCAGCCCTGGGCACTGTCCCAAACACTGCTGTCTGACACTGGTGCTTACATTTTATTAAAACAATGCCAGCCTCTTTCAACTAAATTGGAGAGGATACAAAGAAGAGCTACAAGAATGATTAAAGGATTAGAAAACATGCCTTGCAGTGATAGATTCAAGGAGCTCAATCTATTTAGCTTAATGAAGAAAAGGTTTAAGAGGTGGCTTGATTACAGTGTATAAGTATCTACTGGGTGAACAAATATTTAATAATGGGCTCTTCAGTCTAACAGAGAAAGGTATAACACTATCCAATAGTGGAAGCTGAATCTAGACTAGGGTGACCAGACGTCCCGATAAAATCAGGACTGTCCCGATATCGAGCAGTTTGTCCCGCATCCCAACCGAAGTACGGTCGGGATGCCATTTGTCCTGATATTTTGTTTCAGGCGTTGTTTTTTTTCCCTTGTTGCTTAGGTGGCGGTGACCAGCAGGGGAGCACCTTTTCAATTGTTGCACTCAACCGTCTGGATCTTTGGCGGCATTTCGGTGGTGGATACTTCCTTCTTTGATGGCAAGGTTTATTACTCGCTGCCAAAATGCTGTCCAAGACCGTCAGCGACTGACGGACCCTCCGCTGAAGTGCCGCCGAAGACTGGGACGGGTGAGTGTAACAGTTGAAAAGGCGCTCCCCCTGTGGCGGTCCCGATATTTTGGAATTCTCACCCTAATCTAGACAAATTCAGACCAGGTGTAACTTTTTTTATCAGTGAGAGGAATTAATCACTAGAATAACTTAACAAGGGGATTTGATGGATTTTTCCATCACCAACAATTTTTAAATCAAAATAGGATGTTCTTCCAAAAGACATGGTCTAGGAATGACTTTATAGCCGGTGTTATATAGGAGGTCAGACTAGACGATCACAATGAACCATTCTAGCCTTATTTATTAGCATATTTATACCTGCCTCTGGAAATTTCCACTACATGCATCCAAAGAAGTGGGTATTCACCCACGAAAGCTCATGCTCCTATACGTCTGTTAGTCTATAAGGTGCCACAGGACTCTTTGCTGCTTTTACAGATCCAGACTAACATGGCTACCCCTTTGATGCCATTCTGGCCTTGGAATCTACGAACCAGGAGGCACAGTACTGTGGAGGTGGAAAGGAGACAGGCAACGGAATACCTATCTTTTCCCTGTATCCTGGTGGTGTCTGAGGGCAGAGTGGAATGGAGAGGGCTCAGAGGCATAGCAGGGGCAGTTATGCTTCATACCTGAAGGCATTGGTTGATCTGTCTCTTCCCACCCCACTCTTCCCAATAACCTCTAAATCCAGGTTGGAGATATCCAATAAATTATATGGGATAGAACAGTAAGAGACTCAGTGGTACTTTATGACCTGCATTACCCTAGTATCTGAGCACCTCACAATCTTTAATGTATTTATCCTGATATGACCCCTGGGAGGTAGGGCAGTGCTAGTATTCCATTCTACAGGTGGGAAACTGAGGTACAGAGAGGCTAAGTGACTTGCCTAATGTCACACAGGAAGCCAGTGGAAAAGCAGATGCTTGAACCCAGGTCTCCTGTAAGAGAAACAACTGAGGACAAAAATGAAGTTGAGATGAAAAGAAATATGGAGACAGAAACAATAAAAGCTCAGAGGATTGTAAGAGAGAAATGGGGCCATTTCAGAAAAAAAAAAGAAGAAAATGAAAATTGGAGGAAAAATTATAGGAGTTCATATTATAGCTGTTACATGCCAGTCAGGCAGAGGAGGGGGTGGGAGAGCCCCCATGTTCTCCATAGGAGATATCTGCTCCAGAAGAGGAAGGGGGGAGATATCTGATGTAAACCTTGTGGAGAGATGTGCACCTGCTATCTGCCTACTGAAAACATCAGGAGTATCAGGCCATTTTGAGAATTTGCTCTGTACATTCACCTTCATCCCCAAAAGTCAGCAACTGCGAACCAATCCTGTGGATACCATCAAAGCCTGAAATGATTAGATTTACTCATTGTAGTAGGTAAATAAGGTGATGCACAGTTCAGTTCTTTGATGCTACTAATGAATCAGTCAGTTATTTAAAAATTAGCCTCCAGCAAAAATATTTAAAATGTCTATCTTGATGCTGAAGGGTTCTTTAGATTCAGTCTCAGACTATGAATAAGTAAGCCTAGCTTTAGGCTCTAAAAAGACAACAGATTTTCCTTACATTGTAGTCATCATTTCCTGGTAATCTCATCTTGTGATCCTGAATGAGTAGAAAGTGCGGGTGGGCATAAACTCTGCCTCTTCTTTCTGGGCCAATGTTTTTTTTATCATTTTGTTACCCTCCGACTGTGTAAAACAGAGATGTCCATAAATGAAGGCTGACAGCCTAATTGTCCTCTCCCACTGGCATAACTCCATTAACTTTCGTGGAGCTACTCCTGATTTACATTGGCAAGACAGGAATATTAGGCCCTGAGTCTGCAATGGCATTCCAAAATGACCACCTTGTGGTGTTGAAGAGCACTGCTTTCTTTGGCTTGAAGCCCTGGAGCAGTGGTTTTCAACATTTTTTCATTTCCGAACCCTTAAAAAATGTCAAATGAAGGTGCAGACTTCCTTGGACAGCTTAGACATAGTCTGCAGAACCTCGGGGCTCCATGGCCCACAGGTTGAAAACCACTGCCCTACAGCATAGAGAGCCTCCTATTGACACCTGTTAGTGAGCTGGGAGAGGACTGGACAAGAACTGCTTAAGAATTCCAGATGAACAGGGGAGGGAGATCTCTACTGGCTTCTGTTGGTGAGAAAGGGGAAACGACGGAATAGGCCAAACCGCATTTGCATTTCTGTTATGTAACAGTCTGTAACATTTTGATCAAAATTCAGTTAAGTTTTAAGTTTGGTGGTAATAAAATGTTATTATTCCTGTTGGGTAACAAATGCACGAGAGAACTGAATAAAATGTGTATGGGGTGAGGGGTCTCCCTAACCAAACCAGTCTGCATAGCTGGGTACTGGTCTCTAATAAGGCATCTTAACTATAGCTAGTATGTGTATTTTCCCCTGTAGGTATTTTTGACAAAACCAAAAAAAGATTAATTTTCACCCATACGATTTCCCTCAAAATGTTTGTGTATTTGGCAAAAGCTAAACAACCAAAAGAATTTGACTGGAAAAAATTGAAATTTTCCACAAAAAAACAGGCAATTTTTGGGAAAAATTCATTTAGTCAAAAGCACAATTTTCCCCCTGAAAAAACAGTTATGATGGAAAATTTTTGACCTCCCTATTCCATCCTGTTTCCTGAATCGCAGAGCCACATTGAATTTTTCAGTAAATTGCATGAAAATCCTGGGTCATAGATTGAAAATCCTGAGTCACTGGTGAGCAAGAATTCTGCTAGTCATTTGTAGGGAAAATTCAGAAAGAAAATGGCAGCCAGTAAGCCATTATGTACACATTGATATAGATATGTACACCAGCCAGCTAGTTTTGTTTTTCTTTCCCATACTGACTTGTAAAGACTTTTGCTTTCAAAGGTCTGTACAACCCTGGACTCCTTTTAATATAAAGACATTTTGGGCACATAACTTGCTACAGACAAACCCATAGAACACAAACTATCTCTGTAAAGTTGTTCCATACTTTTAGTAGCCTCCAACTGGTGACAGTCTGAAAAATGGGGTTGCTTCTAAACCATAGTTACCCGATCCAAAGTGACCCCATCTCCTTTTGGTGAAAGGGATAATAGTAGTTGAAAAAGACCAGGAACCTCATTAATTCAAAGAAGAGTTCTGCTGCCCCTCCTTATGGGAGACCAGACAAGAGCCTTGTCTATGCTACCCAGTTTTGTTGAGAAAAGTCAACTTTTGTTGACAAAACAGTGGAGGTGTACACATTGAAATGCTCCTCCTGCTGGTGTAACTCCCCTGCTACACCAACAGGGCCTTGCTATGTCAAGGGGGCCGTGAAATTGACAAGAAAGCCAGCTCCTTGCTCTGGAGCTGGGCTGCTGCCTGGTCTCCACTCCAAGCTGGGCTGCCACCCAGGCTCCAGATTGAGCTGCTGCCTGGGCTTCCCGCTCCCCACTGGGAGACCTGCTGCCCCCTGGGGGTCCCGGCTCCCCACTCCCAGATGGGAGCACAGCAGACAACCAGACTCCAGGTGTAGATCTTCCTGCTGGAGTGAGAATCCCCAGGGGGCAGCTGGCTCCTGGTGAGGAGCTATGTGTAACTGAGAGCCCTGGCTCTCAGTCCCCCACAGTGCCCCTTTTCTGTAGGTGGAAGCACTCCTGGTGAGGACATGAACCACCGACAGAAGCAGGGTAATTAATGTGGTGGCTGTAAGTCAACCTAACATAGGTCAACTTATCTTTGTAGTTTAGACATAGCCAAGATGAAAGGAGACCTCCCCCTAGTTCTGACAGCAAAATCCCAACACTGACAACATCAGTGCCAATCGGTAGCTTTCTGTGGACCCAGAGGTCAGCTATGTCCTGTGTTGACACGTTCTCTCACCTTTCCCGCAACTGGTGAAGTCTGCTGCAACCTACACAGATGTTTCTCCATTTTATTTTCAAATGTGTTCTTAGAGCACTTGCTCCCTAGGGACTCTCCTTCCCTCTGCTAACACAAAGCTGATTGCTTTGCTGCTGTCCTTTTGATTTAGAGGGAAAAAATCCCATGTCTGATGTAGAACTTTGATTTGCTAGTAATTATATTTGCCATGTGAGAACTCAGCACTCCAACCTGCTAGGGTTGAAGGCAAGCTTTGGATCTCTTCCCCCTCTCCCCCATGTAAGGATTGAAGAGAAGCCTTTATTGCTTATTTATATAATGTCCCCAAATTTGCTGGATGCCTTGCATGCCTACTGTCAGGAGAGCAGCTCTGGGGACATGAACCATGTATAAAAAGCACCTAGCAAACATTCGGATGCTATCTGGATAATGGATTTTTCTAGGTGCTCTTACAACATGTTAGTATCTTTAAAGTCTATTTTTCTATCTTTAAAAAGGATGTTGTCATGGTACTTCTCAGCACCAAAAAGATCAATAATAAACTTCCACTGCTGTTAGTTTTGGGGAAGGAAATCACATGGGCTAGATTCTCTCCTGCTCAGATGACAATCTGTCTGGCAGTGAATCCTCCTGTGGAAGGGGATCTCTCTTAGGATAAGTGTGCAGGAGCCAGATCTGGTGCCTGTGGGGTTCCCCCCACCTGGGGTGGCAGTGCCGAGCTACACCAGTGCCACACCTCAGAGCATCCTAGCCTTTGTTTGAAATCCTATCAGGGCTGTGGCTAAGAATCAGGAAATTTGGCACAGGAGAGATGCTGGTCCAGAAGGTGTCCTTATAAGTTCAGAGGTATCGCAGCTCTTGAACCTGGATCCATAGAACTACAGGTAGTCCTCAGACCTCAGTTACCACCCGGCAGCTTGTTACTCCCAGCATGAAGTATGGGCTGGTGGACCCTAAGTCCCCAGAGGCACCACCCACAAAGCTCCTGATTGAAGGAGATGGCCTCTCTAATTGGCTCAAACTAGCTATTTAAATCAGAAGGAGGCACAATAAGTTGTTTGAACAGTTAGGTGAATTTTTGGTTGATTGCTACATTGGACCTTGCTTTCTAACCTGGACCCTGATTCCTGCCTCGTTCCAGATCCCTGCGTGCACACCCCACATCTGGCCACTGACTCCACTCTGACCCTTGGCTTGATTCCTGATTCTGACTCCATTTCCAACCATTGGCTTGACTAGTTTCCTCATTCTGACTCTGTCTCAGACCACTAGGCCTGACCACCTATGTTCCAATCCATGACATAAGTATGTTGTGTATACAAAGTATTCAATATTACGTAGAGGACTGGAGGTGTACCTGGCTGGAACCCAGCATAGCCCTCATTTAAGAGATTTGTATGCAGGGTGTGTATTATGCACACACTGCTTCTTAGCATACAGCAACCACTTCACAATACCATAAGAAAGCAAAGAAAAGCACTGAAGGTTATTAATTACTCAGTTTCCACAATGGCTCAGCACAAAGTTACTGAGCAGAGCCACTTCTATTGTTTTGACACATTGGGGAAAATTCACAGTGTCTAACTGGCTTTCAAACTCCCACTTCCACCTATGTGGTTTGTTAATCTATCATTAGTACGCATGGGATGTAATAGCAAACATGTAGCACAGCCATATTGAGTGGCTCAAGAGCTGCTAAGCTGTTTTTATTTTGCGCTATCTAAATGCCTTTCTCCATCTCATTCTTTTCTTCTGTATTTATGAAATAGAAAATAGGTCTTTCAGGCTAGCTTGGGTACTACAGATCTTATCCCATCCTGCAATATAAAGGATTGCCAGCATGCTCTGGTTATATCATGCTAGCTGACTGCCAATGCTATTGCACTGGTTTAATTTCTAAAGTCACATGAAACGACAGTGACTGCTGGACGAAAATATTAGGCAAGAAAGAAAGAATATGAATGCAAAACATTCACTCTGTCAAATTGCAATGCATGCACATGTGACAACTTTGACTCCTATCACCTAAATCAAACATGACCACCTCCGTCCCAGTTGTTTGTTAAATTACTTAGGACATTTGTCCATGTTTTCACAAAGTTTTGAACCACATCTTTCATTAATGTTGAAAGCATGAAGCCATTTTTATTTTGTGGCAGACAAATACTCGACAACTTGAAAGCCTAACACCTTTGTTTGCTTTGAATATGAAACTTTATTACCAAGGTACATTTCACCAATCTCAGGATACCCCAGGACTGATAGTGTACTTATTGCTAAAATATGTGTTTGCCATAGTGTCTCTTTTTAACTGCCCTCTATGCCTCTGTGAGTGAGTGTGCGTGAGCTTCTCCGTGGCTGCTCAGATGGAGACTTCGCTTGCCCTCTCCTCACCCCTAAGACAGGGGATCTGCCATTAATTTCCTATGACTGTCTTGACCCTGCAGCGACACTTCTCTGCTTCCTGCTGCCTTCTCTACCTGGGACCCTACAGCACCACTTCCCCAGCTGCTTGCTGCCCCAGGACCCGCTCCCTGCTCTAGGGTCATGTATGAAGGCAGGGCTCAGTGGCAGGGCAGATCTGTGTCCTCAGTCCTGAGACTCTCGCACAGCACTTTGTCTGCATGCCCACCCTGAAATTCGCAGGATCGACGGAGACACTCATGCCATCTGCTTTCACTCACTCTCACCTTTCCCAGTGTCTCTGTTGCTCCTCACAGTTCCTGTGTCCTGCCCTGCGTCCTGAATCATACAGTAGCAACCATTTTGCCTTGGAGTGAGGTTTAAATCTCATTGGAAAAAACAACATGTGGCAACATATTTCTTAAGGGCAGCATCACTTCCACATGCAGATAGACAGTAGGGAAATGGTGGACATCTGGCTGGCCTCAGTCCCATTGACAGTAATAGGAGTTGGTGGCCATTTTGAAGAAGAAAAAACTTGCAAATTGGAAATGGCTGAGAACTCTTAAAAACTGGGTGGTAAGACTGCAAATCCCAGTGATGACTAACTGACTAGTGATTTTCTGAACAACCATGCTTGTAGCTATTTGCAGCACTTCACACTGACTCACCAGGCATTCTAGGTTTCAGTGTGGTACAAAAAGTGACAATCCTGGAATGTAGTTATGTAGTTTAGATGACTAATTGGCATATACACCAACCAAGGGTTTAATGGTGATTGCGTGTCCATAATATGTGCATCCCAAGATGTCCTTATGTATCCATTACAGACAGTATTTGTTTATACAGTAGTGGGCACTCTGGAAAGGCCAACATTTTTGGAGTGGGTTCGGGGATGCAAAGAGAATGTAGTTTTTTGCATTGATGTTTTTACTGTTTAAATTTAAATAAATAAAAAGTAAATAGCATTAGATAGAGATGAGATAATATGTCCCAAACAAGTCTCCTTTGTGTCTGAATGCAGCAGGTGTATCGTTGCCTGTCATTGATCTGAATGGGTGACACACTGGGGTGTATTCAGGTTTAGCCCAGTGTACTTCTAGATTAATTCCATGCAAAACAACTTGGATTAGTGGGGTAGAAATTAAGTACTTCAAATTAGTGTGAGAAATCAAGCGCTCCAAAGGCAGGAAATGCAAAGTTCTGGCTAAAAGCTCTTTGGATGAGGATTTATATCCATTGAAGACCTTGTCGGATCCCCAGTTCTACATCTGGTGTCTAGATACCTGACGATTATCTCAATAAAAATGCTTAGGTGGATAAAACTCTACCAGAACTTATGTCTTAAAATATGGTCTCCCTTTATTATTTATAACTAGTCAACTAATGAAGTATTACATCAACATACTTTTTTTTATATAATGTGAAAACCAAAGACTAAGATCTGATGCTGGTAATGCTTTTAGTTTGACAGGCTTGTATCTATCTATAGGCTTGGCTTGACATGACTAATTGCTAATTGAACAGGGGGGGAGGTTTTATTTTTTGGAAGCCAGGATTAGGGAGGTAAATAGATCAGCAGGCTGAAAACAGAATGTTTGTGCTAACTAAAATAAGTAAATGGGTCAGCAAACTAAGAAACAGAATGTCTATGCTAGCTAAGATAAAAAGGGGAACACCCAGGAAACCATTTTACAAAACCCAAAATAACAATAAATAAAATAAGTCCGGATTGTAAAAATGAGGTAAAAAATAAGTCCATCATGGACAACGTGTGAACAAAGCATGCTATACAACAATTGAGTCCTGCAAAGTAACCAAGCCAGCCCTAAAAGATGTGATGCAATGTGTAATGAATATAATACAATATGTAAATGTATATTTAAAAAAGGGTTTTGGTGTAACTTTGGATTTGTGATGTACCCTACTTCCACACCATGCATTTAAGTCGAATCAACTCAGTGTAGCGTTGCTGTATGCCAAATAAAAATACCTGAGTGACGAAGTCTGTAGGTTTCAGAGTAGCAGCCGTGTTAGTCTATCTGCAAAAAGAACAGGAGTACTTGAGGCACCTTAGAGACTAACAAATTTATTAGAGCATAAGCTTTTGTGGACTACAGCCCACTTCTTCGGATGCATATAGAATGGAAATATTGAGGAGAGATATATACACATATACAGAGAGCATAAACAGGTGGGAGTTGTCTTACCAACTCTGAGAGGCCAATTAAGTAAGAGAAAAAATTTTTTTGAAGTGATAATCAAGATAGCCCAGTACAGACAGTTTGATAAAAAGTCTGTAATCAAACTAAGTACTTAAAAAGTCAAAGAAAAACAAGTCTAAAAAAAAAAGAAATCCCTGCAGTATCCACCCAGGTTCTGGACCCAGGTTGCTTAGCGAAAGAAATGTGATGCAGTATCAGTTTTATAAAATTTGTTCAAACACTTAAAGAAAAAGAAAATCTAGAAAACATATAACCAAAACTGTTTATGAACATTAAAATAACCTGAAAATAAAGCAATACAACTATCCAATCATAATCAAATCAACAAGTTAGTTTCAATATTGGATTGGAGTTAAATCATCACATTAATACCAAAACAAATCAATCTTTAATTCTGAGAAAGAGGCTATCCAGTTTGTGATAAATCCCAATTATGGAATTTTGTCAAAGTCAATTAAATCTATAACGGAAAAAAAACAAATTACGTAATGTCCAAACCCGAATCTCAGAGCCAATTATAAAGCTTCCTTCTGAGATTTCAGTTCTATATGGTGGCTAACCTTTCCTCCCCACAACAGAGATATTATAATAGAGACTTCACCAAACACTCTTGATAAGCACAAGTTTAACTATTCTTATTTACCAGAAATTACAGATGACAATCTCAAGTCTCCCAGGACTTTTAGACACAGACCATGCATTAATGAGTATCTTTATGAGACAATATTTAGGGCTGTTTAAAGCTGGGGATCTTTTCTTTCAGTTGCATTCCCTGTGTGGATTTTGTAGGTGTGTTCACATGCATGAACACAGTCACACTTTTTCATTTTCACACTCTAAACATAAAAAGGCTGGGGCATCTCCCCATTAATATAAACAAAAGACAGAAAATAGAAAACACATAAAATAACACGTGGCTTGCAAAGTCTTCAGCTTTTGCAATCTTCTGGACTCTTGTAGAGTAGGAGCTGGAACTGTAGACAAGAAGTCAGATGGCAATATTTTGTAGGGAAAGTGCTTCTTGCTAGCAGGCCTCCTTTCTAACACGTAGAGACTAGTTCAAGGCTGTAGTGGCCTGTTTGTCGATCACATGACTTCTTCTGCCCAGTCTTGAATATTATGGAATGTGTGGCTGATTGACTCAAAAGGCTTAACCATGATTCTTATGGTTTGCGGACTTTGCTTCCTCAGCCTTGCTGTGCCTCCCTCCGTGGTCTTCAGCCAAATCAGGTGTGAGGCCTACCTTGGAGCCTTGTAGCTTGGTCCAATCATGTTTGAATTAGGTCATCCTTAGTGAGCATCAATTTGGAAAAGCCCTGCTTAAATCAGCAATTTAAAAAATATTCACTATATTGCATACCACAGCAACTGTAAGTCTGTGATGCAAAAAATATCAAGAATCCAGATATATGAGGCCAGTTTTGAGGAAGCTGGCATGGTCTTATCTGGATGAAAAGTCATAAAATAACATTGTCACCAGTTTAGGAAAAATTTGATATAAAAATCCTATAAAAGGAGCTAATTGGAAAATCTATTAGCAAAAACTAATCACTCAACATTCATTCAAGAGTAGAATTAAAAATAAGTTCAAATTGTGATCAGTTTCATCCAGTCCAATTTCTTTTTATTCTTGAAAACAAGCCATTTACAATAATCTTCCTATTTTGGAGCTGGGTCATTGGTCAAGCAACTGGTCTTAAAACGCTTTATCTTGATAAGGAAAAATTACTTTACAACTTATCAAGATTAAATCTATTTGAAATATAAAATTTAAAATTTTATATAAGCTCTGTATAAGCTGTTCTCATCACAAAGGGTATGTACAGTAAGTTACATATGGCTTTCACAGTTATCCTTGTATGCCCTGAGGCCTGAAGTTATACAGGGTCAGGAGCTCTCTGCTACCAACTCTTGTGACCAGGAGGAAGAATGGCCACAGAACTGCTTCATCTGCATAATTCCAGTGGGTGGGTGGAGCTATTGAGAGAGCTTCATTTGCATAAGTTTTCTACCCAGAATTTCTCCAGTGACACTTTGAGTGAGCCACCTTAACTGTGCACAAACTAAGGACTGGTTGGTGGTGGAACTGGACTGAGAAAGTGGAAAAGGGTTCCTCCTTCATGGCAAAGAGTCCATCCCCAGTGGCAAGGATTCTCCTCAAGGATATTATATGCTACTGATTTCCTCCACTGACAATACTTCAGTGTTGGGGGGCACACCTGGATGGTGAGGATGAGTGTTGGATCCTTGATGGGTGCAATGCAGAGAAGGCTCTTTGCTGAAGCCACAGAGGAGAGCAGAAGAGCTAAGTGACCTCCAGTCAGGCCCTTCTTATCCAGCCACTAAATAAAGTCCAAATCACTATAGCTGGGTTAGCTAGTGGAGCATTAGGACAAAAACAGGCAGAACTTCTCAAGGAACCTGAGACAGCCCTAAGTGCACTTCATGACTCTGGGACTGTACTACCCTCTGACACCAAATAGCGAGTGAGGTCAGAAGATGGGGAAGAAGCAAGTGATGTGGTAAAGGGACATTTGTCTATTGGACATACACATTGCTGAGTGGGGGACCAAGTTAATAGACTACTGCCAAAGTTACCATGTTTTTGTTTAAGAAGTTGGTTCTTTTGTTCTGATGAAAGATGGTATAATTCCAGCACTTTGATGGGAAAATACGGCAGTTTTCACTTATTGTTTTCAAAACATTTGAATATATGAAGACCTACAGGTGGTGTGTGTATTTTATTTATATAATATCTATATATCCTGTTGCAAGGGAAGTTACTGCTACTTCTAAAACACAGCATATATGTTACTGGAGCCTCACTGCATTGTTGCATTACAAAGTCTTAGAAAAATTATGGTTAAAAAAGACTGATTGGTTAAGTCAGATGATCAAAATGAAGACTGTCACACATTGCCAGTGGGCAAATTACTGCGACACGCCAGCTGGCAGAAGTCATATATTACTTATGCTGACTCATGGATGTGAAATAAGAAAAGATCATTTATTAGCTAAGATTCAGCTGGCTGAGAAAGACAAAATTGACAGCTTGTCATATTGACACAAACTAATGAATTTATAGTTGAATGGGTAAAGATTATAATGAGAGGAGGACTCAAAGTACGAAAAGCTACGGCGTAAAAGGGAGGGCAATGAGTGCTAAACCAGCATGTGGGTTTAGAACTGATGTCCTCCATCTCCCATTTTACAATATTCTCACTCCTGACAAAGTTAATTTACTTTTTACTGAATTAATCTGCGTTACTTTTTAATGTATTAAAAATGGATCAGTAACAATTATGAACTATTCTCTGTATAAAGGACAAAATCTTTGTTTGACGTATCAGTGTTGCTAACTCTTGTGATTTTTATCACAAGTCTCTTGGTTTTTCTTAAAAAAAAAAAGAAAAGAAAATCCCAATAAATGAAACTAAAATGTTGTTGTTACTGGCTGTTTCCATTCGATAAAAATTTATAAGGAGTTGTTTAATGGCTTGGCTTTGTTAAAGTCATTTTGTACTCATGCTTAATTAAATGTACAAGGACTTCCACTGAGAATCAAGAGGTTCTAAATAATACAATAATAATTTGTGTAACCAATTACTGTAAAATAAAAGTGAATTATCCAATATGACCTGTCAGGCTTTGGTATTCATAATTTAAAATCCCATTTAATTAATTCCTCATGGTGCCATATTCAACAACAACAAAAACCCATGACCTTCTATATAACATAAATATGTAGAGGCTATGGTGGACCATTCATGGAGTTTGGTTCCACACCTGGGCAACCTATTCATGAGAAAATCTGCAGGGCCATCATGATATATATACACAATTATTGTGGGCCATATCCTTAGCTACTGTAAATAGGCATCGCTTCAATGACGCTATATCAATTTATACTAACTGAGGATCTTGCCCTGTTTGATTCACTGATGAAGAGCAAATTTTTTGGGGGGTGGGGGTGGAAAAATCTCCTAACTGCACTGGTTCTGCTGTATTGAGGGCTTTTTCCAAAGCTCACTGAAGTCAGTGGGATCTTTCAGTTGACTTCAATGAGTTTTGGATCAGCACAGTTTATTCCAGAAGGATATTAAGGGAAGCTGAGAACTTGTCCTCTAAAGAGCATAATAACAAGCAATTCAAATCCAGGTTGATTTCTCTAAAACATTAGCAGTGTCTAGGCACACATGCATACAGACACACCCACACATAGTGAGAGAGGCCTTTCCCAAAGTAAAGATTAATTTCTTTCTGGTTTCTCCATCAATTGTAAAGTCATTTAATTGAAATGTTCTTGTTGGGAAGTGAATTATATGTTGCCTTGTTGGATTTTTTTACTGTATTTGTGTGTTATGTGTATCCACTGTGCCTATCAACATACACAGCATTTTTAAAATGCCAGTAAGCGTAACAGATACACATGTGTATAAACCCGATAGCCAATGACTCAACATCTGCTTCAGGTATCCACGGCCCCAACACTGCATCACTGAAGTCACAAGTTTTGCAAATAACTTCAACGGGAATAGGATTGGCCCACTTGTGGGCAACTTCAGCAATTGTACTGATTGTCTATTGTTGCCCGATGCAAAGTGAACTGAAGTTAATAGGAGTCTTTCCATTGACTTCAGTAGGCTGTGGATAAGGTCCTGGATGTGTTGCAATGGACATAGAGGGAATAAGATGTTTTTCAGCACTTGAACAGCTAGGAGAAGGCTTTCTGGTGTGAACTTCATCTGCTTTATACCAGTTCGGAGAGGGAATGAGAACTATGTAGTTCCTATACCTATTTAAGAGAGCCAGCATGAAGGAGGTTGTCTATGGATAAGACTTACCAATTTTTTTACTTCTAGCTACATCCCTTTTGAGAGTATAAAAAAGATGCAGTTGCCAAACTGAAATTTTTAAAGGTTAGCAGAATTTTGGTGACAAGCTGGAGAACAGTGTCTGGAATATGTCAGCTTTATTCATTTGTTACTTTGTTATTTGTATTGCAGTAATGCCTAAGGGCACTGCTGGGGGCCAGGGCCCCCACTGTGCTAGGCACTATACAGATACACAGAATGGCTTTTGATAACTTTATACACAAGTTAAACTGAGTCAGAATTTGCGCCCCCCTCCCCCTTTATAGACTGCCCCTTCAATATGCTTTTAGCAGACCAAATTCAAATATCAACATTTAGACATTTAGAGGCAATTTCATTTACACAAGACTACTTCTTTTACTACACTCTGCCACTTAAGCAATCTGACTAGCTAAACATTCCCTCAACAATTCTCACTCTTGATTGGACCAAGCTCATTTGGGACTGGAATGATGGAACCAATGAAAATTTCACAGCACTATCATCTGTTTCTATGGACTGAACACCAGTACGTGATATCACTATGAGATTTCAAATGCAAGGCAGACATTCATAAGGAGGAAACGTCAGATGAAGGAAGTCGAGTTTCAGTAACAGATGTGTGTTTTATTGTTTACATATTCAGCCTCCTATGATAATAAAAGAATCAGCACTCTGCGTGCAGAACATGTAATCAACTCACGGGGTGTGTAGTTTGTTCCATTACATTAGACCCTATTTTCATGCTCAGCACAGTGCTGAGGCAGTGAACAAAGCTGATTTCTAATTTCTGATTTTAAAAAGGGAGTTGTCCAAACTACTAAATCAAGAACCAATGAATCATCTTTCTGGTGTTTAATACAGAATTTGTTTCCCCTAAGTTCTTCCTTCTCTATGGGAAGCTTTTGATTGATCGCTGTTGAGATTTTATACAAGTACTTACTTATATTTTAATAAACGGTGCTTATCTTACCTATATGCACATTACCAAATGATGAAGTATGACTGACTCCAAGCACAAAAACATTTATAGGACTTAAAAAAGAGGAGACCTCACCTCCTTTTCTCTTTTCCCCCATTGTATCTTCCTCTGCCTGCATCAACTACATGCCCTTCACCTCCTTCATTAATCTCTCCCCAGGTAAGGCCTGGGAAAACAGGTGAATCCTAGAATCACAGAATATCAGGGTTGGAAGGGACCTCAGGAGGTCATCTAGTCCAACCCCCTGCTCAAAGCAGGACCAATTCCCAACTAAATCATCCCAGCCAGGGCTTTGTCAAGCCTGACCTTAAAAACCTCTAAGGAAGGAGATTCCACCACCTCCCTAGCATGGTCATTCTTCAACATCCATTTGTCATATGGAGCTAGATCATGAGACTCCTGCTCTTGTTGAGTAGTTTGTTACTCTTCAAATTGCCCCATTGGTGTAAAGTATTATTTACACTTGATATCACAATCTACCCCACTGTGGATGTGTTCATTTTTGGGGGAGGCTAGCTTCCTATATAAGAATTTTCCGGGAAGGATGTTTGAAGACATTTGTCACAGCTGACCATGTCACCAATCTCTAGTAAATATAGTCATTTTTTGGGGGTGGGGGAATAAGTGTGGAAATATGCAGGCTAAGCTTGTGTATTATGGGGAAATGTGCAGTATGCATCATAAAATATGCTGCTTTTCAACGGTAAGTAAAATATATTTTGCAGTTCTATCCTTCCATCCAGGGATTTCCAACCACCAGTGTGATGGGGTGTCCGCCCCACACTGGCCTGTAAGGAGTTAATGGAGCCCTAGGGAGGCTGCACAAAACGCAGCCAATAGGAGAGGGGCTGCGAGGACTAGCCAATCAGGGCCCGGTAGGCCCATATAAGAAAAGCTGCAGGGCAGAACAGGGTCAGTAGCTGCCTGGAGCTTAAGGAGGGAAAATCAGGCTCCTAGCAAGAGGAAGGAGAGCTAGCACTCTGCACAGAGCAGTGCTACTATCAGGGACTGGGAAAGCTAGGGAGAGCTCCTGGCTGGCTGCTAAGACTGCCATGCTGAGGCCCTGAGATAAAGGTGAAGAAGGTGCTGGGGTTTTGGGGAAGTGGCCCAGGGAAATGTACTGAGAGATTGGAGGGGACGCAGCACATGGCTGCCATCTACAGGGTTTCTGGGCTGAGACTCAGAGTAGTGGGTGGGCCCAGGTACCCCCTGCTGAAGAAGTGGCTGGACAGGTGGACTGTGGTACTAGCTCCTGGAAGGAGGGAGTGCAGAGTGTGGCACAGCTGGAGGGCTGTGTCATGAAGAGGATGCTGTGGTCCTTGGAGTGATGTGGGTCCAGGAGCAGGAGTTATGGGGCATGAGACATCACCGGGAGTAGGTGTACTGATTTGTGGAGCTGATCCCCAAAACAACCATCACGAGGTGCTAGCTTGGTGAGTGGAGCCCTCTCACAATTAGTTAACTAAGAGTTGTTCTGTTCTTGTGACGTAGGTAAATCTTATTGTCCTCATTGTATGGATGGGGAGACTGAAGCACAGAGAGTGTAAAGTTCAAGGATGGCAGTAGGAAAGCCTGAAGTAGAATCCTGATTAACTGCCTCCCAGTCTTCGTTATTGGACTACAAGGCTTTTCTTCCTGTCTTTCATAATTTTTGTTGCAACAATCCACCAGGTTAAGTTTGCATCGCAGTTCTTGTCACAAGATGTCTTTACACATTTAACACACACACATTCCAGGAAAAACTAAGAGAATTTCAGTGCTAATCAGAGAGCCTAATAATGCTAATTTGAATCAGGCATGCTGTGTAGCATAGAAGGTACTATTCAAAATCCTCCACATGGGTTAGTTGATATACCTCAATCCGAAGCTACAACAGTCCAGCTGTTCCAGTCTTTGGCCAGTTGTGAACAGAGGCTGCCAGTTGTGCTGATTTGCCAAAATTATGAAATAACTCTCTTATGATCCGACAAATGAAAAGCAGGGAACACAATAAGACCATCAAACTCTTTCTCGCTTGTAAGGTAAGAACAGCCTTTGAATGTACAGAGCTCCTTTGGGGAAAACAGTGTAGAAAAGGGGAGTGTGGGGGGAAAAAATTAAGAAAGCAGACTGGAGAAGGTCGTGCTGCAATGGATGCTCACATTAATGTTATCTGAGGCTCATACCCAGTTATGGTTATCACAAACCTTAGTGGACTTCAGAGTCTGTGGGTACAGGGATTGCAGGGAGCCACAAAGGGAGGCAGAGATAGGGATAGTTCACAATCTTATCCCTGCTGCCTTCTGCTCTCTGTTCAGCCTTCCCCCACCTCGGAGCCTTTCCTTTACCCTGCACTCATCATCCTATTATTAGCGTACAACATACATTTTTAATTATAAACATGGATGGGATGAAATACATAGGAGAGAGTCCTACTTAAAGGGCGCTAAATCTATTCTAATCAGCCTAGATGGGCATAGCTATAAGTATCAATGTTCAGAACCAGAAGCACATAGATTTATGGGAGACGTAACACAGCGCTGCAGTGCAGGATATCTGCCTGGTGTACAGAAGTACATAATCAAATCTGACCCCACTTGCTGTTCTCCATGAAGGACATTTACTCCACTGCTTGTTACCTGCCTGCTTCCATTTTTGATTTCTAGAGCACTATATGGTTTCAATTGAGGCTACCTTTAAAATAGCTGGGGTACTTGAGTTAACAGCACTAGGTTTTAATACTGTGGGCTGGAGTTAGGGCTTCTTCAGCAAAAGAGCCCTGGAATTGGAAACTCCTATCATTACATGTGGACCATCAGGAATTCTGTAAGATTCATCTAGTTACAGATGCCTTTGCTGAGCTCTCTTTTTTCTGAGAGCATGAAGATAAGCACAAAGACATAGGGGAGGTTTCTGCTTCCTGGTCCCTTTTTTGCTGCAAGTAGGGGGTTTGGTTCTCTGGTATTTACTGACTGTTTTTTTTTTTTCAATCATACAAGCAAAAGTTTTCTGCTCAGCATATTTTTTTATGTGAAAAAGATATAAAACAATTGAAATGAGTATATTATTTACTGGAGCACAGAGGTCACCAAACACAAATAATTGTTGCCTGAGCATCTGTAGTTGACAGTAATATTTTTAAGTAGGAAATCACAGTACTTTTAGAGAGAACCATACAGTAACTCCTCCCACATTTCACAGGTCAGACAGATGTGATCATGGTAACAAATCAGATTGATGATACTACATAGCCTATCTGTTCTTCACTAGAGCTTTGTGGGCATTTCAAGCAGAAATATGTGATTTTTCTGCTTATCCTCCTGCTCCCATAGACAATACGTGTATGTTAAATAGTATCCAGAGGTGAATTAACCCACTGTGCCATAAATTCCCTGGTGCCTTCTTTTGAAGTTCTTTGTCATTAAATTAACTTAAGTGTATAATTGTTCTCTTTGGGCCAAATTCTGCTCATTCTAGCTACAAGACTGTTCCTGGTGTGACTAACTGTGAGTAGATTCTCATGTAATTACATGACTCCAGAAGCTGGGGCATTAAATGAAGAAATAAAGTTACTAATGATGCATTGTTTTAATTGATGCATTGACAAACATTTTTCACATTTGGATTTTGTTCTCGGGGGTTTCTTTTTAATAATATTCTTTTCACATTCTCCAACTGTTCCAATTCCTTGACCTTCCCTTTCCCAAAATTTTCAGAGTTTTGTGTGATTGACCTTCACTTTGCAAAAGTGTGAAGAAATTTGTTTCTAATCACAACTACTAGCTGCATCTTTGCTGAAGTCTACAGATTGTTCGATGGGTTTATAAAAACAGGCAGAAAAATGTGGTGGTGGTAAATTTAAAAGGGCAGTGAGAGAATGAATTTTTATCTGCAGACCACAAGATCATCCTATTAGTGTGTGCCCCAATACTGTATTCACAGAGGATGAAGTTGAAGTGTAGCTTGTTGCTTCCCATCTTTTTTTTTTTTTTTAAATGTGCAGCTGATTACAGGTTTCACTGTTCGTATGGGGAGAACATAATATTTTTCAGATGGTAACATGGGAAAGTGAACTAAATTCAGAGACTTGGCCAAGATCACACTAAAAGTCAGTGGCAGAACTAGGGATAGAACCTATGTCTACTGCCCTATGCCATGGACCACATAGCTATAGATGGTGTGACATAATGAATGAAGACTATTTCTTTCACTGATTCTTCTCTAAAATTTCATTCCGTTTCAGCACATTTAGCTTTAAAAAGAACATATCCAGGTTACGACCCTGAATGGAAGTACGGTGTGACATGTCACGATATCTTGTAACATATCATGAGATTTATTCACATGTTCATTCAAATCACAGGGATGTGGGCACCATGATATAGGAGCATAACTAATGTTCCAATACAATTCAAAGAAGGAGTTCATCAAGGATCATAAAAGCCAGGCTGTTGCTAGTGCCAACTTTGCTAATTGTTCTGTATAGCTAAGAAACAGACAAGAATCTGCTATACTCTTTTTGTTAGTCATATATAATTTGACATAGTCACATGATATGCAGTGTTACTATGTCACTGGGACTAATAAAAGAAACAGGCTGCTTTTGAGCGAAGGACTTTGGTTTTCTTACTTACCTATCAGTAAAGATGAAAATCATCAGGAGAGGAGAAAACTGAATCATGGAGTGTTGAAATGAAGGCAAAACTAACATGGATAATAACTATGGGAAATATGGTGCTAATAATAAAGAGGGTGAGAGCAGCACAGCAGAGGGAGTTCCAGGGGAATGAGTGATCACAAGCAGCACTCAATCATAATGCAACGGGAGGGGCTCATACGGAAGAGCAGTCCTTGATAACTGTTGAATTAGTGAATCCCAGCCTTGAACTAAGATTGGGACTGGGTAGTTTCCTCTTTCCTTCCCTATCACAGAGTAATAACTCTAAACCATTCCTTGTCATGTATTTCTGACAGGTTTCCACACTCCCTGCCATGATATTGTACCAGATAGAACTCTATACTCAGCCTTGTGCCCCTTCTTTTGTCCTGTCCCTGTGGAAGGGTCTACGCGCTGCAGGCCTGCCCGCCCCCGTATATCTGGGTGTGGTTTAGCAGTTCTCCTCCTTTGTTGTGCCCTTTCCAATTCCAGAATATTTTTTTTGAGATGGGGCGACCACATCTGCACACAGTATTCAAGATGGGGGCATACCATGGATTTATATAGAGGCAACATGATATTTTCTGTCCTATTTTCTAACCCCTTCTTAATTACCAGCATTCTGTTCGTTTTTTTGACTGCCACTGCACATTGAGTTTTCAGAGAACTATCCACAATGACTCCAAGATCTCTTTCTTGAGTGGTAACAGCTAATTTAGACCCCATCATTTTATATGTATAGTTGGGATTATGCTTTCCAAGGTGCATTACTTTGCATTTATCAACATTAAATTTCATCTGCCATTTTGTTGCCCAGTCACCCAGTTTTGAGAGATCTGTTTGTAGCTCTTCGCAGTCTGCCTGGGTCTTCACTATCTTTAGTAATTTTGTATCCTCTGCAAATTTTGCCACCTCACTGTTTACCCCTTTTTCCAGATAATTTATGAATATGTTGAATAGGACTGGTCCCAGAACAGACCCCTGGGAGACACCACTATTTACCTCTCTCCATTCTGAAAACTGACCATTTATACCTACCCTTTGTATCCTATCTTTTAACCAGTTACCAATCCATGAGACCACCTTCCCTCTTATTCCATGGCAGCTTACTGAGGGACCTTGTCAAAGGCTTTCTGAAAATCTAAGTACACTATATCCTCTGGATCCCCTTGGTCCACATGCTTGTTGACCCCCTCAAAGAATTCTAGTAGATTAGTGAGGCATGATTTTCCCTTTACTAAAACCATATTGACTCTTTCTCAACAAATTATGTTCATCTATATGCAGGGCCGATGGGGGGTACAAATTACCGGGGCCGGCGGTCCGGAAGGGGGCACGGGGCCCAGCTTCCCCGGCTTCCCTCCCCTCTCATCGTCCCTGTTTAGCCGTTCCGCCCTTGCTGGGGGGCCCGAAAATTTTTTTTCACCGGGACCCAAACCCACTCTCGGCAGCCCTGTCTATATGTATGACAATATTGTTCTTTATTATAGTTTCAACCAGTTTGCCCGGTACTGAAGTCAGGCTTACAGGCCTGTAATTGCCAGGATCACCTCTGGAGCCCTTTTAAAAAAATTTGGCGTCACATTAGCTATTCTCCAGTCATCTGGTACAGAAGCTGATTTAAGTGATAGGTTACATTTTTGCTCAGCTCTGTTGCTGAGTTGGGAAGGATGATCACGCAAACTTAAAATGAGAATGATCACAGATAAAAATATATTGTCATAATTGCAAATGTTTTTGTAACTTATGTTTATGCATTATGGCGCGCTGTCCCCCTCTAGCGGTTGGAATGCATATAAGTTTAAGAATCTGATACAGCCTTTTAGCAAACTGGGCAGGGAGGGTGTTGGTTTTTTTTTTTCTCTACCTGTAGAGGCTCATCGTTGTAGATGGAGAGCTCTGGAGTTCAATCCCCACCACTACCCATAGGCATCATATTGCATGTTATTTATATAGACTGGTTCAAATAAGATAAAATATATACTGTGTATCTACACTGTAGTATATCCAGTAACAGACACAAGGAAACTATAACATTCATCATGGGTTTATGAATTGCAGCTAACACTTTCACAGCACATAGTCCAGTAAGCACTTTCACAATGCTAAGCCTGCTATTAGAAGACCTTCCAGTAGTGAAATTTTTGTCATGTCACTTTAATTCTGAAAAGCTGACATCATTAAGAGCAGCCATTACAAACCACATTCTTAATCTTTTTTTTTTTTTTTTTTTTTCTTTTTTTTACCCACAGTTACAAGTACACATTCCTTAATCACCAAATTCAAAACTAAACTGAATTATTCCCAGGACATCAGGAATGGGAATAGAAAGTTTCTTTATTCAGAGCACAGAAAGGATCTCTTGTTCATGAGTTAAATTTTAAAACATTTCATTTCTACACTTAAACTGAGAGAGCTTTCTACATTGTGAGGCTAATTCCTATCTCACTGTGGCTTTAAACTGAAATAACTTGGTTCACATCAGTGGTGTTCATACTGATTTACATTGGTGTGAGTGAGATCAGAGGCCCTTTGGCTTCAAAAGCAGCTCCTAAAATATCGTAACACAGTTTTCATTCCCATCTCACAGTTTCATCCTAGAATACTCAACCTTTACTCTGGCAGATTATACTATTCCAATGGAAAATCATTTATGTATATATGCGCATAATGACATGCTTTACTATTGGTGATTTCATGCATTCAGTCCTATTTAAGAGCCTCATTCACAATCATAATAGCACTTGAAGAAATTAGGGAAAATGCATGGTTACATGAAATTCCACTTAGAAAGCCATGCCTTACAGATATTAAAAATGAATCTGTCGTAGAATTGTGAGTGGAGCTTTTTGCAAAGCATGTGTTTGATGTAGAGTTACTCCCAAGAGAGATGAAAATCCAAGAATGAGCTCTCAGTGACCGAGCACTGCTGGCACATGCTAGAATAATGTCAAGGGTTTGCTGTCTCCAATTGGGAGTTTCAGTTTGCCAAGCTAGTGCCAATGCCTTCTGCTTGATACAATGGAGTCTTGGAGGAATTTGGAAATATATGAAAGGAATAAATCAGCACAATAGTAATAACAATGAACAGAAAACCATGTTGGGTAGAAAGTGTAAATGAGAGAGAATATGCCATCATCATTATTTTCTTATCAATAAACCAAAGCAAATTTTCTCTCTATATTTTCAGTTGTTCTCTACCAATATAAAATGGCACTTCAGTCCCTTTTTGGAGGAAATCGTGTTGTTATGGGTATTTGTCATGTGGCTGCAGGATGCTGTGCTGAGGGTGCATTCATAATGGGAAGAGACAGTTCTGACAGCTTGCTTTCAACTCCTGCGACGTTCAAGAGGATCAGTCCATATTTTGCTCTGAGACTCTTTCCGTGATGTCAATCAAAGTGAGTGCAACGTGGGAGATGTTTCCAGCGCATTGAAATATTAAATGAAAACATACTGTGGGCAGATTGGTTAATGCAGTTGTAATTGATTGGGGCTGTTGACTTTCTAGCCAGCTCGTTGTTAAGGGGCAGGAGTTTTAATTAAACAAACAGAGCTGGGGCTGCAGGCAGGTATGCCTGTGCAGGTGACCTGCTTGGGGATTTGGTTTTTCCGAAGTTGCCTAGCAACACAACACAGACACCATCTCTGCACAACTGTGGCATAATGAATCTGCACACACTTCAGAGAAGGATATCAGGAATAATATACTGTGTGCACAGGAAGCACATGGGGATGAATGGAGAAGGGAAATTACAAATGTTACAGCGAGATTTGGCTATCGTAATCTTGGGTGTAGTGAAACTCCATTTGTGTGGGTGTAGAATGGAAGTCCCTCCTGCTTTCACTGCTTTAAAAAAGTCCATTAATCCCTGTTATAAGGCCTGATCCAAAAAGCCGTCAACTCAACTGACATCTGTTACATGGTGTATACCTCAATGGGAATGGATGGCCCTCAGTAGCTTGCAGAACAGAACGCACCGTGAGTGTCTGCTAGGCGTTCTGGGAAAGGACTTCACTATAAAACACCTCAGCTTGTGTAACAGGGCAAAGTTTAAATATGGAACTATGTCAATTTCCACCAACTGAGGATCTGGTTCTATATGTGTATGTATTTAAGGGCTTATTAGTGCAACCATGACCTCAACATGTAGGCACCTGACTATACATCAATTAAAATCAAAGACTAAATTTGACTAGATATACTGTAGGTCTTTACAAGATGACTGCTTCCCTTCGTACCCGCTGCAGTATTGATCCATTGATCAATCACAGGTCCAGCTGAAGAGACGGGTGTTGTACTGTACCTGGAAGCTCATCAAATTTGGACTCTGGCCAAGGTTACAGAAACATGGACCCACCACAGAGCACCTAGGGAGGTCAAACATCAGAACTAAAAGCCAAGTTATACTTTGAATTAGAGACATGAGACAGGATGTGGGAAGCAAGGTGGAATTTAGATAGATCTCAGTGCTGTTCTAAACCCTGTGACCATGGGCAATGCACTGTATACTTCAGTTTGGAAGTGTTCTCTTTCTGCCATTAAAAAAAGGACAAGAATTAAATTCAATAAAATACCTGAATTGGAATTAGACTAATACCTTTCTTCCTGAATACTGTAAATTGTTCTGAAAGAGATTTCATGTGGAGGGAAATTTTCAAGAGTGTTTCTCACATCTGCACTTCCTACAAATTCTGCCCATGGAGACACACACAGTTTTTTACATGAGTGATTACCTATTTTATGTGCCTTGGTGTCTATTTGCTCATGCAAACATGATTTTGCACACTACTTTTCTGCAGCCCTGGCACTGTTACATTCAATATAACTATTTCTATGAAATTACTCTGTGAAGAGAATATGCACGTTTTCACACTGGAATTGCATATTTACTAAAGTGAATAGGACATTGGGAAAAAAAGAATTAAACCATAACATGAAACCAAAATGAGCTTTTCTGAACTGTGCAAAACAAAATTGCTCATTTCCACAATGACATACTGTAGGCATTGCCTGTAGACTTCAAATGGATTAACTGTTGCTGAAGCATTACATGCTGTGGTGAAATATGTTGTCTTTCCTTGATTAACTCTCTTGGGGCTTCATCTAAAGCCCATTGAAGTCAAGAGAATTTTCTGATGACTTCAGTGGGCCTTGGATCGGGCCTGTTATCTTTTTGTCATTTTTATTTGTTCTTTAAAATTCTGAAAAGCAATAAGCATTATCTAACCAGATCACCCAGACAGAGCAGATGCTTAAATGTTATGCTTATGTTACCACTGTTGTTGTTTCTGTTAATTAGACCACCATGAAACCCACTGTCCTTTTAACAGGAGCAGTATGCAGTGATGCATCTGCTCTCAAGGGAAATGTCCATTTTGTATGCATGAACGCACTAGCCAAAACATTGTCTAGCATGTGTCAAACACATTTGTCATGTCTATTAAAATAATTAAATTACAGGGCTTGCATTATAACAGTGAAAAAAAACAGTGTAGGTGAACTAACCTCTGTTTATAAAGGATCTGTTAAAAAGCTGTATAATATAAGATGTAACAAGTGTATAATAAAATTAATTATACATGTGAAGAGAAGGAAAATAGGACTTTGTGTAAAATGGGAAGATGAATGATCAGTCTGAATTTTATTTAGATGAGATACCTGGTTAATAATAAAGTCTTTGGATTTCATGCTCTCCCCAGTATAAGTTAAAATATTAATCAAATAGCTATTTCAATCTGCTTTCAACTTCAGTGCCCAATGCTGCAAAAATATATTAATGCAAGTAATTTAAAGTGACTCATATGTGTAAGTGTTTGCAGGATGAGGCCCTTAGATTCCAGCATCTCATACTGTATTTTGGCTGAGAATGGCTTGATATAGATATAGTCACCAGTTCTCCCTACTCTTTAAAAAAAATCAATGTGCATTTAGCTAGATTGGAGTTTTTCATTTTCTTCAGCTGCAAGTTCCATTACCATCTTGTTATCCTATGGCATTTTCACTATATAACACTGTCCTTGCTGATGAATAAACCCAGACACTCCCAAACTTAACACATTTCACTGTCACTTTAGAGTCTTAAGAGCATAGCCTTTTTGCCTTAACACTTGAACAGCATGCTGTTGTGCTGGGTTGATTTGGATTAATGTCTGATGCTGTTTGGGAGAAAATAGATAAGTGTTCCCAGTACATTTAGATGGAGATAATAGTGCCATGGCATTACATTCCTGTTCTCTTACATGGCTGAGATGTTAATGTAGAAGCGTATGTGATTCTCAACTAATTTAATTCTGCCACAGCATGAAAAAATATAGACACATGTAAGTTTGCAAATTTGCAGGTACCACAGAGATTGTGCTTTAAGGTGGCTTTGGGGAATAGTTAAATATAAAAGACATGACACATATTTGGATTTTCTACTGAAACCCTAATAGTTGACCTGGGTATTTGCTAAATATGAACCTGGAATAGTGGGAGGCTAGCCTAGCTGGAGTGCTCTGATGGAGGGGCGAAGGGAAGGAGTTAGACAAATCTGAGGGAGGGAGTCTCTGGCTATGTGGAAATGGTTGCAGGAGGGATCAGGTAGAAGATGGTCTCTGGAGTGGGGAGAAAGGAGGTGAGCAAGAAGAAAGAACTAGGGGAGGTAAGTCTTTCCACAGAGAGGGAAGCAGGTTAGTTGCAGTGACTAAGGACCAAACCTAATGATCACCAAAGTCACAGAAAACATCCATTGACTTCAATGAGTGTCAGATCAGGCCTAGGGAATCTAGGCTTTGCATTACGTAGTGGATAATGGGGGACAGCCAGGCCATTGGGAGAAGTGTGATAAATACTGGACTTGCATTGTTAGAATAGATGCCTATGTGGCATCCCGATGCACTTGTTTACCTCCTTTAATGCCAGTCTCCTTATGGGTTTTGATGGACAGGCCTGGGTTCATCAGGATCCCGCCTCCAGCTCAGCAGAGTGTAATTTCCTTGTTCTCTTCTCTATGAATTTATTTGTGAGTGCCTCCATCTCCCATTCCTCCTTCTTTGCACTTACTTTCCAGATAGTTGGAGACTAGGGTGACCAGGTAGCAAATGTGAAAAATTGGGACCGGGGTGGGGGGTAATAGGAGCCCATATAAAAAAAAAAGCCCAAAATATCGGGACTGTCCCTATAAAATCAGGACATCTGGTCACCCCATTGGAGACTCCCAAGAAATAAGATAAACAAACACACACAATATATTCACCAGAGTAGTTATATTAAACAGGAAGTAAATATAACATAACAGGGTAAAACACTGCTCTCACGGTCACTGGTGCCCCCGCTGATAATACCCCCCCCCTTTCTCTCAGAAACTGCCCCTCCCCTGAGCAGACATGCTGGTGGCCAACCATGCACATCTGCTATTCTCCCACGAGCCAGCAGAGCCCCTATTACTTGAAACAGTGTCTCTCCTCACCTCTCTTGGTTGCCTAGCAGGCTCTGAGTCTGCCCTTGTCCCCCTTCCTCCCAGGGACAGCACGTCTCCCCGAATTACTGGCACACAGAGACTCAGGAACCAAGGTGAGCTCCTTGGGGGTTACATCTGTATAGCTAGTCTGTATCTGTGTGGTTGGGGAAGGGAGTTGCTTTTGTATTCAGAAGTAAATACATATCGGATGGTATTTACACATGAATGGAATATAAATCAAGGATTTGGCATTTCAAGACAGAACTTTTAATAAGTTGACACTAGATGAAGACTTCTAATTCAAATTCCTGCATTTCACTTATAATTTCCTAAAAAATATTCCTGTGTGGTGAAACTTTCCAGGCGTGGTCTCAACCCAAATGTGACTTTTCCTTGGAAATTCAGAGCATAATTTTTATGGGCTTCTGAGTATAAGGGAGGGATCGGCGCTAACCACTTTCCTACTAAAAGGATTTGATGTGTAACAAAGGCTCTCCAGTTGCTCCACTGGATGCTGATAGCTCAACTTTATTTACGAGGCAGCTGGGTTCTTTTCTACAGGGAGAAGGAAAGGGAAGCTGGTAGAGATATTTAATATGGGAGCTGGGAGAGCTATCAAAAGCTTTCTCTATCTCCTAGGAAAGTACTGTTGCACGGAACTCCTTAGTTTTAAGCCCATTTGGGGGCAGGGGTACAACTAGATTTTTTTTTCTATCTCTGGGCAGCCTACAATCTGCCTACCCTATAGCAGGAGAAAGCCTATTTTGCGTATTTCCATGCATGAGGCCTTGGAAGCTTACCAGAGAATGAGCTGACTGGGAGTCAGAGAGTTTTCCACATCTTGACTCATGGAAGATTTGATAACATGAATTGTGTGAGAGTAACACTTCACAAGGATTTAGAAGAGGTTCTTTCAGCCTATAGAAAATGCCTGAAAATATAACTTTATATAGACCTATGTAATAGTCATGTGAAAGGTTAAAGGAGACCCTGGTAGAGCTAGTTAAAAAATGGTGATGGGGGTTTCCCTCAGAAAATGTTCAGGGCTTTTGATAACTAAACTGAACCTTCAGACATTTGAAGTCCATCCTTATTTCCAGCAATCTCTTTATAGCTATCCTATTCATCCATTGTCTTCTTCTTGTACTGACATGCAAGTCAAGGCCATGAATGTTATGCATGCTATAGCAGGCTGCAGCCCTCAGCCCCAGCAAGTATACAGAAGAAAAGTGGAGTGCAGTATCCTATAATTCATCAAAACCTGTTTATACAATGTCATACCCTTCCCATTACATAACCGAGTAATGGCAGTATCTTTGTTTTCAGCCTTAAACTTTGGACACTTACCAGTTATATGACTGACAAAATTGAATAGAAAGACTCAGATTACTAATGCATGTTCAATATTCACTTGTTTGGTAGATAAGCAAAGGTACAACACTTCACCGAAGTGGATTTTTTGTTGTTGTAGTATAGAATCTAGCCCACGTAAACTTAATGCAGGAAACAATAATATAATTGACAGCTACATAATCAGGCTAAAGTGCATTTGCTTGGATGGGTCAAATTCCTTTGGGATTCCAAATGAGATTCTTTTGGCTGCAACACTGAATGTTTTCCTACTTTGCATCACAGAGCCTTACATCAACTTTTTACATGAAGAGAAAAAAATGGCACTAGCTGGGGTCACCGAGGCCCATCTGTGAAGCATCATATAGATTTATATTTTTAATTAAATACATACCCACTGTGTTAATGCAGCACTGGAGTCCTGATCTTGCAAACACACATGTGCATGGTATTGCTCACGTGAATAGTCTCAGTGATTTCAGTGGGACTTCATTCATGGATAGAGTTAATCAGGTGTGTAATTATTATTTTATTTTTTGCTGGGTCAGGATGTAAATTTGCAGAATCAATATCACAAAAGGTGCTCAGATGCTGATAGGAGCCATACAACATTAATAGTAAAATGGTGGGGGAAAAAACAGTCCCTTTATCTGGAGTGTCTGATGGTAGATAACGTATACTACATGGGGAATACTCAGAGGCACCCTGCTGGCCAGAAATCACCATTTACTCTTTAATTTTGTTGTTAATTCACTGGCAGTTAAGTTTCAGCAGAAATATATTAAAACACTTCGGCTAAAGGGTGTGAGATGCTGGGAGAATGAACAATGAGCATTCACATCCCCAGACATATCTGGCATTCAGAAAAGCACTGCAAGATCTTTTTTCTTATATGTGTTCAGAATAGTAATAACCACAAAATACTGAGCGATCCTGCCCCAAACAGCTTACATTCTAAACCAGACAAATAGAGACTAGACAGGATGGATTGGCAAACTCTGAGCAGTTAGTTAATAGGATGTTTTAAATGAAAAATAATTGTTTATCACACTTCTTGAGGAAAGGAATATATATTCTATGGTAATGAGTATATGCTAGTACATTTAATGAGCCCCAAGAATTCAGATGAATAAGAAGGAGGCTATGAATATATACTTATTAAGAAGTCACAGTATCAGAATGTCATTGCCAAATTGTTACATTTCTAATCTGTGTGAGTCTTTCAAAGTATATACAATAGCTTTACCCTACCAACCTTTGTCCCTTTCTTTCAGATTCTGCCTACCTAACCTGGCGTAAAAGTCAAAGAAAATGCATCAGTTCCATAGTTTTACTATATATTAGAGCATGAGTTATCAATGTGGTGGTCACGACCCACAGGGAGTCACAGATGGGTCCAGAGGGATCATGACCACCCTCTGTTTCTTTCTGTCTAGATGACAGGGGATCCCCAAAACTATCAAGGTCCTGCAACTTTTTTCTGTTGTAACATGGGATCATGGTATGGAAAGCACTGAGAAGAACCATGTCTTTAGTACTTCATTGCCAGATCCTCAGCTGGTGTTGATGGTTGGAGCATCACTGACTTTAGTGGAGCTTTGCCCATTAACACCAGCTGAGGATCTTGCCTCCAACAGGGGGACTGCGAGTGAGAGCTATGGGTGCTCATCCCATCCAAAAATCTGGCCACTTAGTTTAGCTGCCTAAAGTTAGTCAATTTTTTGGGGAGAGAGGGGCTGGTGATTTAAGGTTATTAAAAAGGAGATTCTATAAGATCACATTTTATTTAGTGTTGTGACCACACTGGGGAAAATATACAACACTAACCACCATTAGAGAGAATGCACATTCCTCTATGAATTGTTCTGCTCTGTAGAATCCATTCAAAGTAACTCACTGCTGTGTCAGAGAGAGGCTTTTGGTGATGATGAGCTTGTCACATAATGTTAGCTCCATAACCAAATGGTAAGAGGATAAAAACTTCTGACATAAATCTATGAAGTGTGTTTCCTCTCTTCCTCTCCTAGATAGTCTCTCCTTTGGCAAACAGCTAATATGCTGCACCATTCATCTGCCTGAAAGGGCAGCTGATGTCCCTGGATGCCAGCTGGCCAAATGGTACTCATGCACATCTATGCCAACATGTTCCTCTGGGAGGGAATCAATCAGGCAACTAGCACCTGTGACACTGGTGTCTGCTTAAAGGTTTCTCAGTCGGTGGTATTTAAACTGCACAGAAGGGAATAGACAGGGAATCTACTTTTCTTTGGTGTAACAAGCCAGTTGGAGATCTGCCTTCTACTGCTACAGAAAAAGAAAAGTCAGTGCTGGTATGAGAAGGCTGAGCGCATGTTGACTCCTTCACTCTGTTGATTAACTTGGAATGAGGAGGAAATAGGTGAGGGCTGAGCCAATCTGATCTCTTTTTCAAAACCAGAGACCCTCAGCTACTTGGAAACTAGTTTATAGAAGACAATATTGTCCATTATCACTCTATCCCCACAAAGTACAGTGTCTTCAGCAAAGATACATTAAAACTCAGCAAAATATGTACTGGCTGCATCAGTCTGTTGATGCCCACTTACTTTTTTTTTTTTTTTAATGTAACACTGGTGTTAACAGGAAGGTTGGCAAATAAAGACTCCACCCAAGGCTTATGGTTGAAGAGCTTGGCCACAGCTTTTATTATGCATTTAAACATCAGAAATCCTAATGCCTGTTTCCTACCAGTCCAAAGTGTTCCATGAAGTTAGCTCATCACAACACGATCACAACAAGCACAATAACCAACAAGGAACCTGTGGCGGAGTATGCACACGCCAGCCAGAAACTGGAGTCCCAGGGGGTACACGGACACCGCTGTTAAGTCCACTTGTCCGTCTCTGACCTCGCCACCGCAGCGTCTAAGGACCAGCGTAAAGTTAATAGCCCTGGTTCCCAGGGCAGAGTGGCCAGAGTTAATAGAGCCACCCTTTGATACAGGACAGTGTGGCCTAGCGGCCAGAGTCAATAGCATGACCCTTTAGTGCAGGGCAGCAAGGCCTAATAGCCAGCACCCGAGGTGCCATCAGCAAGGATGGCAGGCAGCCCAGGTAGGGGGATCTGGACCCACCCGACTCCCCTGGGCCCTGACCCAGGGTCCTGGCAATGGCAGAGCAGTCTGTCACTAGCTCAGCGGGGAATCCCACCAAAACATGCTGAGCTTACCTGAGTGGGAGATACCACTCTGTCACCATTACTGGGTCACTTGTCTCTGGTGTGGCAGTCCATGAAGTTTTGGGGTCTCCAGGCTCTGCAGCACCAGTCACTTCCTGGGGCTCCGTTGGTTGCAGGGGTCCAAGCTGATCTTTGGGGCCTCCGATCTCCACATGCATGGGCCGTAGCCGGTCCTCAGTGGGAGCTTTCAGCACAGGTCCTTCCCCTCCAGTATCCAGCCACGAATGAGCTGGGCTTCCTCCCTTTATACTGCTGCAGCATCTGGAGCATGCCCAGTCTGGCCTAAGAGGCAGAACTTCCGCTGTCCATAACGTGGGTTTAATCCCGTCTTGGCTAGTGTGGGGTATGCACACCCTGTCATACACCCTCCCCTTTAAGAGGGACCTCGGGGGTGGGTCCATCTCCTCCTCCTCCCCTCCCAGCCTAGACAAAAATTCCAGATTAATGTGAATCTTATCTGGCCAATGAAACACGCGGAAGTTGTAGGGCTAGAGGGAGAGGTACCAGCACATAATCTGGGGGTTCATATCCTTCATGCTGTGTAACCACCTGAGGGTTGCATTATCAGTGATTAATTTGAAGGTGGTCCCCAGCAGGTAATAGCCCTCTTTATGGCCAGGGCTTCTTTCTCAATTGTCAAATAGTGCTGTTCCTGGGAGAATAACTTATGGGTCAGGTACAGCATGGGGTGTTCTTCCTCCTCCGCTTCTTGGGATAGCATGGCCCCTAAGTCCACCTCTGAGGCATCAGTCTGGAATATGAACTCTTTCATAAAGTTGGGATGTCTCAGGATGGGTTCCTGCATTAGCTGTTCTTTCAGGGTCCGGAAAGTCTCTTCACACTGATCTGACCATTGCACCTATCGGGGTTGAGAGTTCTTCGTCAGGTCAGAGAGAGGGGTGGCGATTGTCGCGAAATCCAGCATGAAGCGCCTATAGTATCCCACTAATCCTAAAAATTGGTGTACCTATTTCTTCATCTTCAGCATGGGTGTGTCCGCCAGAGCTTGCACCTTATTGATTAGTGGCTGCAGTTTCCCTCCTCCCAATATATACCCAAGATATGTCACCTCATCCTGTCCAAGATGGCATTTTGCGAGGTTGGCCATGAGGCCGGCTTCTCGAAGAGCCTGGAACACACCAGTGAGGTGTTGCAAGTGGTCCTCCCAGTTAACGCTGTAGACCACAATGTTGTCTATATAGGCCATGGCATACTTGTCATGGCGTTGCAAGATCTTATTCATCAATCGCTGGAAAGTGGCAGTGGCCCCATGTAGGCCGAACGTCGTGGTAATGAAGTGGAAGAGGCCGAAGGGTGTGGGAAAGTCGGTTTTCTCTCAGGAGTTTGGAGTCAGGGGGATTTGCCAGTACCCTTTGGTTAAGTCCAGGGTTGACAGATACCTGGCTCCCCCTAATCGTTCTAGGAGTTCTTCAACACGAGGCATTGATTATGCATTGAAATGGGACATGGCATTAACCTTACAGAAATCGATACAAAACTGAATGACCCCATCGGATTTCGGGAACAGAACTATTGGGCTTCCCCACTCACTTTTTGACTCCTGAACCACCCCCATCTCAAGAATTACACCCAGTTCCCGCCATATGGCAGCCCAGATCTTCCGGGGCAGTGGTGGGTGGTCGTCCCTCACCCTCTGTCCTGGTGGCGTTGCGATGTGGTGGCTCGTGAGATTGGTTCATCCAGGGTGGATCGATAGAACATCTGGGAAGTCCCTTACGAGCCACTGTACTCGTTCCCGCTGGGTAGAGCTAAGGCCTTCCCCAAGCACAGCAGGTCTTGGATCCAGGGGCTCCCCTGGTAGGGGCCCTAGTTCTGGGTCAGAGGTGCTGGCGCAATAAACAAGGCCTCTCTGGTCTTCCAGGCTTTCAATAGGTTCACGTGATATGTTTGAGTCTCCTTCCGTCGTTCCCGGCAATCGGACCTCGTAGTCCACTGGCCCTACATACCTGGACACCTCGAAAGGCCCTTGACACTTGGTCAGGAGTTTCAACTCTGTAGAGGGCAACAGGAGTAAAACCCGGTCCCCTGGCTCAAAACTACATACCTTGGTTCCCCTGTTATATTGTTGTTCTTGGGTCTTTTGGGCTTGTATGAAGTTCTGTTGGGCAAAGGCACCCAAGGTCCGGAGTCACTCACAGAGGTGTAACACATACTGGGCAGTTCTGAGGACTCGAGTCTCTTGCACCTCCCAGTCTTCCCTCAGGATGTCAAGGATCCCCCTTGGTTGTTTGCCTTAAAGGAGCTCAAAGGGAGAAAACCCAGTTGAGGCTTGGGGCACTTCCCTTATGGCAAAGAGTAGAGCTGGCAATAGCATATCCCAACAATGGGGGTTGTCCTCCACAAATTTTTGTAACATGTACTTCAGGGTACCATTAAAGGCCATCCATTTGGGGATGGTAGCATCCTGAGAGTCCGTAGGAGATGGCACAGCTCCGCTATCATTTTAGAGGACACATTAGTGCCCTGATCAGTCAGGATTTCCTTGGCTATCCTCACCCTAGCAAAGACCTTCACCAGTTCGGTGGTGATAGTGGGTGCCGTGGCCAATTGGAGGCGGAGAGCTTTGGGGTATTGAGTCACACAATCAATGATTACTAGAATAAATTGATTTCCTGTCTTACTTCTTTCCAGGAACCCAACAAGGTCCATTCTGATACATTCAAAGGGCGTGCCGACCACCAGAAGGAGTATAAAGTACCTCTTTTGCCCGCTGGCATTCTGGACAAGAAGCACAATTGTCCCAGACTTCTTGGTGGATGCTGGGTCAAAAGAAATGGCGGGCTACTCTCTGGAGAGTCTTTTCCCACTCCAGATGGCCTGCCCAGGGTTTCACAGGGACTAAGAGCAGAACGCTCTGGCTAATGCCAGTGTGATCCAGTATGGCAGCTTTTACTCGGGGATAATCCAAGGCTTCACGAGGATTGAGGTTGCGGTAAGCGATCTGCACCTAGCCAATTAAATAGGGTACCAATAAGGTGGCCCAGTGCTCTGAGGGCTAATAGGCAGCCGTAGCAACCCATTCAAAGGTGACTAGAAACATCTCGGGACCATCACCTGGGCCCATCTTGGTGAGACGTATAGGCAGTCCCGCCACGGCATCTCCCAGCCCTCCCCCTGTGGGGATGAGCCCTGATCGTCCAACTGGGTGTAACAGCATTGCTACCTGCTGGATCGGGCGCCCCTGTTGGGTCTGGTGCTGGGCTGCCAACTCACAAAGCAGCTGCTATTGTTGCTCCTGGAGCTGGTGTTGACTGGCCATCTGTTATGTGATCTGGGACTGCTCTTGATGCTGTTGGGCTGCCTGATGCTGCTGACTTTCCAGCATCCACTTCAGGAACTTCTTGGTATCCATTTCTGACTGGTGTGGGGGTCTCACTGTCTACTTCCCTTCTTCTGGACCTCTCAGCAAGTCCTGGTTGTTGCCCACGTTCTCCACCACATGTGATGGCGTATGCACACCCTGGCCTGAAAGGGGGGTGTCAGGCAGTACGTGGACACTGCCGTTAAGTCCACTTGTCCGTCGCTGACCTCGCCTCCCTGGGTCTAAGGACCAGAGTAAAGTTAATAGCCCTGGTGCCCAGGGCAGCATGGCCTGGCGGCTAGACTCAACAGTGCAGCCCTTTGGGGCAGGGTAGCATGGCCTAGTAGCCAGAGTCAATAGCATGGCCCTTTGGTGCAGAGCCACGTAGCCTAGTAGCCAGCACCTGAGGGGCCACCAGCAAGGGTGGAGGCAGCCCAGGTAGCGGGGTCTGGGCCCACCCGACTCTACTGGGCCCCAACCCAGGGTCCTGGCAGTGGCAGAACGGTGCATCACTGGCTCAGTGGGGAATCCCACTGAAACACTCTGAGCTTCCCTAGGTGGGAGATACCATTCCTGGGTCACTTCCTACTGTTGTCTCTGGTGTGGCAGGCAATGAGGTTTCGGGGTCTCCAGGCTCTGTAGCACCGGTCATTTCCTGGGGTTCCGTTGGTTGCAAGGGTCCAAGCTGACCCTTGGTGCCTCCAATCTCCGCAGGCAGGGGTGGTAGCTGGTCTTCAGTGAGAGCTTCCAGCACAGGTCCTTCCCCTCCGGCATCCAGCCACAAATGTTCTGGGCTTCCTCCCTTTGTACTGCTGCAGCATCTGAAGCATCCCCAGTCCGGTATAGGGGGCGGAACTTCTGCTGTCCATAATGTGGGTTTAACCCTGTGTTGGCTAGTATGGACACCCTGTCACAGACCCCAATAATCCCTCCAAAAAGGCATAGGTCGGGGGGACAAACTTTTTGGCCCGAGGGCCGCATTGGGGAATAGAAATTCTATGGCAGGCCATGAAAGTTCACAAAATTGGTGTTGGGGTGCAGAATGGGGTATGGGCTCTGGGGTGGGGCTGGGGATGAGGAGTTTGCATGTGGGATGGTGCTCTGGGCTGGGACCAAGGGGTTCGGATGTTGGGAGGGGGATCAGGGCTGGGGCAGGGGTGTGGGAAGCGGTTCGGGTTCTGGCTGGGGGTGCGGGCTCTGGGGTGGGGCTGGGGATGAGAGGTTTGGAGTGCCGGAGGATGCTCTGGGCTGGTACCAAGGGGTTCAGAGGGCGGGAGGGGGATCAGGGCTGGGGCAGGGGCTTGGGGAGAGGCTCAGGGTGTGGCCCCTGACCCAGCACCCCGGCCAGAGTGCTGGAATGGGACCAATCCGTGTGGTGCGGGCCTGACCCAGCACCCCAGCCGGAGTGCCAGAGAGGGGCTAAGCCGCATGGTGCAGCCCCCGACCCAGCGCCCCAGCCGGAGTACCAGAGTGGGGCCGAGCCGCGTTTGCAAGCCGGCTTAAAATGGCTCGGGCTGTAGTTTGCCCACCCCCGGTGTAGGTTGAAGCCAAAATCCACCACCCAGCCTTTTCCTCATTCAGTATGATGGGGTAAAGGGTTTTTCATGTGATAACCTCATACTGAATGGGTAGAACATTTAGCCTCACCCAGCTTGCTACGTAAATATTACTCCAGACAAATTCTAATAAAGGTAGAACCTATGTAAGACAAATGAATTCCATTGCTCCTCCCTGTGCCTGATCACAGCACCACCAAGCCGACCTAGGAATTTGGTCATTCCACCATTCACTGTCTTTTTTCTCTGGTGGAGTGCAGCCACTCTTGTTGTGATGCAGCACAGCCTTATCTCAGCAGTAAACTAGACTGTTACTCATAAGAAGCAGAGAAGATCCCACTAACTAGGAGACTCACTCCAGCATCCACAATTTACTCTGTATCTCATCTTATGTTCCAGGCTTATCTCATCCATTGTTATTTTGTTCATTGTAAATGGTTCCCTGGTAGTTCCCCCTTATCTTAGATATTACAGACATTCTGTTTCCAGCCTGGTGACCCATTTACCTCCCTAATCCTGTTTCCCAAGAAATGAAGCCTCACCCATGTTCAATTACTCATGTCAAGCCAGGCCTACATTCTGCTGCTTTTATTATTCTTTTTTATATGAGCATTTGTTTAATTTGCATTATATGTTTGGTTTTTTGTGTGCTTTTTAAAGTTTATTACCCAGCAACACATTCCCAAGATCACAGTAGTTGTAATTATTTGAACCACCATTAATACTAGGCTTAGTATTACTACAAACCAGGCAGTGCAAGCTCACCTCCTCTGGTATAATCCACTAGGATATAATCCTACATTATATGCTTGCTTTTTCTTTAGGGTTGCCAACTTTGGTTGGACACATTCCTGGACATTTCATCACATGACATTGTGACGGTTTGGATCACAGAAACCCCCTTGGGGCTGCCAACTGATGTGCCAAGACTACTTCTGCCCCTGCTTTCCCTGCCAGCTTGGGACTCCATCACCCTGTTTGGCTGAGCCAGACACACCAGACACACCAGTCTGCTCCAACACAGACCCAGGGTCCAAACCAGGTGCCCCAAAGCTGCAGACTTAACTGAAAGCCACTTAAGAAGCATTCCTGTCTTTAACACTCAGATGCCCAATGGGATCCAAACCCCAAATAAATCTGTTTTACCCTGTATAAAGCTTATTCAGGGTAAACTCATAAATTGTTCGCCCTCTATAACACTGATAGAGAGAGATGCACAGCTGTTTGACCCCCAGGTATTAATACATACTCTGGGTTAATTAATAAGTAAAAAGTGATTTTATTAAATACAGAAAGTATTTAAGGATTTAAGTGGTTCCAAGTAATAGCAGACAGAATAAAGTGAATTACCAAGCAAAATAAAATAGAACACGCAAGTCTATGTCTAAGAAAACTGAATACAGATAAAAAACTCACCCAGTAAGCTTCATTTTACAGACTAGTCTCCTAGTCTGGGTCCAGCAATCACTCACACCCCCTGTAGTTACTGTCCTTTGTTCCAGTTTCTATCCTTGGGGTTGGAGAGGCTATCTCTTTAGCCAGCTGAAGACTAAATGGAGGGGTATCCCAGGGGTTTAAGTAGACTTTCTCTTGGGGGTGGAGACCCCCTCCTCTCTCCTATGCAAAGTCCAGCTCCAAGATGGAGTTTTGGAGTCACATGGGCAAGTCACATGTCCATGCATGACTCAGTTTTTACAGGCAGCAGCCATTGCTTACCTGCTCCCTTGAACGTCCTCATGTAAACTTCTTATGTGGATTGGAGCCTCCCAAGATCCATTGTCCCTTAAGTGCTTCTTGACTGGGCACTTAATTTGCACATTCCTTTCTCAAGAAGCTGACCAAATGCTTTACAAAGGCTACATAAAAATCAAGCCAATATTCATAACTTTGAATACAAAAATGATACATGCATACAAATAGGATGAATAGATTCAGTAGATCATAACCTTTACAGAGATATGTCACATGGCATATGTAGCATAAAACATATTCCAGTTATGTCATATATATACATTCCTAAGCATATTTCCATAAAGCCTTATGGGGTGCACTGTCACAGACATAATCTTTACTTAAAGATTAATCTTTAATTCCTGGATACTCCAGGACAATCCGGGAGGCTTGGCTTTAAAACATTCTTCTGTAATTTTAACTTTGCTTTTATTACATTACAAAAAACCTGGTACAACGTATATATTTTTCAATTTATTACCAGGGAAATTTGAAACAGAACATAGGCCAATTAAAATAACATTTTCTGGGTCCATACCAGAAGTTGTCCTCTTTGGCCACCAGATAATACTTGTCATTACCAACATAGGCGGTTTTTACTTTACCAACGTCCCACTGTCTCAATGCTACTGAGCAATTTGGAGACTACTCCCCCATAGTGAACGCACATGCCGGCAATTCGGTTTAAGACATTACATCTGCAAATGTAAGTGGCCCCTAGGTGCAAACTGCAGTACTAGCCTGGGACATTTCAGACCTTGAATTGTCTTGCAACAATATTTGAGGAGGGAAAACAAACTTCTTCCACACCTTATGGGTTGCAGTGATTTCACATTTAACTTCCTGGTATTGGACCCTTGTTAATTTTCTTACCCTGCACCAAATGGTGTCACCCTTCTTGTACCAAATTTTAAACTTTTCTGTTGTGATAAAAGAGGGCAAGTTTTCTTGCTACGTATCACATAAGGCTGCATTTGGTTTGTATAGCATGTATCCCCCACATACCACACATTATTATTAGAACACATTGGCTTAATGTTATGGGTTTTTTTTAAAAGCAATTATAACCTGATGTACATCATATACAGTTAACAAAGCTTTATTAATTAGTCTTTGGTTTTGCTTATTTAATGGATGCAGAACTTTTGCTGCTGTCTTCTTTTGAAATGCTTGGTCTTGTTTCCACAGCATCTCTATGTGGCTCTCCCTACCTATTTTAAATAGACTCTAGTCTTACCAATTCTATTAAGTTTCTTTTGGTGTAGTTGCCCCCTACCATGGCAGTTTTATGTGTTCTATAGTATACATTTTTATTCAGAAAGTCCTTTCAACAGTTGTAAACTATATTTCATTAAATTTTGGTGGGCACAATTTTTTAGGTAACCTCAGATTGGTAAAGGGTAATAATTCTGACACATACATAAACTGAACATTTTTTGTACAATATTTTTAATAGGTCTTAACTCTAAACTATATGGACCTGTTTTCAGTCTAGGACATTATATTTGTTTTCATTTACAAAACGTCACCATATAGTTTTGATTTTTACTCCCTTAGTAAAACTTATTTTACACTTCAGATAAACAGAATTTTTGGGTGGGATTTTAATAGTTGGAGGTTTTGCCATATCTTTTGAATGGCAGTTGCACAATTATTTATCATTAATAATCTGTTAAAAGAAAACAAATTGGATGGTATATTTTTAATAAGACTCTGGTGATTGGGCTTTACTTTACATTTACTGTTTTTTTCCCCCCTTGTGCTGGGTACATACAGTCATATGAAAAAGAAAACACAACTTTTTGGATTTTAATTAAGTAGCATGTTCTGTTTACATTGTTTTGCTTCTTTTACTGTATATATTGCATGTTTTGTAATTTAACTTTTACTTTTTTATTTGCTGTATTAATTACATTATATATTATAATAATTATTATAATATTTATTTTATTTTTGCAGCTTTTTAGCTGTTTTACACTTCTAAACTTGCTTGGCTTAACCTGCTAGTTAAATCTTTGAACCTTCTTTTCTAAAATGGTTTTACACGCCTGAAGTTTTCCCTTTGTAAATTGCAAGTGATGAACAGATGGCACACATTTCTACACTGCAATTTTAATTTTTATATTTAAGCTTTGAATACATTTTTTTACACACAAGATAGCTTTTTTGGCCTGGGCTTTGATAATTGCTGAATTTTAGCAACATCTGTTTTACTGCCTTTTTTACTTCTTTATTTTTCTTCTGCATTTTAGCTATCTCAGACTTTAGTAAGCATAGTGTTACATTTATCTTTTTTGACAGGCCGTTTTAGCTGCTGTTTTGTTTATTTTTCTTTAACTTAACACTACAATTTATTACTTTTTCATTTTGTGCCCAGGTTACCTCCTTACTAGAACATTTGGAAGCAGTTAAGCCATATAGATATTCCTGTTTCCTCTTGTGATTTCAAGTAAATCGTTTATAGTCAGACAATTTAAATTAATTGTCTTTATATTTGCAGCAGCCAGCACACTTGATTATTTACAGACACATTCATTGGGAAGAGCCCATTTTTTTCAGAATGTCTGTAAAGGCTCTGGTGGGGAAAAGCATAGGGCTGTTAAGTTACCACTACCTGACCTCCCTGGTGCATAATTTGTTTGATTACTAAGGATTTCACCAGGCATGACTTCATGCATTATACTGCCATAACTGGGATTCATTCTTAAACCAAGAATTCTATTTTTTAAACACTTTAACGTCCTTTTTAATACTTCATGACTGTCATTACCCCTGGCTATTTAGTCCCCTCTGAGCTCTGCAGTATTAATTGTGCAAAAACTCCTTTTTTGCACATACTTTTCCCTAAATTACTTACTTTAGTTTTGTATTGTTTAATAAGACATTTTTAAGGCCTTGCCAGCTACTAAATTCTGGGACCATAACTCTTCTATCTTATTTCCTAGAGTAACACTTATTTTAGCTGACTTTTCCTTGGTGGTTCTAAGCTTGCTGTATTTTTTTTAGGGTATTTTGCACTTATTTCTTAACTTAGTGCCCTTTGCATGCAAAACCGTACTCACTAAATACAGTCCTTGAAGAATGGTTGCTTTTTACTTTGGATTTATGCAAATAGGTGACAGGCATCATTTTCTTCCTGACTTTTCAGGAATCTTTTTCATTTAGTTTTTCTTTCTGTACAACTTTGATTTGCTCTGTATGCTTTTTGCATTCATCCCTCGATGTGGCACATTTCATTTGTTAAGTTTTGGCCACCACAACTAATCTTTGTGAAACTGTTGCCTTGGTTTGGGCTTTTCCCCCCCCTTTGGATTGAACCCCCACACACACAACCAGCTATTGTTTTTTTCATGCTTGCCAATGGGCTTTATTTTTTTGAAAATTCTAGTGGTATTCAACAGACTTTTGTATCAGGGGGTAGCCGTGTTAGTCTGTATCCACAAAAACAACAAGGAGTTTGGTGGCACCTTAAAGATTAACAGATTTATTTAGGCATAAGCTTTCGTGGGTAAATAACCTCACTTCTTCTTGCATTTGAAGAAGTGAGGTTTTTTACCCATGAAAGCTTGTGCCCAAATAAATCTGTTAGTCTTTAAGGTGCCACCGGACTCCTTGTTGTTTTAACAGACTTTTGGTGTGCTCTGCCAATAATTTATTTATTTATGGCACTTAGCAGACCTTTGCCATAAAGCTCTGGCAAGCATTCTCTCTCTCCCTCCCCCACCCCCACATTTAATACCTCTCTCTGGAGTTTCTTTTTCACATAGTACCAATCTCTCCCTAATACTTCTCTGGAGAGTTCGTAGGGTCTGCCCTAGATTTAACCCACTTCTCCAGCCTGGTGCTAACTTCCTCATATTTAAATTGAAACCCTTCCAATACCATTTCTCTTACTGTTAGGTAGTGACCCTCACAATAAGAGGTGTATACTTGACCTACTCCAGATGAGTGAATTTTGTGTTAACTCCGGGCTCATCACTAAGGCTACCTTACCTGCTCCAGACAAGTGGTTCCAGGGTTTGGGCACCAATGATGTTGGGATTCCCTCCGAGACCTTATCCACTCAGCTTATTTAGAATGCCTCATCCAATTTGGGAAGACACTTTATTCAGTTCTTTGGAATCCAAGTAATCGGTTCAACTCCGGACTTGTCACTGAGGTTTCTTTTTTGGCACACAATCAAACTACACTTGAGTTGATCAGACTCAAGCCTGGGGTGGGTGGGAAGGGAGGAGTATAGGGCATACCACACATCCAAAGTTACACAGCAAGCCTCTTCCTCTCTCTATATATTTACACATTACATTGCATCTACTACACATTGCATCACACATTTTAGGATTGGCTTGGTCACATTGTAGGAACCTGTACAGCATACTCAGTTCCCTGCACTGTGCATGCACAGTTTACTCTTTACCTCATCTTATGTTCCAGGCTTATCTTATCCATTGTCATCTTGTCCATTGTAAATGGCTCCCTGGTTCTTCTCCCTTATCATAGCTAGAACAGACATTCTGTTTCCAGTCTGCTGATCCATTTACCTCCCTAATTCTGTCTCCCAAGAAATGAGGCCTCACCCATGTCCAATTACTCATATCAAGTCAGCAACATAGTGCTCTATATAACATATAAACCGTTGACCTTCTATGCAATATGAGATTATCTGATCATACATATTTCTATGGTCTTTCAGAAAATTGTAGCACTCCAGGAAACAGGAAAAACAAAAACAGAGACTAAACAAAACAAACCTTAGTCTCTGGCAATTGAAGACTGTGTTGCTACGGTTTATAGTTCTGGGCTTAGTTTATCTAGGGAGGTGCATTTCTGAACAGACATAAGAGAAAATACACACAATCCAATAAACTCTTCATATTTTATTGGAATATATTCATCTGACTTTAAAACAGACTGGGCTTCCCATTGCTTATCATTCAATGAGAATGTTTTGATCTGTTTCCCACTGATTACTCTGCTGGACAATTGAGGATCGATGTTTGCTTTGGCTTAGGCCTGAATATCTATAGTTTATTGACTACCGCATATGATCTCAAATGGGTTCAAATATATATTATTGCCATCCTCTAGTTCTTGGGCTTACAAAAAGGGTGTAAGTTTAACCATTGCTAATTTCAGTGGTCCTTTAGTTCTTATACTATGGTAATGTGTGGGGCATAACAATCTATATAGAATATATTGAACCTGAAGCTCCTGAATTCAATTCTCTATTCCCAAGAATTAAAAAATATACCAGATACCTACTAATCACAGGACTAAACCTATTAATCAGAGGTAAAAGGTAGGTGGCAGGGAAAACTAATAAAGTCCATGGAAAATACCCTAATGAGAAATTCAACTCCTAGTTTCTGGGAAGGGAGAAAGAGCTGACCATGGACATTCCTCCATTTTCCATATAAACCTTTACCTAACCGATGTCTTATATATTTGAATCTCCATCCTTCTCTGAGTCCTGAGATTTCTGTCTTTCGTTCTCTACTACAGAATCTCCTGACTGCTGCAAATGGGAAGGTCTCCACTACTCTACCCCTTCTCTAGCCTTCTGGGTGCTGTAAAGAGCAGATTATTCTATAAAAGGTCTCTGAACTTTGATTTTTGGGCAGCCTTCCTTCCCGGGGTCATGAACCACTTCTGTGTCTGCCTCTGTTTTTCCTCAAAGTTTTTTTTCCCAAGCAGCAGCAGCAATGATTCTGGACTGTTTCATTGTTGCCATCATGGTCTGAACAACAGCAGTGAAATTGAACATAGTCTTGTTAATTTCATTCTGCTGGTGCTTGGTAAAGCCATGAGCAGCCGCAGAGGCACTGAGCTGTCTGCAGCCTCAGAAACATGTTGTATTGGTTTATACTCAGTTCAAGTTTAGAACCATATGTGTTAAAATCAGTCATAAGCAGATAAACAGCAAAAATTAAATTCTGCAAAGATGGATCCTGTCAGATCCATCACTTGCCAAGGCAGGCTTCCCACTCACCAGTGGGAGTGGGTGATGGTATTTCAAGCCTTGCCTTTGCTGTATGCATGCAGTTTAACTGATGTCTATAATGTCTTTATGTAAACTGCCACAGATCTATTATGAAGAGAAATATGGATTGATCCTCTCCATTATCACAGTTTTGCCATGGATTTTAGTGAAAGTAGGATTGGGTCAGGAGTGCCTAGGGATACTTCTTTGAAATACTAGCATATATTTTAAGGGGCAGCATTTATCTGCTTGGTACATTGAACCAATGTCTTAAGTTAGCAAATGCTTTTTTTATTGTAAATATCAAAAGATAATGAGACTGTGGGAGTTTATATTTTTTGCTAGATCTTCAAATGACTATTTCTAGCTGCCTAGTATGTGAAATACTGGCATATTTCACAAGGTCTCTGCATGATCCTTCATCTCTGATATCCCCTCCTCCCCCACCCTGATCTTCAAATGATTATTTCTAGCTGCCTATGCATAATCTACCAGGTTTACAAGACGTCTATGTTAACCATTCAGTGATGATTTTTGGCATTCTGAATAGAAGCAGACCAGAACCAAAAGCTCAAATCCAAACATATTTAAACTTTGAGAAATTTTGGATCCACATTAGCATCTGAAATGTTGTGACAACTGCTATCTCTAATTGTGAACTAGAGGAAGACTGTATAGTTCTATAATTTTCCATCTGGTGAAAAGTCATTTCTTTCCATACCTGGAATATGTTGGTAGTGAGTGAATTATCCTTTGGGTCCTTCTGGCATGGATTTGAATAGAGCTGACAGAGGACCAGGTTAGTGTCTGATCACTTTCTTTTGAGCCAACTTGTCCTATATTTGGGGATCAACCAATTCAATTAGATCTCCAGTTGCTACTGTGGCACTGAAAAACGTCTAACCTGGGTCAGTAATTTACTTTTTTTAATGGGTGAGTAGGTATTGTGTCTGGACTGGTAGATTTGACCATTGAAAAATGCCTGTACATCAGTGTCTCAATGTGCCAAGATTAGACACCACATATTATTCAGGGACATTAATTCTTTATTCCAGACTTTGTCTTAAGGACTCCAGTGACTTCATGCAATCGGTGCAGCAAGCCATAAATTAAATGAGCAATTCCTAACCAGTGCATAGACAGGAAGAACAAGCAGTACTTTGCCATTACTGCTGCGCTTTCCTTTTGCTGTGATACAGAGCTTGAAAAAAAGCTGCCTGGATTTTGTTACATCAGCTCTATTGGATCCCATTTGCACAAAGCATTAACTATCTGGATGGCCTTTAACATTTACTCCAGGCTCAGTCTTTGTGGTGAACTGGATGGATATATTTAGCCCTGAACAGTGGCTGTACAAGGTGAATAACGAGGCTCGCTGGCTTTGAGAGGGCAGGTTGCTGCAGTCTGACAGTGAACAGAGCATTAATCTAACCACTACTGTATCCTGTGCAGCTGAGATGTAGTCAGAAAACTCCACCAAGTGAAGACAAAACACTTTTATAAAAATATGTAGTTTAAAAAAAATATGGGGGAAGGTTCTCCTTTGCAGCTGAGCTGTGCTTAGTACAGAACCAGAGACAGGGGCCGGAGGCCATCTTTATGTTCCCTCCAATCCTGGACCTACCTGGGAACTGACTAGTCCCTAACATATATTAGAGCAGCCATTGGACCACCTTTAACTTGCTCCCACAGACCTCCCCAAAACATGCCAGACCTCCCCAAAACATGCCAGACTCCTTTTGTCCTTGCCACGCCCACTGTGCTGGAGGTTGGTGTAGGAAATTATGGCAGTTCTACCCAGTTCTGCACCACCTGGGGATTGTCCCACACTGAGGGACTCCTCTAGAGGGAGGCTTTGTGATTTTATTGCTTACTCATTTTAATCTCAGTTTACTCATTTTAATCTCAGGTATACATCTGTCTGTGATGTGCCTTGTTCAGTTTGCTATCTAATGATCAAAGATCATGCTTCTTTTAGATGTGATCAGGACACTAGCCCAATTTCTGGTCCAAGGACTAAGGCAGCACTTTTAGGAGACTTTTTCATCACCAGTGTAAAACATAATGAACCAAATGAAATTAATAGGCAGCAGGTTTAAAACAAATAAAAGGAAGTTCTTCTTCACACAGCGCACAGGCAACTTGTGGAACTCCTTGCCTGAGGAGGTTGTGAAGGCTAGGACTATAACAGCGTTTAAAAGAGAACTGGATAAATTCATGGAGGTTAAGTCCATTAATGGCTATTAGCCACGATGGGTAAGGAATGGTGTCCCTAGACTCTGTTTGTCAGAGGGTGGAGATGGATGGCAAGAGAGAGATCACTTGATCATTACCTGTTAGGTTCACTCCCTCTGGGGCACCTGGCATTGGGCACTGTCGGTAGACAGGATACTGGGCTAGATGGATCTTTGGTCTGACCCAGTACGGCCGTTCTTATGTTCTTATGTGTTGCAGGATATGCTAGAACTTTAAGATATGCAGGTCCCAGCTCTGACTTGTACCTGGTTCCACTGCTTGCTCCAATCACATGACTGAGAGAGAAGAGGACATGTGGACAGGCCAACTGGGAAACATATGATCTTGTTCTCATTGGTGGGGGTTGCAGGGATATTCTCCAGGAACAGGGATCTAGAAAAGGGCCAGTGGTAGCTCCCTTTTGAGAAGGAGTTCGTGAAGGAGCCTGGGAAGGGCTGTGTGGAAGAAGCCAGGAAAGGAGCTGAGGAGAGGTCTTCGGCTGGACTACAGAAGGAACACTGGCACCCAGAGAAAAAGGACTGACCAGCAGCAGGCACCCTAAGAAATAGAGCAGGGCAGCCTTGGGCTTAGAGCTGAGCACTGACCAGAATTTAGCATCCCAAAGCCGGAACATGGAGTAGAGGGAAGACATGCTCTCCCCTGCCCCCCAGCGATGGGTGGAAATCCCTTCACCAGAGGGAAGAGGCCTATTTAGCCCGGGGTGGTGGATGAAGGGCCGTATTTTTGTTTTTCATTTGAACTTTCTGGTGCCCTAGAAGTGGATGACTTTTTGTGGCTTTCTGCTTTCAGAATCCCTTTAAATTCTACTTTGAGGCTTATATCTGATTATAGTTATTGATCAGCTTCCTTCACAAACACCAGGAATGGAAGGTCTTGTTTCTCAAGATGCCCAGAAACAAAAGCCTCGGTCTCTAAGTAGCCCTAATCTGTGGGGAAGTTCAGATTCCAACTGCTGAACTGTCTGGTTCTGCACCATCTCTACTTATTTCTTTGTCAAAAAAAAAACTCTTGGCAATCTTCTAATATAGTGGTGCTATTAGAGTTAGTTGAAAGATTTCTATCAACATTTTTGGTGGCAAATCAGATTTGATGAAGAAAAAAATTTCATTGAAAGTGGTTTCCTCAAAAATTTCAATTTTTGTCAGACAACCAAAATCTGAATTTTGTATGGTTTTTTTCCATTTTGGGCTTAAACGTTCAATGTTTCCACTGAAAATTTTGATGAAAAACTTTTTTTGTCTCACTGAAATTTTCCAGGTGGGGGACACATTTCCCAACCAGATCCAGTGGCCATTTTAGAAGGAAATTCTACTTTGTTCTTAGTATTAGTGTCCTCCATTGTTGAACAAACTTGCTGTTCTTTTCTGAGTCTAAACTATTTTTTGTATCGACATCCCTGAGCCTGTGCATCCCTTTTAAAATTACCATGTGAAGTGCCTTAGTTCACTATCTCTATGACTTCAACTTCTGCCTTGTCTCCTACAGACATCTGGTATTAAATCTCTTTCTTAGCATTGTCTTAGTAACATCCAAATTGTGACATTTACCATTCCAGCATTTATCTTTCTGAAAGTACAATCTTCGTTGACTTTTTCTTTCCAGATCAAATATTTATTGCAGCGTTCTTGGTATATTTATGGCTAATCTTGTCAATCTTCCCAACTACAGCAACTAGATATTATTTTTAAAAAGCCTGTTAACCTAACACAAACAAGGATCCAGTGACACCAATACTTGCTGCCACTGGTGCTAGCCCATTGGAGTCCAGGTCACTTTGATTAACGCCTCTTTATAAGAAATTAACAAGAAGCAGCTGTCCCTGGCATCTCTAGACAATCTGGCAAATTAGACCACCTCGCTAGCACTTGATAAAGCTGCAGGGATGACAGCTTTAGTTCATGGTCTCTAAATCAGTGTCCCCAGATTTGCACTCCACTTCAATCCAAGCCAACTTTGCAACTGTCTGATTAAAGAAAACAATTGCATCCTTACATAAGACACATTCTTAGGAGGCACTGGTGTCCTCAGACATCCTGGAAGTTTGAGCCAATACATGTGCACCATTAACTGTAAAGAAGTATCAATGTAAGCAAGTCTTGCTGATGTATGGAGAATTTTTTTAGCTGGAGTATTTTGAAGGATGGGACACATCAAAGTTTCGATGAAGTATTAATATTCTACCACGGACACAACAGAAGATGTTAAAGCAAGTTAAATGGAGCCATGAATGAATCAAAGTGAGGCAATGATCAGTTAAGGGAGAAAGAAGCTTTATGCTCTACAACACTTAGGGACAGACCTGGGCATCAACTGTTTGGTTCTGTGCAGGCACACTATCCCACATCATTTCACATCTGATAATATCAAATACCATATTAACACACATGGGCGTGACTGAACTGATAAACAGCAGCAATGGTACCCTGCATGGAACGATAGATGCAGGAATCCACACTACTGGTGTCTTGATGCATGATAAGGGCTTTAATAGAGATGGGAACTGTGAACATGGAGGGTCAGCAGCACCTACATGTCAAGCTGGTATTATAGTCAGGTACTTAGGGCAGTACTGAAATGTAAGTTTATGTTGTTGTTATAGCAGCCAACTGTAACTGGCTCTGTACAGGCCAGTTTACAAGAAATTGCATCCTGGGCCTAAAAGCATAGAATCATAGAAATGTAGGGCTGAAAGGAAACTCAAAAGGCCCTCTAGTCCACTCAGATACCTTAACAGAGCAAGCTGGAAGATCATTAAAAATATCTCCCCCAAATACTGTTTCTAGCAGCTATTGATCTACTTTCTAATTTTAACAAGGAGTGATTCTGGATATCTGTGTTTTTAAAAACTGTGGCCAGATCCTCAATGGTGTCAGTCAGGGTTGCTCCACTGCAGTTAATCAAGCGACACTGATTTATGTCAGCTGAGGATCTGGCCCACTAAATGTTGATCTTCATGAATATCTCAGTTTATTTTTTTTCCTGCTTAGAGATTGGAAGTCAGAAACTATCATACCAAACTTACGTGTTAACATTCAGAAGCAGAACAGAGGACTGCATGGCTCAGGGGTACAGAGCCTCTTCTGTATATGTCACCAATTAGACACTGACAGAGGATGGGGATAGTTCCAAAAATCATAATCATCTAGGTGATGGCTCTTCCGTAACCTATGCATTCTCACTCATGTTCAAAGGGAAGGTTACAAATATAATTACCACTATAACTGGCAGTAATTGGTATCCTTATTGGCAGCCTCAGAATAAAAGTCAAAGTTGAGTAAACTGTCCTTTTTCCCCTAGAGAGAATTCCTCCAAGTGAAATGGGAGGTCCCTTGTAGGATGGGGAAGATTGTACTGCAACTGGTTACAGTCCCCATTTGATAGAAGAACAGATAATTGAATTCTGTAAAGTTGCTTAAAAAATTCCTAACAAAATTATAATACCTTTCATGCATACCTACCGCATGGCAGTACATATAAATGTATATATATGTTTATGTGTATACACACATATATGCACATGCACACATACACACAATATTACTATTTATACATTATTACATTACACAAATAGTGATGGTGGACCTTTTCAACCCTCTGCATTCAAAAAGCTAAGATCCTGTAAATAAATGATGTCAGGCCTGATCTCAATCCCAGCACAATCAATGTAAAGACTTCAATGGACTTTGGTTCATGTCTGTATAAAGGAAGTCCTGACAAGTCTTTGCCCATGATCTTGCAATTGCATCCTCATGAGTGCATCCTTATCACCCATACCAAGCCCCACAGATTCAGAGGATCATAGAAATGTAGGGCTGGAAGGGACCTTGAGAGGTCATCCAGTACATCCCGCTTTGCTGAGGCAGGATTTAGAATAACTAGACCATCACAGGGACCTACTTTGAGCCAATCCAACATACCATCAATTACCAAAGTTATGTCCCCCCATGGAACATATCCTGGAGTGTCTTACTAGAATATAGTTCTTTCTTTTGGAATGCATTAGTTTTAAGAGCATTCGTCTTTAAAAATATGTTTGTCTATTTTATTGTGGATATTCTTTCAGTCCCTCATGGAAAATACTTTTTAGAGAATGCAGGAAGAATATGGTAGAATAATAACACTTGGTAAACACATCATTGGAAGTGTAATGATTTTCATTTACTTTGATTAGTAACTTTTTTTCTGTAGCTCTCCCTTTGGAGCCCATCTGCCCTCCCACACACAGTAGCTCATTATCTCCTTTCAGTAACTTTTCTCTGACAGCAGAGCCACTTCCAAAGATTACTTTCCAGTAGACGAGCTAGTTTGGGAGTTGCAAGGAACATGGTAGCCACAGGCATTTTCTGAAAGTATCAGTGACTAAAGATAAGTAGCCGTAAATGTAGTTTTTTCTTAGAGAAGAAGAAAGTGGCTTCATTCTCTTGAAGACCCCTGGAGCCTTTTAAATTTTGATTTAAATAATGGAGATATCCTATCTCCCAGGAGTGGAAGGGACCTTGAAAGGTCATCAAGTCCAGCCCCCCGCCTTCAGTAGCAGGACCAAGTACTAATTTTGCCCCAGATCCCTAAGTGGCCCCCCTCAAGGATTGAGCTCACAACCCTGGGTTTAGCAGGCTAATGCTCAAACCACTGAGCTATCCCTCCCACCCCTATTTTTGTTGGAAACATCTCTCACTCTCCTTTTTAAAGTCTGAAACATCGCCGTATTTCGAATGCCATTGAACAGTTGCTGAAGGTAGCTTGAAACTTGAGGGTTGTCAAGGAGAACTTATTGTAACAAAGCTCAACCAGAACTTCAGGCTTTACCTTGGGAGCGTCTTCTGAATTTTATAAATGTCTATTTCATTAAAATATTGATTTCATTGAACAACTTGCATACACCCTTCTTCTGTTTGGGACAATCATCATCCACAGCCATAAAAATTAAACTTTCATCACACTATACACAGTTGATATGATTCATAATATATATATTTAAACCTCAGGTTGTTTAAATACTATTGGCCATAAGCCATGCCGCTAATGTGGAATTATTCACTTTATAAATCTTTAGTCAGGGTTTTGGAGGGGGGCAAAAGGGGCAGTTTGCCCCCAGCCCTCCATTTGAGAGGGGCCTCATAATGATGGAGGGGCAGTTGGGCCAAATTTGAGTGAGAGGCGTTGGGACCTGATGCACAGAATTACAGCACCACTCAGGTTTGGCGCCAACCATTGAAAGCGTGGGGAGTGATTCGCCCAGCCTGGTTGGGCCCAGATCCCATTGTTGCTGCTGCTGGCATCATCACAATGGGCCTTAGGCAACCCAGCAGGTTCATAGCTCAGAGGTAGAAGTGGGCAAAGATACTGTTCCTATTGACAGCGGGGCTGGAGTTCAGCGGAAGCCAGGACTGGGAGCGGACCCCTGGCCACATGCAGGGCAGAATCCCCAATCCGCACAGGGAGGGCAGGTACCCTACAGGTCTGAGCCCTTTCTGACCCTCCATCCCCTCCCCTCTTCTAAAATGTGTTCATTTCCATGGTAATTTTTTTGGAAGGGTGGGGAACCTCAGCTTCAGATTTTGCCCTGGGTACCCAAACACATCTATGTGGCCCGGTCTTCAGTCATCATCTAGTTCTCAGGCTTTTCAGTATTAAAATATAACAAAAATTGAATAAGACCCCTTCGCCTAGTGCCAAATAATTTTAAGCTTTGACCACTGTGATCCAGTAAGTGTTGTAGTGAAAAGAAATGGAAGCTGTAATCATTGTAACAGTCATTATCAATTTCAAGCCCCTCATATTTCAGGTAAGCTTTAGTCTGTGACAACTCTCATTCTTCTTTTTATAAAGGTGGAGAATGATCAAGCACATGTACCAGTGTTGTCTTGTAGAGAATGTAGTGAAGGCAGGAATAGATTAGATTGCAACATACAATTAACCTAGGGCTTACTATGACAAGGGAAAATATAATGTAGTAAGGAACCCTTACTCCACATTAACAAAAACCCAGGCTGTTGGAGTCACTGCTTTAAATCATATCTTAACCATCCTAGCCAATTATATCTCTGACTCTGATGTGTAGTAAATGGATAGGACATATTAAATCTTTCCATTGTAGCAGCAAGATACAAATGTGCTTTACTGTGTAGTATTATCTTACAACTGTGTCTCATGACACTTCATATCTCACTGTGCAGCAAGATTTTAAGTAGGCATATGCTAAATGGTTTAACACAAATTCAGGTGCTGACAAATGGCCCTCCTCTGTTGAAGCACTTCCAGGCTTTGCAATGCTGCTGATCATATACAAAGTGATCGCTTTTATTTCCTGTGTCTATAAAAGACAGAGGCAGTGACAAGATGAGAATACATTGTTTAAAATTCCTTGCCTATGTTGCTAAACCTGTCTAAAATTGGAAATGTATGACCTCTTCATCATGTATGTGGATTGCTTACTTTCCCATTTAACTTCATTTGAAAACAAAGAGGCTTCACTGAGCAGTTTCACTTCCTGCTGGTCAGGCACTGGCCCAATGCTGTTGTGTGTTTGTCTTTCCTTCACCAGATGGGAACAATTATAACCAAACAAGGCTGAAAACATTTTTAAATGTTGGTTCTTAAATAATAATAATTCCTGATATAATATACAGAGATATACCTATCTCATAGAACTGGAAGGGACCCCAAAAGGTCATAGAGTCCAGTCCCCTGTCTTCATTAGCAGGACCAAGTACTGATTTTGCCCCAGATCCCTAGGTGACCCCCTCAAGGACTGAACTCACAACTCTGGGTTTAACAGGCCAACGCTCAAACCACAGTACTCTCTACTAACTGTTGCCATTCCCAAACCACTGCCTAGTGATTTTAAATGATCAGTGTCACAATGTATCAGAGATGTGTTTGAAATATGTTACAATATTTTAAAATAGTTTTAAATGTCTTCAAACACTTGTTATTAAGACACCATCAGTTTACTGTAGACACAAAATGTAGATTTTTGTTAAGTACAGGGGAGAATGAAAGAGTTAAACTTAATGGGCCAAATTCCCAGCTGTATAAACTGGTGCAATACCATTGGCTTCATGACCACTGAACTGATCACTCCACATCCAGTCTATTTAGTTTAAGTTGTTATTTTAACCAGCAGCAGTAAAAGATAGATTAACTTTAGATCAGCAGATATGCTTAAATGCCTCTTTAAAGTACATTATAATTAAGTAGAATTTCCTCAGCCAGTCAGAATACAGGGCTGCTGTAGGTTACTTACCGATAACGGTACATTTACTTCTCAGTTATGCAGTTCTCAGCATTCCAACTGGTTGTGAATGAGTCTGATTTGCATGATGGATGTGTAAGTTATCTCCCGATAATATGTCAGGCAAATCTCTGCTTGTTCATTCACAGGGTCTGGCAATTCCACTGTAAAGATTTCTAAATAGCCATATAATTGTGGTGAGTATGATAGTGAATGACTGCTGAAAATCCCTCCATTCTGACTTCAGAATTTCCCATGGACATTCAACTGTCATGGTTGCCTTGACTTCAGCACCATCACAGGGACACTTATTTATGGTGGTAAGGATCTGAGGTTGTTTAATGTTAGTTTGGTAACAAATATATTCTGCCCTATGAAGCCCCTTGGCCTTTGTTCTCAAAGCGTATTCTTTGGCCTCAGTTTCTTTGCCTAGGATTTGGCTATTGCCTTGTAAAGAGGCCACATCCTTGAGTGATTTAAGTATTATATTTGTTACTGTGATCAGCACTGTGGTAAATGAGAGTGAATTAATTAAATATATATTGCATAGGCCTCTATTGACTGTCAGGGAGTTTTATAGGCCAGGATTTTATTGAATCTTGGGAGTGGTGCCTTAGGGAGAGGAACTTTTGTCTGGAAACTTCAGAAGTTTTAATGTCTGAAAAGAACTCGGAGTAGAGTTTTAAACATAGCACCTGGGTGCCCCTTAGTGGATGATCATATTATTACATCGGTAAACCCGCTGACAAGGTACCCACAGGATTTTATTACCTATGATTATTGGTATCTGTCTGATATTTATACACTTGACAAAAACATATCATTTCGAAATTATACTTTTGCTGTTTCAGTATCTGTGTTGTCGCGTTATGTGCTACAAACCATCCACCTAGTATTCCAGTGCAATGTAGCATTTTATTAAACTATAATGCAGTTTAATGTTATGAGTCATTTCTCTACCTCTGAGGCAAGGCACAATAGAAATATTACAATGAGAAGGTGTCATAACATGTGGAGACAGGCACCTGGGTGACATAGGAAGAGCTAGTGGAAAGTGTAAGGAAAGAATATAGGAACGTCTTCCAGATGCATTTCATCCCATCCATATAAAAAAAGAAGCAGGGCACATGAGGAATGGTAAAGCCCTTGAATCACTTACTCTATTATCTCCCTCATATTGTGTATCAAAGCAACAAATAATATCATTTCAAATATATATATATGGCTAAACATATAATAACCAATTATTATTAGTATTTGCATTACAGTAGAAGCTAGAGTCCTGTTGTATTAATTTAGATGGGGTATATAGGCCTAAAGAGTCAAAGATATTAACATGACCCTGAAACTGCCCAACATTAAAGACTTTTAAGACTGCTTAGTACCATGGCAAACACATTATTAAAAATCCTTTTAAACCTTTTCTTAATGATACAGAAAAGAAGAAAGAACATTAAGCATTAGAAATGTAAAGTATGAAGTAAGGCTTTAATTTTAACAACACCCCTTGTTCCCTTTCCCTTTAGCTGTAGAAATTCTTTAGAAGAAAATAACCCTTTGTTTAACAAGCTCTTAGATGGTGGCTATGACACCATATTCTTAATAGTTGTATGATTATGTTGTAATTATAACATAATTAAGATGGGTCATGTGAGGTGTCATTGGAAAAGTTATGATTTGCTGAATATGATTAGCCTAGTTGTATGTGTATATCATTTTTGTATCTAAAGTTATGAATACTGACTATGTATCTGTGTTTCAAATGTAGTTATACCTGGGTGACACTCACTAGGCAAGATGCTTCCAGTCTAGACAGCTGGTTGGGAAGGGCCTATTCAGGGTAATGGGCCATCAGGGGAAACAAAAGGCCTTAGGAGAAGCTTATGCCCCACCGGATGAGCCTTCCTGAGAACATTCCAGACAGCCTGTAAGTAATGGCTGCTATGACTCAGCAAGGGCATGTGACCAGATCACATGGCACTGAACCATTGTGGTCTCTGTACCTCTCCATCCTCGTCACCTCAGATCTTTTGATCGCTCAGTACTGTACTTATCTTTTCTAATCTCTCCTTTACACACATCCCATCACAAAAGGGACTTGGAATTTTCACCAGACACCTGGTAACCAAAGATCAATACAAAAGATGGACATTGGGGTGTACTGTCCAAGGGAAATAAGGTGAGGATTGAGGAGTAACCTCACCACTTTTCCCTAACCTTTTCTCTCTGCTGCAAAAGGATTCTCTCTCTTTCTGGTCCCTCTTTCCACCTCAAAGCTTCCTCTCTACTGCCTGTGTGAGTCATGGATCTTCTTTACTTTCTCCCCTCCCAGCCTTGCTGGATGCTTGTCAGAGGTACGTATCTGTCTCTGTTACGCCTCCACTTCCCCAACCTTGTTTTTTGAGTCCTCTTCGCTATAGAGTAGCTCCAGTGCCCACTTCCGCTCCTCCTGCTAGCTTTCTTAAGCAACAGCAGCAGTAGTGTGAAACTGACTTGATTCTTGTCAGTTTGACTGCTACTCACAATAGCAGAAAGAGAGAACACACACTCAGACAACAACTGACTGCAGGTCCCAAATAGCAGTTTTCATCCTGCTGCAGCTTGGGCAAGCCTTGGGCAGCAGCAGAGACATTGACACTGTTGGCAGACTCAGGAAGCTAACACTGCACCACTATATACTCGGTTTCAATTTGAAATGTTATTGTCACAACCATAAGCTTGTATTTTGGTTTTGTTTGTTTTTGCCAAATAGAAGCTTAAATTCTAAGGACACTAATGGCATTTGTGTGGGGAAGCTTCCTACAGGACATGGTTGAGAGGATGAGGGTATTTTTCAAGTTCCTCAAGGGGTTAAGTGATGCATAGAGCATTGATTACACCCTCTGAACACAGGTAAATTTAACTCCGAGAACAAGGCTGTCTCCTTAGAGTCAGTGAGTTCAAGGTCCATCATCTGCCTGTTAGATGCAAAGCTGGAAAAGTATATGCACTTCTATGGAGGGAATATTGACAATAAAGTTAGATAAAAAAGTCTGGCATAAACCATGTTTCCACTCAGCAAGAGACAGAACTGCTCCTAAGTAGGTGATGCAACACCTACTAGTGACAACATCACCCTTCTTAAAGGATATACAATGCTCTGATCATAGCCATTATAATGCCATATTCTACATAAAAAACAACACAACCACCAGACTATATGCTTCTTTCTAATTTTTAAGTCACCAGATGAGGACTTGGAAGACCTGTGTTCAGTTCTTTCCTTGACATTAGGCAAGTTATAAAATGGACTTTGTTCCTTAGTTCCACATCTTTAAAATAGGGAAAACATTTCTGAACCTCACAGGAATGTTGTAGAGAGAAAATCCAATCAGCTGCACTGATATTATAGTAATGCACCCCAGTATTCACACCTTACACACTACTGTAATAATCTTTGTACAAAATATGCCTTGTAAGGTATCATTTGAAAACTAATCCGCTTGTTCGTCAATAATATCATGGTGAAATGCATGAAGCAACATTATAAGCAAAATTATGAACATAACCTGAAATGATGACTGAAATGTGTTTATCTAACAAGTCTGGGAAGTGGGTAAACCTGTTTCTCAAAAACAAAGGACAAGCAGATGCCCCATGCCAGGTATCATCAAAGCTGATGGGCCATCACTTATCAAGTGGCCAATCTTTGACACGGAATAGGGGGAAGGCAAGAGACACACAGCTCTGCATCTTAGCAAACAGGTGGAAAGCAATAGCATAGCACCTCTTCCCCACCAGATTCCATGTTTCCTTGCTGTCAGCTGGAAAGACCTTTAACTAGGGGTCACACTCAGGAAAATGCTTTTCAAAGGGTGACTGAACTATAAACGTGAGGGGCAAAATCACTCCAGGTTCTCTCTCCCTACCTCTCTCTGTCTTTTCACCTAAGAATAGAAAAGAAACAGCCATTGGACTTTTGGCTGAAAATTTGGTCAGTAATGTACTGAAAACATGTGGAAAGGGACTTCACTTAAAACCAAGTCTAGTTTGTTAAGTTTAGAAAGTGTTTTATCTTTATTTTTCTTGTAACCATTTCTGACTTTAACACCTCATTACTTGTACTCACTGAAAATCTATCTCTGTATACTTAAACTTTTTTTTGGTTCTTTAATTAACCCAGTGTTGTGACTGTGTGGGTAAATCCATTTAAGGTGGCAAGTTGTTTTATATTGTTCCCTCACAGGGACAATGGACTTAAAATATCTGAACTGTCCAGAAGAGGGCTAAACAGTACAGAACACACATTTTTTGGAGAAAATCTAGGTCTGGGAATGTGTTGGGGTCACCCTGCAAGTAATAACCAAGGCTGGTAGGCACCAGAGTGTAGCTGGTGTTTTCTGACAGGCTGCTAGGATCTGAGTTACTGAACCAGGACTATGGCCATACACAGACACTCAGGGTGTGACCTGCTTGCTGGCAGGCTGTTTGTGAGCGGCCCATGTAGGAGCTACTGTAGAAAGGCATTGTGAGGCACCTAAGACTGCACAGCCCTTTACTGGTCTGGATTACACCTTGAAATACAATAGGGGCCACAGAGACAGAATGGCAAAGCAGTACATGTGCAAATTAAATTTACACTTGCAACCTTAACTCTTCCCCTTAATGCATCATGGTATAGTCTTTTATTACATGATCACATACTATTTCCTAAACAAATGATATAGACTATCATACAGTTTGATTCTCATGTAAAACATGAAACACAACCCAGAGTAGTTTGCCCACATATGGCTGTCACTGGATCCCTGTTTTCTTTGGGAAGGTCACTTCACCCCACATCTTCAATTTCCACATGAATTTAACTGGAGTTAAGCATTTAGCACACTACTTATTATCAAAGGCACTCATCCCCATAATAGCTGATCACTGATATAACAACCAGATTCATTACTCCCCTTTTTAGTCTGTACAACAAATATAACCATTAATTGTTCAGCTTGTGATGAAATATTATTAGTTAGCATCTGCTGTGGAACTACTCCATTGGCTGTAGTTGAATTTATTGGGATTGCACTAGCCTAGCTGAGAGACGAATTTCGCTCTGCACATTTAAGTTACTGAGACCAATTCTAGTTGGGAAATCCGTAAAAAGTTTTTAACTGTGCCAATGCTTACAAATCCCCAAATGCATAAAACTTAATCATCATCAGTAGCCTAGCGGAAGATTGAAGGATGCTTGTAGCTGGGGTGTTTATCTGCCTGGATTGGATTAGTTTCCTCAGCCTTTATTTGACACAAATGTACCTCTGTCATTTCTCTGACCTCTATGGCAAGATGAAGAGCTAGGCTGATACATTTTATTGATCAGACAAAGAAACACTCCATGGGAAATAAGCAATAGATGCCTTGCTGTGAAATTGAGGATTTAACATCTGTCTCATACAGATGGTAATTAATCTGGAATCTGCAATGCCCTCACATGGTTGGTTGACAACATTACCTTCTTAATCTGGGAGCACAAATAAACAAATATATTGGATTGCTCTGTGAGTAACATTTTATGATTGTGCTATAATTACATATGCAGCCCATAAATCAGAGAGATATATCATCTATGTCGTTAAATGAGTCTATTATTAAAAATGTTTCTCATTTTGCTATTAACTAAATGGTTGATTTCCTACCTCCACAGACCCCCGCCCCCTTCAGTTTAGGAATTAAAATGGAACACTTAAGGAACAATATTTTAGGGTCTAAAGTTTGTGCCACATTAAAAGTCCTCTGGATTCTAAATATCTGGTGGGTGAATGTGCATCCATATGTATGTAATACTTAAACTAAAAAAAATATTTTATAGGATCTACCAAAACTAAATGTTTTGTGCTTTCTGGCTTATATGTGACAGTTAAACTATTAATAACAATTTATGAAGCACAGCAATCCTGATACATCCCAAGGCTCTGTGCCTCTCTGTTCTCTTTCTACATTTTTACTGGGGATCCCTTAACCACAGAACCCTCTTAACATATGTTCTTCCTCTAAGCCCTGGTCTACACTATGAGTTTAGGTCGAATTTAGCAGCGTTAGATCGATTTAATACTGCACCCATCCACACAACAAAGCCATTTTTGTTGACTTAAAGGGCTCTTAAAATCAATTTCTGTTCTCCTCCCCAGTGAGGGGATTAGCGCTGAAATCGACCCTGCTGGGTCAAATTTGGGATAGTGTGGATGCAATTCGACGGTATTGGCCTCCAGGAGCTTTCCCACAGTGCTCCATTGTGACCGCTCTGGACAGCACTCTCAACTCAGATGCACTGGCCAGGTAGACAGGAAAAGCCCCGTGAACTTTTGAATTTCATTTCCTGTTTGGCCACCATGGCGAGCTGGTTCTGGGTACATGTCGTCAGCCCCCCCCCCACCCATGAAATCAACGGCAAAAAATCATTTCTCGCCTTTTTTCCTGGGTTACCGTGCAGACAACATACCACAGCAAGCATGGAGCCCGCTCAGCTCACTGTCACCATACGTCTCCTGGGTGCTGTTGGCTGATGCGGTACTGCAGTGCTACACAGCAGCATCCCCTTGCCTTGCCCTGCGGATGGCAGACAGTACAATATGACTGCTAGCCGTTGTCGTCGTCCCATGGGTGCTCCTGGCTGACCTTGGTTAGGGGGTGCCTGGGCAGACATGGATGCTCCTGACCGGCCTCCAGGTCATTCTCTTTTTTAAGTTTCATCTCATGGAGATTCAGTCCTGCCTGGAATATCATGCCAGCTGAAGGCTTCTGCCTCAGGCTGCTCTCCCAGTCAGCGGCACCACGCGTCGCACCTACCCCAGCCTACCCCTTGCTCCCATGGCTCATGAAGCCTGGACAGTAGTAAGGAGCAGTTCAACTATAGGCTGAGCAAGTGCAGAATGGTGGTTCACTCTACTTCCCTGTAAGCCAACTGCCCTCCCCTCCCCCCTTTGATCTCCGCTTGCAGAGGCAATAAAGTCATTTTTTCAAATTCATGCATTCTTTATTAATTCATCACACAAATGGGGGGATAACTGCCAAGGTAGCCCAGGAGGGACGGGGGGAGGAGGGAAGCACAGGGGTCGGGTAGTTGTAGGGGCACCCCCTAGAATGGCATGCAGCTCATCATAGAGGCAGGATGTCTGGGGCTCTGACCCAGAGTGGCCGTTTGCCTCTCTGGTTCTTTGGTAGGCTTGCCTGATGTTCCAGGCAGGACTGAATCTCCATTAGACGAAACTTAAAGAAGGGATTGACCTGGAGTCACTCCCATTTATGTCCAGGTGCCCACGACCGACCTCAACAAGGCTGGCCAGGAGCACCCATGTCTGCTAGGAGCCCCCGACCGACCTCACCGAGGCCGGCCAGGAGGAACCATGAGACAGCAGTAGCCGGTACAATATGGCTGCTAACCGTTCTTCGCTAACTTGCAAAGGCAAGGAGCTGCTGCTGTGTAGCACTGCAGTTCTGCGCCTGTCAGCAGCACCCAGAAGACATATGGTGACAGTGAGCTGAGCGGGCTCCATGCTTGCCGTGGTATGTTGTCTGCAGAGGTAACCCAGGAAAAAAGGCGAGAATCAATTTTTTGCCATTGCTTTCATTGGGGGGGAGGAGGGGGCTGATGACATGTACCCAGAACCACCCACAACAATGTTTTTGCCCCATCAGGCATTGGGAGCTCAACCCAGAATTCCTGGGCGGCGGAGACTGCAGGAACTGTGGAATAGCTACCCACAGTGCAACACTCTGAAAGTCGATGCTAGCCTCGGTACTGTGGATGCACTCAACCAACTTAATGGTCTTAAGTGGGGACACACACAATCGACTGTATCAAATCGATTTCTAAAAAATCGACTTACATTAAATCAGCCTAATTTCGTAGTGTAGACATACCCTTAGGGCTCTATGCATTGGAACCTATAGATCTAGCTGCTTTTCTGGTTAGATCAGTACAGAGTGCAGCTACTTACGCAAAATTTAAAAGATGTCAGGCTGAGACTTGTTGTGCTACAGCAAATGGGATGTTTGCAGAAGGGATGTCAAGACAAGGGATGTTTGCAGAAAGGAAAGGCATAGCTTAGAAGTCTGCAGGCTCAGAGTGGGATTCCATCTCTGGACATGCTTGGGGAGGCTTAGCCTCAGAGGTTCAGGAAATATTTGTTCAAAATAAATCACTCTATAGCTTAAGCTTGTAATAATTCACTGTCCATTGGGAATCCAAATTGTCTATCTGCATCTTATCTAGCGCTGATAGAAAAAGTGATTTTCCAAAACATTTCAAAGTTTCAATATTGTTTCTGTTTTACAGGGTCTGAAATGGTCCCATTTTCTGGGTTTTTTTGCCACATTTTATGCAATAATTTTACTAAAAAATTTTTTAGAATTTATTTTTTAAAAGTCTGGGTTACAATAAGAAAAAAACTGTGTTTGATAAATGAAAGATGCTGACTTAAAATATGGTGAAAAATACCAAGGCAAGGGTTGTTTTGCAAAAAAAGTAAAATTTTGATAAATGGTTCCATCCAATCCTCCCAGACAAGCACATAATGTAGATATTCTGGTGAGGTGATGCACAGTGGCTTGGTTAATGTTGTAGCCCAATTCTTTAGTGGTTATTGATTATTATTGATTTCCAATTAATTTTGATTTAAAGGAGCTGGTCCAAGAGGTAACTATAACAGGACCGCTTGGAAATAGTGACCATAATACAATAGCATTCAATATCCCTGTGGTGGGAAGAACATCTCAACAGCCCAACACTGTGGCATTTAATTTCAAAAGGGGGAATTATGCAAAAATGAGGGGGTTAGTTAAACAGAAGTTAAAAAGTACAGTGACTAAAGTGAAATCCCTGCAAGCTGCATGGGCGCTTTTTAAAGACACCATAATAGAGGCCCAACTTCAATGTATACCCCAAATTAAGAAACACAGTAAAAGAACTAAAAAAGAGCCACTGTGGCTTAACAACCATGTAAAAGAAGCAGTGAGAGATAAAAAGACTTCCTTTAAAAAGTGGAAGTCAAATCCTAGTGAGACAAATAGAAAGGAGCATAAACGCTGCCAAATTAAGTGCAAGAATGTAATAAGAAAAGCCAAAGAGGAGTTTGAAGAACGGCTAGCCAAAATCTCCAAAGGTAATAACAAAATGTTTTTTAAGTACATCAGAAGCAGGAAGCCTGCTAAACAACCAGTGGGGCTCCTTGATGATCGAGATACAAAAGGAGCCCTTAAAGACGATAAAGTCATTGCAGAGAAACTAAATGGATTCTTTGCTTCAGTCTTCACGGCTGACAGGGGCGGCTCCAGGCACCAGCTTCTCAAGCAGGTGCTTGGGGCAGCCGCTCCGGAGAGGGGCGGCACGTCCAGGTATTCGGCGGCAATTCGGCGGACGGTCCCTCACTCCGCCTGGGAGTGAAGGACCTCTCGCCGAATTGCCGCCGCAGATCGCGATTGCGATCGCGGCTTTTTTTGTTTTGTTTTGTTTTGTTTGGCTGCTTGGGGCGGCCAAAACCCTGGAGCCGGCCCTGACGGCTGAGGGTGTTAGGGAGATTCCCAAACCTGAGCCGGCTTTTGTAGGTGACAAATCTGAGGAACTGTCACAGATTGAAGTGTCACTAGAGGAGGTTTTGGAATTAATTGATAAACTTAACATTAACAAGTCACCGGGACCAGATGGCATTCACCCAAGAGTTCTGAAAGAACTCAAATGTGAAGTTGCAGAACTATTAACTAGTTGTAACCTGTCCTTTAAATTGGCTTCTGTACCCAATGACTGGAAGTTAGCTAATGTAACGCCAATATTTAAAAAGGGCTCTAGAGGTGATCCCGGTAATTACAGACCGGTAAGTCTAATGTTGGTACTGGGCAAATTAGTTGAAACAATAGTTAAGAATAAAATTGTCAGACACATAGAAAAACATAAACTTTTGAGCAATAGTCAACATGGTTTCTGTAAAGGGAAATCGTGCCTTACTAATGTATTAGAGTTCTTTGAAGGGGTCAACAAACATGTGGACAAGTTTCAGAGTAGCAGCCGTGTTAGTCTGTATCCGCAAAAAGAAGAACAGGAGTACTTGTGGCACTTTAGAGACTAACAAATTTATTAGAGCATAAGCTTTCGTGGACTACAGCCCACTTCTTCGGATGCATATAGAATGGAACATATATTGAGGAGATATATATACACACATACAGAGAGCATAAACAGGTGGGAGTTGTCTTACCAACTCTGAGAGGCCAATTAATTAAGAGAAAAAAAACGTTTGAAGTGATAATCAAGATAGCCCAGTACAGACAGTTTGATAAGAAGTGTGAGCATACTTACAAGGGGAGATAGAATCAATGTTTGTAATGGCTCAGCCATTCCCAGTCCTTATTCAAACCGGAGTTGATTGTGTCTAGTTTGCATATCAATTCTAGCTCAGCAGTCTCTCGTTGGAGTCTGTTTTTGAAGTTTTTCTGTTGTAATATAGCCACCCGCAGGTCTGTCACTGAATGACCAGACAGGTTAAAGTGTTCTCCCACTGGTTTTTGAGTATTTTGATTCCTGATGTCAGATTTGTGTCCATTAATTCTTTTGCGTAGAGACTGTCCGGTTTGGCCAATGTACATGGCAGAGGGGCATTGCTGGCACATGATGGCATATATCACATTGGTAGATGTGCAGGTGAACGAGCCCCTGATGGTATGGCTGATGTGATTAGGTCCTATGATGATGTCACTTGAATAGATATGTGGACAGAGTTGGCATTGGGCTTTGTTACAAGGATAGGTTCCTGGGTTAGTGGTTTTGTTCAGTGATGTGTGGTTGCTGGTGAGTATTTGCTTTAGGTTGGGGGGTTGTCTGTAAGTGAGGACAGGTCTGTCTCCCAAGATCTGTGAGAGTAAAGGATCATCTTTCAGGATAGGTTGTAGATCTCTGATGATGCGCTGGAGAGGTTTTAGTTGGGGGCTGAAGGTGACAGCTAGTGGTGTTCTGTTATTTTCTTTGTTGGGCCTGTCTTGTAGGAGGTGACTTCTGGGTACTCGTCTGGCTCTGTCAATCTGTTTTTTCACTTCAGCAGGTGGGTATTGTAGTTTTAAGAATGCTTGATAGAGATCTTGTAGGTGCTTGTCTCTATCCGAGGGACTGGAGCAAATGCGGTTATATCTTAGAGCTTGGCTGTAGACAATGGATCGTGTGGTGTGTCTTGGATGGAAGCTGGAGGCATGTAGGTAAGTGTAGCGGTCAGTAGGTTTCCGGTATAGGGTGGTATTTATGTGACCATCGCTTATTAGTACAGTAGTGTCCAGGAAATGGACCGCTTGTGTGGATTGATCTAGGCTGAGGTTGATGGTGGGATGGAAATTATTGAAATCATGGTGAAATTCCTCAAGGGCTTCTTTTCCATGGGTCCAGATGATGAAGATGTCATCAATGTAGCGCAAGTAGAGTAGGGGCGTTAGGGGACGAGAGCTAAGGAAGCGTTGTTCTAAGTCAGCCATAAAAATGTTGGCATATTGTGGGGCCATGCGGGTACCCATAGCAGTGCCGCTGACTTGAAGGTATATATTGTCCCCAAATGTGAAATAGTTGTGGGTGAGGACAAAATCACAAAGTTCAGCCACCAGGTTAGCTGTGACATTATCAGGGATACTGTTCCTGATAGCTTGTAGTCCATCTTTGTGTGGAATATTGGTGTAGAGGGCTTCTACGTCCATAGTGGCCAGGATGGTGTTTTCTGGAAGATCACCGATGGATTGTAGTTTCCTCAGGAAGTCAGTGGTGTCTCGAAGATAGCTGGGAGTGCTGGTAGCGTAGGATCTGAGGAGAGAGTCTACATAACCAGACAAGCCTGATGTTAGGGTGCCAATGCCTGAGATGATGGGGCATCCAGGATATCCAGGTTTATGGATCTTGGGTAGCAAATAGAATACCCCTGGTCGGGGTTCTAGGCATGTGTCTGTACAGATTTGTTCCTGTGCTTTGTCAGGGAGTTTTTTTAGCAGATGGTGTAGTTTCTTTAGGTAATCCTCAGTGGGATCAGAGGATAATGGCCTGTAGAATGTGGTGTTAGAGAGCTGTCTAGCAGCCTCTTGGTCATATTCCAATTTATTCATGATGACGACAGCACCTCCTTTGTCAGCCTTTTTGATTATGATGTCAGGGTTGTTTCTGAGGCTGTAGATGGCGTTGTGTTCAGCATTGCTGAGGTTATGTGGCAAGTGATGTTGCTTTTCCACAATTTCAGCCTTTGCACGGTGACGGAAGCAATCTATGTAGAAATCTAGTCTGGAGGAGTCCACGCAGAATCCCTTTTTTTGTAGTGCTGGTAGGGAGGATTCTGTGGGTTAGTATGCTGTTCAGAGGTATGTTGGAAATGTCGGAGACGTCGAAAGTAGGATTCTAGGTCACCGCAGAACTGTATCATATTCATGGGTCTGGAGGGACAAAAGGAGAGGCCCCGAGATAGGACAGACTCTTCTGCTGGGCTAAGAGTATAGCTGGAAAGATTAACAATATTTCTGGGTGGGTTAAGGGAACTACTGTTGTGGCTGCTTGTGGCATGTAGCAGTTTAGATAGTTTAGTGTCATGTGTAATGTGGACAAGGAGGATCCAGTGGACATAGTGTACTTAGATTTCCAGAAAGCCTTTGACAAGGTCCCTCACCAAAGGCTCTTACGTAAATTAAGCTGTCATGGGATAAAAGGGAAGGTCCTTTCATGGATTGAGAACTGGTTAAAAGAGAGGGAACAAAGGGTAGGAATTAATGGTAAATTCTCAGAATGGAGAGGGGTAACTAGTGGTGTTCCCCACGGGTCAGTCCTTGGACCAATTCTATTCAACTTATTCATAAATGATCTGGAGAAAGGGGTAAACAGTGAGGTGGCAAAGTTTGCAGATGATACTAAACTGCTCAAGATAGTTAAGTCCAAAGCAGACTGTGAAGAACTTCAAAAAGATCTCACAAAACTAAGTGATTGGGCAACAAAATGGCAAATGAAATTTAATGTGGATAAATGTAAAGTAATGCACATTGGAAAAAATAACCCCAACTATACATACAATATGATGGGGGCTAATTTAGCTAAAACAAGTCAGGAAAAAGATCTTGGAGTCATCATGGATAGTTCTCTGAAGATGTCCACGCAGTGTGCAGAGGTGGTCAAAAAAGCAAACAGGATGTTAGGGATGATTAAAAAGGGGATAGAGAATAAGACTGAGAATATATTATTGCCCTTATATAAATCGATGGTACGCTCACATCTCGAATACTGTGTATAGATGTGGTCTCCTCATCTCAAAGAAGATATACTGGCACTAGAAAAGGTTCAGAAAAGGGCAACTAAAATGATTAGGGATTTGGAACGGGTCCCATATGAGGAGAGATTAAAGAGGCTAGGACTCTTCAGCTTGGAAAAGAGGAGACTAAGGGGGGATATGATAGAGGTATGTAAAATCATGAGTGATGTGGAGAAAGTGGATAAGGAAAAGTTATTTACTTATTCCCATAATACAAGAACTAGGGGTCACCAAATGAAATTAATAGGCAGCAGGTTTAAAACAAATACAAGGAAGTTCTTCTTCACGCAGCGCAAAGTCAACTTGTGGAACTCCTTACCTGAGAAGGTTGTGAAGGCTAGGACTATAACAGCGTTTAAAAGAGAACTGGATAAATTCATGGTGGTTAAGTCCATTAATGGCTATTAGCCAGGATGGGTAAGGAATGGTGTCCCTAGCCTCTGTTTGTCAGAGGATGGAGATGGATGGCAGGAGAGAGATCACTTGATCATTACCTGTTAGGTCCACTCCATCTGGGGCACCTGGCACTGGCCACTGTTGGTAGACAGGATACTGGGCTAGATGGACCTTTGGTCTGACCCGGTACGGCCGTTCTTATGTTCTCATTGTAGGTTTCTAGTCCCAGAATCAGGCACAACAGAATCAACATTATTAAATTCAATAACTGGTTGGGAAACCTGGTGTGCACAACAGAGACACTCACACTGAGGGCAAAGGAAAGCTTTCACCACTTTTATTAGCACAATAAAGTGATCAGGAACAGTCAGCATGGATTCACGAAGGGGAAGTCGTGCCTGACTAACCTAATTGCCTTCTATGATGAGATAACTGGCTCTGTGGATGAGGGGAAAGCAGTGGATGTGTTATTTCTTGACTTTAGCAAAGCTTTTGATACTGTCTCCCACAGTATTCTTGCCACCAAGTTAAAGAAGTATGGGCTGGATGAATGGACTGTAAGGTGGATAGAAAGCTGGCTAGATCGTCGGGCTCAACGGGTAGTGATCAATGGCTCCATGTCTAGTTGGCAGCCGGTTTCAAGCGGAGTGCCCCAAGGGTCGGTCCTGGGGCCGGTTTTGTTTAATATCTTTATTAATGATCTGGAGGATGGTGTGGACTGCACTCTCAGCAAGTTTGCAGATGACACTAAACTAGGAGGCGTGGTAGATACACTAGAGGGTAGGGATCGGATACAGAGGGACCTAGACAAATTAGAGGATTGGGCAGAAAAAAACCTGATGAGGTTCAACAAGGACAAGTGCAGAGTCCTGCACTTAGGACGGAAGAATCCCATGCACTGCTACAGACTAGGGACCGAATGGCTAGGTAGCAGTTCTGCTGAAAAGGACCTAGGGGTCACAGTGGACGAGAAGCTGGATATGAGTCAACAGTGTGCTCTTGTTGCCAAGAAGGCTAACGGCATTTTGGGCTGTATAAGTAGGGGCATTGCCAGCAGATCGAGGAACGTGATCGTTCCCCTTTATTCGACATTGGTGAGGCCTCATCTGGAATACTGTGTCCAGTTTTGGTCCCCACACTACAAGAAGGATGTGGAAAAATTGGAAAGAGTCCAGCGGAGGGCAACAAAAATGATTAGGGGTCTGGAGCACATGACTTATGAGGAGAGGCTGAGAGAACTGGGATTGTTTAGTCTCCAGAAGAGAAGAATGAGGGGGGATTTGATAGCAGCCTTCAACTACCTGAAGGGGGGTTCCAAAGAGGATGGAGCTCGGCTGTTCTCAGTGGTGGCAGATGACAGAACAAGGAGCAATGGTCTCAAGTTGCAGTGGGGGAGGTCCAGGTTGGATATCAGGAAAAACTATTTCACTAGGAGGGTGGTGAAACACTGGAATGCGTTACCTAGGGAGGTGGTGGAGTCTCCTTCCTTGGAGGTTTTTAAGGCCCGGCTTGACAAAGCCCTGGCTGGGATGATTTAGCTGGGAATTGGTCCTGCTTTGAGCAGGGGGTTGGACTAGATGACCTCTTGAGGTCCCTTCCAACTCTGATATTCTATGATTCTATGATTCACAACTAGTAAAGATAGGAAAGCTCCAAAACACATAAAAAGATAGCAAAAATATAGAGTTAAGGTGATATCTTGTACAATTACTCACACTTATGCTTGTATACTCACACCCTTCCTTGGGGATCTAGTGGTAAGAGACAAAGGTCCAGCCCTGTCCCTGGCATGCCAAATGAGTCCAATGGTCCAGACCTCTTTTTTACATGGTGGTCTGGCCTATTATAGGACTTAGGTTCTGTCATGAATATTCATTCAAATGCCTAGCCTCTCTTGTCCATATCTAACTTCCTCACCATACTAATGTTGGTATATCTATATCTTGTAGGTTAGTATATTAATAATTTCAACTAATTATCATATACATCAATTTGCTGCCAAGTCAAGTTCATAGTTTGGAAAAGAGAAGTCTGAGAGGGGACATGATAGCAGTTTTCAAGTATCTAAAAAAGTTCCTAACTGTCAGGGTGATTAAACACTGGAATAAATTGCCTAGGGAGATTGAGGAATCTCCGTATCTGGAGATATTTAAGAGTAGGTTAGATAAATGTCTATCAGGGATGGTCTAGACAGTATTTGCCATGAGGTAAGGGGACTGGACTCAATGACCTCTCGAGGTCCCTTCCAGTCCTAGAATCTATGAATAGTTAAGCCTTTGCCAACATTTTATACTAAAATATCCAAGCCCAGTATCAGTTCATTTTTTTGTGCTTACCTGGTATTGTTACACACAAAATCCTCCCTTAAGCATGCTATTCCCAGTTTCCCAAAGCTCAGGGTAACTGTTGGGCCATTTATCTATGCCAAAGGTCATAGGCCTCAAAGCCTTATGCTAACTTATGCCATCTGCTAATGGCTTAAGCTAATATCTTACACCATACAGGCATATAGGTTCCTTGCGTTACTGCTAAGTAAAATAAAATGCTGAAGCTAGCCCTATGGGCTGCAATGTAGAGCTGGTGGAAAAAAATAGTTTTGACAAATTTTGAAAAAAATTTCCCTACAATTTTTCATCTAGCTCTAGGTAATATCGTATAACTGGTTAGAGATAAACTTTAATATTACAACCCATTAAAGTATATGGAGGAAGTATACACTTCCTTGATGCTATGATTTCCATATGTGTTAGCAAGACAGAGAACATAAGAACATAGAAATAACCATACTGTGTCACACCAGAAGTCCATCTAGCCCAGTATCCTATCTTCCGACAGTGGCCAATGCCAGATGCTTCAGAGGGAATGAACAGAACAGAACAGGTAATCATCAAGCGATCCATCCCCTGTCTCCCATTCCCCGCTTCTGGCAAACAGAGGCGATGAACATCATCCCTGCTCATCCTGGCTAATAGCCATTGATGGACCTATCCTCCATGAACTTATCTAGTTCTTTTTTTAACCCTGTTATAGTCTTGGCCTTCACATCCTCTGGCAGAGTTCCACAGGTTGACTGTGTGTTACTTCCTTTTGTTTGTTTTAAACCTGCTGTCTATTAATTTCGTTAGTGATTCCTAGTTCTTGTGTTATGAGAAAGAGTAAAGAACACTTCCTTATTTACTTTCTCCACATCACTCATGATTTTATAGACCTCTATCAGATCCCCCTTAGTCATCTCTTTTCCAAGCTGAAAAGTCCCAGTCTTATTAATCTCTCCTCATATGGAACCTGTTCCATATCCCTAATCATTTTTTTTTGCCTTTTCTATAACTTTTTTTCAATTCCAATATATCTTTTTTGAGATGGGGGTGACCACATATCCATGCACTATTCAATATGTGGGCATACCATGGATTTATATAGGGGCATTATGATATTTTCTGTCTTATTATCTATCCCTTTCCTAATGATTCCCAACATTCTGTTAGCTTTTTTGACTGCTGCTGCACATTGAGTGGATGTATCCACAATGACTCCAAGAGCTCTTTCTTGAGTGGTAACAGCTAATTTAGACACCATATTTTTATATGTATAGTCGGGATTATGTTTTCCAATGTGCATTACTTTGCATTTTTCAACACTGAATTTCATCTGCCATTTTCTTGCCCAGTCACTCAGTTTTGTGAGATCCCTTTGTAACTCTTCACAGTCAGAGGTGCTTTTTTCTGCAGCATGAATACGACATTTGTTGCTCTTGAAATTTCAAATGGATTTAGTGCTAGTATAATAATCTGGATTGAGTGTTGAGGAGACTGTAATCCCTTATATATCTCCAGAGCAGACATAGCACTCCACTGGCAGTGCATACTTACCCACACTGCCCAGCCTATGTGCCTCAATAACATAGAGGAAGTGAATAAGGGTGAATAAGTAGTTTCCTCTTCATATCCATGGATGGCCAATAAAAGTGCCATTCAGTTCCAGATGTTGTGATGAAGACAAATAGGGTGACACGCAGGCTCCATTGAAGTCAATGGCAAAATTCCCATAGATTTCAATGGGGTCCGGATTTAACTCCTGGTCTCTTCACTGGTGTTAAAGCAAGAATAAATAGAATGCAGCTCTCCATGGCTTGGATAAGCAGAGGTTCCTCCCTCATTACATTTTTCTCCTGGGCTGGCGCAAGGAGCTCTCTCCCTATCATTTCAATCTGTTGTAACCACTGCCTCTAGGAACTACATGGAGCCTGAGACCAGCAACCCTTCCATGTCGGACTTTAAACAGATGCCAAATATTTATGATTTCAAAGCCTGATCCAAAACGCTTTGAAGTCAATGGAAAGACTCCCATTGACTTTAATGGGCTTTGGATCCAGATCTCAGTCACTACCAACAAGGGATTGATTTAAACTAGCTACATGTTAATGACTTGGATAATAGAGTAGCGAGTATGCTTATAAAATTTGCAAATGATAGCAAGCTGGGAGGGGGTGCAAGAACTTTGGAGAACAGGTTTAAACTTCAAAATGACCTTGACAAATTGGATAATTGTTCTGAATTCAACAAGGTGAACTTCAGCAATGACAAGTGCAAAGTATTTCACTTAGGAAGGAAAAATCAAATGTACAACTACAAAATGGAGAATAACTGTCTAGGTGGTAGTACTGCTGAAAAGGATCTGGGGGGGGTTATAGTGGACCACAAATTGAATATGAGCATCACTGTGAAGCAGCTACAAAAATGATTCTGGTGTGTATTAACAGGAGTGTTGTATGTAAGAAACAGGGGGTAATTGTCCTGCTGTACTTGGCACTGGTAAGGCCCCAGCTGGAGTACTGAGTCCAATTCTGGGCACCACAGTTTATGAAAGATGTAGATAAATTAGACAGAGTCCAGAGGAAAGCAACAAAAATTATGAAAGATTTATGGGGAAAGGTTAAAAAATCTGAGCAAGTTTAGTTTTGAGAAAAGAATACTGAGGGGGGCCCTGATAACCATCTTCCAATATGTTAAGGGCTGTTATAAAGAGAATGTGATCAATTGTTTTCCATGTCCATTGAAATAGAAGAAGTAGTAAGAGGCTTAATCTGCAGCAAGGGAGATTTAGGTTGGATATTAGGGAAAGCTTTCTAACTATAAGGGTAGTTAAACTCTGGAATAGGCTTCCAAGGGAGGTCTTGGAATCACCATCATTGGAAGTTTTTAAAAACAATTTGGACAAACACCTGTCAGGGATGGTTAGGCTTACTTGGTCCTGCCACACCTCAGGGGCAGGACTTGATGAGTTCCAAGGTCCTTTCCAGCCCTATGTTTCTACGAGTACATGGAAGACCCTTTAAATTGTTACCAATACTCTGAGCCAAATCATTCCCTCAAATGTTTGTTCTTCGGGTTTTTCTTTTAAATGAAGATGTAGATCCTAGAGAAGAACGTTAAATCTGGAGGATGACACTAAAGGTTATATCCTTGGGACAACAAGATTCTATTACCACGACAACCAAATACACAACACTAAACCCTATGAATTTACACATCCTCTGTGCCCTCACTTTTGTATTATCTCTTCTTTAAAGGCTGAGTTATTGATAGACCTTAGGAGCTGTAGAATTTTGTTGTGAGAGTTTGGAGCCATAAAGACTATGGCTATATCCATCTGAACTTTTCTGAATTGATTCATCAATCTTTTGAGTGAATCTTGCTGTGAAGTCTGTGCTGGATTCTAATAGTGTAGGGCTTTAGAAATCTATATAGCTGCTATACCAGTCATTCATTAAAGCTCAGCTGTAAGTCTTTCTAAACTATGCAATTGTTTTTCTTTTCTGGGAGCAGACAAAGCATCGGGGTGAATTTGGAAATTATGTAGGCCTTGATGTACAAGTCTCATTTTGACAGGATTTCTGCAATGTTCATAGAGAGAGGTCATATCACTAGGGGGGAAATCCAAAACCACTGTAACTGGCAAGCCACTTTTAGTACATTACACAAATATTATCAGGCTTGCATAAATATATTTGTTCTTCTGTCATTGGTACTAATCAATAGGGTCTCCAGTCCCATCATCATGGAATCTACATTAGACAGTAAGTGGCTTTGCATGAATTTGGAAGATAAGAGACCAGCTATGTCTGTGAAATATGGGTTTTTAGTCTGGATCTTGGGTTTATCAAGAACAACAACTCTGTGCTTTTCCTCAGCTGCCTCTCCTTGTGGTTGAAACAACTTTCCTTCCTTGAGTGCCATACAGCCTTTCTGTCCTGTTCCAAATTCATAACTCACTTGTTTTTGCTAGCCTAGTATTGCTGATCTCTACCTTTGCCTACACTCCTCACTCTGAACCCAAATTTTGATACATTTACTTTTGGTTTAAAAAGAAGCAATAGTGCTGCTGAGGGAAAGGAATATTTTTTTCAAGCTATTTTGCCTCTGCCCTGGTCTACACTACCGGGTTAGGTCCAATTTAGCCGTGTTAGGTCAATTTTATAATGAATGCGTCTACACAAGCAACCCCATTCCGTCGACCTAAAGGGCTCTTAAAATCGACTTCTGTACTCCTCCCCGGCGAGGGGAGTAGCACTAAAATCGATCTTGCTGGGTTGAATTTGGGATAGTGCGGATGCAAATCTATGTTATTGGCCTCCGGGAGCTAACCCAGAGTGCTCCAATGTGACCGCTCTGGACAGCACTTTCAACTCCAATGCACTAGCCAGGTAGACAGGAAAAGCCCTGGGAACTTTTGAATTTCATTTCCTGTTTGGTCAGTGTGGCGAGCTCAGCAGCACAGGTGACCATGCAGTCCCCCCAGAATCACAAACGAGCTCCAGCATGGAGCGAATGGGAGATACGGGATCTGATTGCTGTATGGGGAGAAGAATCTGGGCAGGCAGAACTCCAATCAAAAAGAAGAAATGCTAATATATATGCCAAAATCGCACAGGGCATGATGGACAGAGGCTACAACAGGGACACACAGCAGTGCCACGTGAAAGTCAAGGAGCTCAGGCAAGCCTACCAAAAGACAAAGGAGGCAAATGGTCGCTCTGGGTCAGAGCCCCATACATGCCGTTTCTATGATCAGTTGCATGGCATTCTAGGGGGGGACCCTACCACTACCCCACCACTGTCCGTGGACACCTGCAAGGGGGGAGACTCATGCAACATGGAGGAGGATTTTGTGGATGAAGAAGAGGAGGAGGAGAATGCGCAGCAGGTGAGCAGTGAATCCATTCTCCTCAGCAGCCAGGACCTTTTCATCACCCTGGAGCCAACACCCTCCTAAGGCAGGATCCCTGACCCTGAAGGCGGAGAAGGCACCTCTGGTGAGTGCACATTTGTAACTACAGTACAGGGTTTAAAAGCAATAGTGTTTAATGTTTGATTTGCCATGAAGACTTGGGATGCATTTGCAGCCAGTGCAGCTACTGGAAAAGTCTGTTAACGTGTCTGGGGATGGAGCGGGAATCCTCCAGGGACATCTCCATGAAGCTCTTCTGGAGGTACTCTGAAAACCTTTGGAGAAGGTTTCTGTGGAGGGCTGCCTTATTTCGTCCCCCACGGTAGGACACTTTACCACGCCAAGCCAATAGCAAGTAGTCTGGAATTATTGCAGCACAAAGCATGGCAGCAAATGGTCCTGGATTTTGGTCACATTCAAGCAAGATTCGGTCGATATCTTTCTGCATTAGCCTCAGGAGAGTGACATCATTCATGGTCACCTGGTTGAAATAGGGGAATTTTTGTAAGGGAACAGTAAAAGGACCCTGTTCATGCTGGGCTGTTTGTGCTTGGCTAAAAGGGATCATCCCTGAGAATAGTCACACAGCGGTGGAAGGGGTGAAGGGATCATCCCAAATAGGCACACGAAGAGGTGGAGGAGGTGTGTGCTGCACATCCACCCGAAAACCGCAGCCCTTCCTTTTAAATGGCAAATCCAACCGGCATTCCTTGCTATGGGAAAGGTGGGCACTGCAGTTTGAAAACATTTCCACATGTTATGAAGACCTTAGAAGCCAAATCCGCTTACCATGGCTGCCTGGACACCGAATTCTGTTGCCCAGCTGTGTGTGATGTGTCACCATACCGGCAGATGCTCAATATAAAAGGCAAAATGCGATCTTGTACATAAAGCACATGTGCTGTCTGCTGTGAATTGCTTGATTCACTGTGAAAGAGTCTCCCTTTTGTTCTCAGAAATATATCATCTTAAATTTTACTCTCCCTTTTTATCCCACCGCAGGTGCAAATGTTTCTACGCTCCCCCTATCATCTCTGTCCCTGAGGTTATCGCAGATTAGAAGGCAAAAAAAACCACACTCACAATGACATGTTTTCCAAGCTCATGCAGTCCTCCTGAATTGATAGGGCACAGCTGAATGCATGGAGGCATTCAGTGGCAGAGTCCAGGAAAGTATTAAGTGAGCGCGATGAGAAGAAGCAGGATGCAATGCTGAGGCTAATGGGGGAGCAAACGGATATGCTCAGGCATCTGGTGGAGCTGCAGGAAAGCCAACAAGTGCATAGACCGTCACTGCATCCACTGTACAACCGCTGCCCTCCTCTCCAAGTCCCATATCCTCCTCACCCAGACGCCCAAGAACACAGGGGGGAGGCGCCGGGCACCCAGCCTCTTCACTCCAGAGGATGGCCCAAGCAACAGAAAGCTGTCATTCAAACAGTTTTGATTTGTAGTGTGGTTACAATAAGCAATGTGGCCTTATCCTTCCCTCCTCCCCTCCTTCCCCACCCCACCCTACCCCACCCGGACTACCATATCAGTTATCTCCCTTTTTTTTAATTAATAAAGAAAGAATGCATGGTTTCAAAACAATAGTGACTTTATTTCCTTTGCCAGCTGTGATCGAAGAGGGGAGAGTGGTTGGCTTACAGGGAATTAAAAACAACAAAGGGGGCAGGTTTTGCATCAAGGAGAAACACACACAACTGTCACACCGTAGTCTGGCCAGTCATGAAACTGGTTTTCAAAGCTTCTCTGATTCGCAGCGTGCCTACGTGCTCTTCTAATCGCCCTGGTGTCTGGCTGTTCAAAATTGGCAGCCAGGCGATTTGCCTCAACCTCCCACCCCGCCATAAACATCTCCCCCTTACTCTCACAGCTATTATGGAGCACACAGCAAGCAGTAATAACAATGGGAATATTGGTTGCGCTGAGGTCTAACCTAGTCAGCAAACAGTGCCAGCAAGCTTTTAAATATCCAAAGGCACATTCTACCACCATTCTGCACTTGCTCAGCCTATAGTTGAACTGCTCCTTATTACTGTCCAGGCTGCCTGTGTATGGCTTCATGAGCCATGGGAGCAAGGGGTAGGCTGGGTCTCCAAGTATAACTATTGGCATTTCAACATCCCCAACAGTAATTTTCTGTTCTGGGAAGTAGTCCCTTCTTGCAGCTGCTCAAACAGCCCGGAGTTTGTAAAGATGCGAGCTTCATGCTCCTGTCCCGGCCATCCCACGTTGATGTCGGTGAAACATCCCTTGTGATCCACCAGTGCTTGCAGCACCATTGAGAAGTACCCCTTGCGGTTTATGTACTGGTTGGCAAGGTGGTCTGGTGCCAAGATAAGGATATGTGTTCCGTCTATCGCCCCGCCACAGTTAGGGAACCGCATTGCAACAAAGCCATCTACTATGACCTGCACATTTCCCAGAGTCACTGATTGCATTGGCTACTTGAATCACAGCAGTCCCCACAGTAGATTTGCCCACTCAAAATTGATTCCCGACTGACCGGTAGCAGTCAGGCATTGCACGCATCCACAGGGCTGTCGCCACTTGATTCTTAACAGTCAGGACAGCTCTCATCTTGGTATTCCTGCGCTTCAGGCCGGGGGAAAGCAGCACACTGAGTTCCAGGAAAGTGGCCTTATGCATGTGAAAGTTTTGCAGCCACTGAAATCACTCCATACCTGCAACACTATACGGTTGCACCAGTCTGTGCTTGTTTGCTGGGTCCAGAATCGGCATTCCACTGTATCAACCAGTCCCACTGCCACCATGATGTCCCAATTGCCACATCCCGTGCTTTCAGGAACATCTGTGTCCATGTCCTCCTCACAATCATCCTCGTGCCGCAGTCTCTTAGCCAGGTTCTGCACATACTGCAGTATAATGTGAGAGGTGTTTACAATGCTCGCAACAGCAGTGGTGAGCTGAGCGGGCTCCATGCTTGCCATGCTATGGCGTCTGCATGAGTAACCCAGGAAAAAAGGCACAAAATGATTGTCTGCAGTTGCTTTCATGGAGGGAGGAAGGGAGGGAGAGAGGGAAGGGAGACTGACGACATGTATCCAAAACCACCCGCCACAATGTTTTTGCCCCATCAGGCATTGGGAGCTTAACCCAGAATGCCAGTGGGCAGCGGAGACTGTGGGAACTGTGGGATAGCTTTCCACAGTGCACCGCTCCATGAGTCAATGCTAGCCACGGTAGTGAGGATGCACTCCGCCGACTTAATGCGCTTAGTGGGGACATACACAATCGACTGTATAAAATCGATTTCTAAAAATTGACTTCTATAAAATCGACCTAATTTGGTAGTGTAGACATACTCTTAGTCACTTGGGTAACATGGCTCTTTTGACTCTTTTTCAATAATTGGATGAATGGTTCTGGTGATTATACACATGAATTAAAACAATTATCTCTGTGTTTATTGAGTATGCAAGCTTCAAATTTGTACCCAATAATACACATAATAAAAATTGACTTTCTGTGAGTTGTTCTGCCAGTAAAACTTGTCTGCACAAAAGCCTGCAGACGGCAAGCATGGAAAGGGGTGCGATTATGTCTAAAGTTAATTTGGTTCAATATTTGAATGAATATTTGGAGGAAACATACTACAGTATTCACACAGCTCCAAGAAATAAAATGCCTGACTCTGCTCCCTTACACTCATCTTACAGCTCTGTAGATGCATGGGTTTCAGTGGAGGTATTTCAGAGAGGAGAACAGTAATGTCAATGTTGCATTTAGCATATCTCACTCACTGGGCTTTCACTGTTCCAACCTTCCTCTTGCCATCCTCCTATTCACTCTTTCTTTATTGACATCCCTTGCTTTTCCTGGCTAATTGGAAGCAAGCTCCACAGGGCAGAGACCTGCCTATTTTTGTTTGTCTGTAAAAATCATGGAAATACTAAGTGTGCCTCTGACAGTGGCCAAAACTTGATATGTCAGATGAATGTTTGATAGAAAATTGTGTAAGGAATTATTAGTAAACCATATATACTAAATAATGTCAGAGAAACGAATATTGCACATAGTATTTGAAGAAAATATAAAGGCATTTTTGCTTTTTGTTTGTGTCTCTGATGCAGCGTTTCAGAAACAGCTTCAGGACTGTGTAAACCATGAACCCTGGTTTGTGAGTCTTATTTGTAAAAAAATGAATCTGTGTAAATAGCAGAATGAAGCAGTGTCAAGTTCCAGGTGCACTCCCTCGCCCATCCCAATAAGAGAAGTTAACAAGTAAAAACCCAACCCCACAAAAACAGACCAGTAAGGAGAATAACAACTATTGTAAGATAAAAGCTCGATAGAGCCAGTGGGGTTGACAGCAGAGAATAAATGACAAAAGTAGACAGAAAAAAGTAAGTTTTAGCAGGATAAGCAAAAACATATTTGTTTAGATTAGTTATTGTGATTTATGCATTCGAATGTTTTAATTTGGGGTTCGAATAGGTAGGTAGTTACACAGATGAGATAACTTGGTAAACTGAGTTTGTGCAAAGTTATGGAACAAGGGATAAAAAGTAGGTGATTGATAACAAGAGTGTGGATAAAACACAGAGGAAGAAAATAGCAGAGACCAGCGATACAAAAAAGAGTTGTTCTGTTCCCAGAAGAGGTGACTTGATCAAGTATCTTTCTTTCCTTATTTGTTTTTGCGTGTATATATAATTCATAGGTGACAATAGCATTGTCTTAAAACATATAAAATAAAGGCTACAAGAAACTGTTGAAGCTAAATTTAAGTGCATCACAATTTTCACCCAACAAATGAAAGTCCTACGTAATGTACCTATTACTGAGATCCTAACCCTGCCATTTACTGCTGTAGAATCTATTGCTCTGTTACAGCACAATGAATCCATACAAAAAGGAACAGATAAATAATTGGACAAAGCTGCACTTAGACTTTACCTTTCCACCCCCTCATGCAAAGCTCCGAAGTGACAGCCCTGCAGACTGAAGTCCTATCTGTATCTGCAGAACAAATACAGCACAAACAGGACTAGGATAGCCTTCCCAATACCTCCTAATGATGCGCCTGAATCTCAGATCTTGGGCTAGGAGCATTTAGTCGCCTTGGCTTTGCTTGGAGTCTGTGAATGAGGTTGGTGCCAGTGATGATAGGTCCTGAATAGAGTTGAGGGAATAATTGATATCTCTGTTTGGTGACCAAATAAAAAAATCTGGGGGAAAAAAAATTGATTAATTTCAAACCAGAACTTTTTGTTTGTTTTTTTCTCATCAAAATGATCCCCCCTCCCCCAATGCATTTGTGTCAAACACTCATTATGCTCTAATAAATTTGTTAGTCTCTAAGGTGCCACAAGTACTCCTGTTCTTTTTGCGGATACAGACTAACATGAAAAATGTATCTAAATAATACCTATATAATAATGTCAAATGGATGTGAACCCATATGCTGGGGGTAAGTCAGTGTTATTTATTCTGAAATAATTGACTGTTTCTCATTTCCTTTCAAGCTAATTTGAGGTCTGTGGTGGTAATGTTGAGGCTTGCTCCATTATAAGGTTTACTCTGGGAGGGTAAGTCACTTGGAGATCCTGCTGGGTTTGTCCGTGCCACAAGAATGACTTTTATTTGGCTAGTGTTAACCATAGTGGCAGAGTGCTTAATACACTGTGTGGAGCCTTAACATTTTCCAGTTATTGTATTTTAGGAACAATCTCCTCCCCCCAAAAATCCCTAGCTATTATTTAGCAATTTTCCTTGGTAGAACTCAAGCCACTTTACAAAGGAGATCAGTGTCATTATCCCCATTTTACTGATGGGGAGACTGAGTCACACGAGGTAAAGTAACTTGCCCAAGGTCACCCAGTTCAGACCCAGGAATAGAATCCAGATCTCATGAGTCCCAGTCCAGTATTCTAACCACAACAATCTCCTGTGATGTCCTTTATTATATTTGTTACTTCTGCCCCAAAAGTGTGAGTTAGCTGACGTGACCATATTATATAAAAATAGGAAGCTGCTTGTAATTTACATTTATTTTCAAATTTCTTTTCTATATATTCTGTTATATAACTCTGGAGAAATAAAATTCCTAGGGATTATAAAGATCTGGGCTTGTATTACTGTATTATTACTGGAACATATTGTTTCACGTCAGTCAGTTAAAATGAACCATATATTTTATTTAACAAAATCAAGGCTTTGTTTGATTGTATTTCACATGCAATTGGGTGTTTAGAAGCTGATAAAAAATAAACCTTTTAAAGCTCTTGTATGTATCAGCAGTTTATGCAATTTTTCTTTGGGCTCTTCTTGTTTATGTTCTAGCAATAACCCTTCATACTGTCGCTCTTCTTAAGCACTCATATATAAAAGGGTCACTAGATTACGGTGAGTAATATAACAATGCCACTAAAGTCTTACAAATGAATTTCCTTTACACAACAATATGTGCACTTCTACATGATGTCTCAAGCCAACAGGACTGTTTCAGAATGAATCCCCCTGAAGAAAGATCTCTAACCCCCACCATTGAAGGATTCTTGCTGACCTTGATGTGCAGAACAAGGTCGCTCATATTCCTGAAGTGAAAGGAAACATAACACTTCCCTGTCGACAGATATGAGGCAACTGGGATGAGATGGCTGTTCCACTCAGAAGGAAAGCTGATATGCTGTAATGAGCACTATTCCAGGGCATCTTTCCATGCACTCACAATACTTTACATGCAGACTTTCAAATGAAGCACCAAAGGGAGCATGATCTGAAATAAATTAGCATGTGACATTTTGCATATCGAAATTGTTTGTTATTGGAAGATCAGATGAGAATCAGCTCTGTATTACCAACTGCTTGGAATAGTAATATAATACAATATGATATAATAATAGAACACTAATAAGTCTTAAGCATATTTACAAGGGTTGGATAACCAGGCACTCAATTGTGGCAATTCCAGCTGGGTCACTAAAAAGTTACCAAAATGAGATCTGAAGCTGGCCAGTGCACAGGCTTATATTTCAAGAAACAAATGTGCAGGAAGCATGAAGCTCTTCGTGGCAGAGTACTGAACAGGGCTTGACCAGAAGCAATACAAATGCTTGCTGGAACTGATTCTGTAGGGGAAGCAGTTCCATGACACGACAGCCTGACATTACCAATACATCAGAAGCTCTGCAGAAATACAGTGCCTTGCCTTGGCAGATATACTAGGTTGTCTAGTTGAGAAGTGCTTCTGTGTACCGCAGAGTGTAAATTAAACAACAAAGCTTGTTCCATTGCATTAATAAGCAACTCACTGCCAATGTCTAAGAATTACATGTTGCTCTTGCAATGTGCATTTAAGCTGCTTCATAGGATCTTTTTTATCACCTAGCAAAAGAGTGTCTATAAACATCCATCAAACTATAACCACTTTAAATCCGCCATCTGCATAAAGTAAGTCCCCAAGGATGCAGAGATGGTTGGGGTTTTTGGTCCACATTTTTAAGACAACAGTATTCTTTTGGTAAAAGTTACTGGTCATGAAAGCTGCTGGGTTCATAAGCAATGGGTACTGAATCTTGCTGCTTATCCACAGAAGACGTGCAGCCGGGGGACTAGATGGCTCCAGAAATGGAATGTAGAACCCTTCACAGTTGCTTTGACTTCATCCTACATCAGTGGTGATCAAAACTGATTATTTTATAGCTGTTCAGAGGCCTATGGAGAAAGATAATAGTGTAAATCCTGTACTTAACCTCTGCATACAGCATCGGTGAGACTGGTATTGGAATTCTGCCTCCAATTCTGGACCCCACATTCTAAAAAGGATTATAAAAAATTGGAGGGGGTGCAGAAAAGAGCCACAAAATTATTTGAGGGATGAAGGAAAAAGCCTTACAATGAGAGACTTAAAAAGCTTAATCTGTTTATCAAAAAGTAAATTGAGAGGTGACTTGATTACAGTGTATAAGTACCTTCATGGGGAGAAAATACTGGGTACCTAAGAGCTCTTTAATCTAGTGAAAGATATGCTTTAGTCTAACTCAATTTATTGGTCTTAATACAGGGGTAATTGGGTGAAATTTAATAGCTGGTGATATACAGGATGTCAGACTAAATTATTTAGTGGTCCCTTCTGGCCTTAAGCTCTATAAATCTGTGGACAGGTGATAAATAACAATTGTCACTCTATACATAATTAGATGTTGGGATGGATTGTGATTTGGACTACATGGCTGCAGATGTAGTGAGTAAGGAGGGGAAGTAAGAATTCCCCATGCACTCCTGGGTGGTCTACTCCAGTCTAGAATCTGGGTATGTAGTATTAAGTAGGTACATTAGAATCATAGGACTGGAAGGAACCTCGAGAGGTCTTGTAGTCCAGTTCCCTGCACTTCTGGCAGGACTCAGTATTATATAGACCATCCCTGACAGGTGTTTGTCTAACCTGCTCTTTAAAATCTCCAATGCTGAAGATTCCACAACCGCCCGAGGCAATTTATTTCAGTGCTTAATTCCCCGGGTTGTCCTTATTTCCTTTTTTATAGATGGGCACTATATTTGCCCTTTTCCAGTCTTCTGATATCTATCCCGTTTTCCATGACTTTTCAAAGATAATCGCTAGTGGCTCAGATATCTCCTCAGTCAGATCTTTGAGTATTCTAGGATGCATTTCATCAGGCCCTGGTGACTTGAAGACATCTAATTTGTCTAAGTAATTTTTAACTTCTTCTTTCCCTATTTTAGCCTCTTCTGATCCTACCTCCTTTTCACTGGTATTCACTATGTTAGACATCCAATCACTGCCAACCAGCTTTGTGAAAACCGAAACAAAGAAGTCATTAAGCACCTCTGCCATTTCCACATTTTCTGTTACTGTTTTCCCCCCTTCATTGAGTAACGCTCCTACCCTGACCTTGGTCTTCCTCTTGCTTCTAATGTACTTGTAGAATGTTGTTGTTTTTTTTGTTACTCTTTATGTCTCTAGCTAGTTTGATCTTGTTTTGTGCCTTGGTCTTTCTAATTTTGTCCCTACATACTTGTGTTATTTTTTATATTCATCCTTTGTAATCTGATCTCGTTTCCACTTTTTGTAGCACTCTTTTTTGATTTTTAGATCATTGAAGATGTCCTGGTTAAGCGAGGGTGGTCTTTTGCCATAATTCCTATCTTTCCTATGTGTGCTTGCTTACATATAACCCCAGAGCAGGGATGAGGGGAGTAAGTGGAGCCTTGGCTCCTTCCTCTTTATACTCACTGATCAGCATAGCTGAGCTGCCACAGGGGAGGGTTACTTACTAGATACCCACTTCCCTCCCTGGACCAAGGAAAAAGGAGAGTTATCTCTGAGTCTCTGTATCCCCTGGAGCAGTGCATCTCACACCTCAGCCCTTGCTCCAGCCTGCGTCAAAAGGCACAGCCTAGACTCTAGTGAACTAAAGACCAGACCTGTGAGCTGGTATGTGTTACCACCGCCATTTTACCAATGGGACCCAGAGAGGTTAAGTAACTTGCTCAAGGTCACACAGGGAAGCAGTTAAACTAGAACGCAAAACCCTGACTCTCAGTCTCATGCTGTAATCACCATACACATTTCTCCTATGGTATTTATGCCCATTGATTAGCATAAATGTGATCTAGTTGGTATTACTGAAACCTGGGGGGGGGATGATTCCCATGACTGGAATGTTAAAATCAATGGTTTAATCTATTTAGGGAGCACTAAGTGGGCAAAAGGGGAGGGGGAGTGGCGCTCTGTCAAAAATAGCATTACCTGTTTCTGAGTCACTGATCAATCAGAAGAAAATGATCTTGAATACTTATGGATAAACGTCCTAACAGATAAAGCACAAGACAGGGTACTAGTTGGTGCCTGTTACAGACCACCAAATCACCTTAGAGAATAGGATGAGCAGTTTTTGAAGCACCTATCTATAATGTGTAGGGGAAAAAAGCTGCATGATCATGGGGGGACTTCAATTTCAGTGACATATAATGGGAGTTTCATGCTGCCAGTACTAAAACTTCCTTAGAATTTCTAAACATTATAGATGATAATTTCCTAACTCAAAAAGTGTTGCAGCCAACATGGAGGGATTCCATACTAGATCACATCTTGACAGATAAAGAGGAACCAATCACAGAACTGAAAGTTAATAGTAGCTTAAGTAAAGTGATCATGACTTGATATCATTTATAACATGCAAACAGAATAAATCCCAGCCCAGTGACATATATTTCAGTTTTATGAAAATGGCCTTTTTCAAGCATCAAGTATATATATTTGAAAAGGGCCAGTTTCACAAAGCTGAAAATACTATTAGCCAAATCACTTGGGAAGAAGAATTAAATCAGAAAAATGTGACCTATAATTGGGAATTGTTTAAGAATACCTTACTAGATGCAAAAATCACAGTCCCACAACTGAAGAAGAAGGCCATATTGGTTAAAAAATTGACTTGGTTTAGTGTGGAAGTAAAGGCAGCTATAAGAAATACTGTATAACAAATGGAAGAAAGGGAAAGTTGATAGTAATTAATATAAATAAGAAGCTAGGAACTGTAGAAAATTGATAAAGGAAGAAAAAGGACAAAAGGAAAAACCTATGGTCAGCACAGTTTAGGATGATAAGAAGTTTTTAAAAGATATTAGGAAAAAAGAATCCTAACAATGGTATTGGTCCATTATTAGATGGAAATGGTAGAATTATCAGTAATAATGCCCAAAAGGAAAAAATGATCAATAAATATTTCTGATGTGTATTTGGGAAAAAACAGATGATGTAGTAATATCATATGCTAACACTCTTTCTATTCTGTAAGCATCTCAGGAGTGTGTTATTCAACAGCTACTAAAGTCAGACATTTTTAAAGCAGTAGGTGTAAATAACTTGCATACACAAATTTTAAAAGAGCTAGCTGAGGAGCTCACTAATGTTGATTTTCAAAAGTCTTGGAAAGTTTCCTGGAACACCAGGAAAGTTCCAGAAGAGTGGAAGAAAGCTAATGTTATGCCACTATTTTAAAAGAGTAAATGGGAAGACCCAAGTAATTACAGGCCTGTGAATCTGACTTTGATTCCAGGCAAGAAAATGAATTGGTTCTTGGCCCTATGTTATTTAACAGGGATCGGCAACCTTTAGCACGCGGCCCATCAGGGAAATCTGCTGGCGGGCCGGGATGGTTTGTTTACCTGCAGCATCTACAGGTTCGGCCGATCTCAGCTCTCTCTGGTTGCTGTTCCAGGTCAATGGGGGCTGCGGGAGGCTGGGACACTGTGGGAGGCTGCTCGGGCCCCTGGCCCAGAGCAGGTGGAGGGTCCACCGCAGCTCCCCACGGCTGTCAGTACGGCTCTCCCTGACCCGGCTCCAGCAGGGGGCATGGCTCGGAGCTGCAGCCCGGTGACGTTTTAAGACTCGGGTGGACAGCTGTGTGGAGCTGCGGCGGACCCTCCACCTGCCCTGGGTGGGGGCCCAAACAGCCCCCAGGCAGCTCCACAGGTCTCCTCCCTCCCCCCAGTCAGGCCAGCATAGAGCCCAGTCGGGGAGCTGTGGCGGACCCTCCAACTGCCCACAGTGCGGGGGAAGGGAGGCTGAGAGCAGTCCCCACCCCCCAGACTCCCTGCCCGGCCAAGGGCAGATGGAGGGTCCATGACTTCTCCCTGTGGAGGGACAGGCTTCTCACAGCAGCTCATGCAGCTCTCCCCTACCGGGCTCTGGCGGGGGGGATGCCTTGGAGCCTCAGCTCGGCCCCCCGTGTAGAACCCTGCAAATCTGCGGATATCCACAGATCATTTTTGGGATAGCAGATCGGATGTGGATACATATTTCTGTATCCACGCAGGGTTCTCATCATCAGCTGAACATGAGCTCCCAGTGCTACACACTGTGGCCAAAAGAACTAGTGAAATCTTTGGATGCATAAATAGGAGAATCTTGAGTAGCAGTAGAGAGATTATTTTACCTCTATATGTGGCATTGGTATGACCACTGCTGCAATACTGTGTCCAGTTCTGGTGCCCCCAATTCAAGCAGGATGTTGATTGTGACAGGGTATATCAGACCCTCTAAGGCCCCATGCTGGAGGCTTCATGGCCCTGCCACAGCCACCCTAGAAAAGGGGATGGTCCACCAAGCTGCCTAGAGTGGCTGTGTGGGACACAGCCAATCAGGGCCGTGCAGGTTAGTATAAGAAGAGCTGCAGGGCCAGAGTAAGTTCCAGTTCCCTGCTACAGCTGGAGGATCATTGATGGTGTGTGGTTGGCTGAGGGAGCTGAAGGACCTTGGATGAGGTAGTGCTGCCAGAAGCTAGGGAGAGTGAGAAGGAGCCCTGTGCCGGTTGTGGGACTCCATCAGGACAAGGCCCTGAGGCAAGGGTGAAGACGGCATAGGGACGTGGCCCAGGGAATTAGAGCAGTAGTGTGACTTAAAGGGACACAACAGACAGCTGCTATCTACAGGATCCCTGTGCTGGGATTGGAGTAGTGGGTAGGCCGGATCTTCCCTAGCCTCCAATCGGGGAAGTGGCTTGGGCATTGAGGCACCCCCAGAGGGGGGAACTGAACTTCAGTGGCCCAGCTGGAGAGTTGTGGCTGAAAAGGCCCTAAGAGTGAAGACTTTGTCACCAGGGAGGGAGTCCTAGGGCACTGCTCTATTGTGGAGCAGGGACAACTTGTGGGAGACATTACAGGGGGCACTGAGAGAAACCCCTGTTGGACATGTACCCCAGAAGGGCTTTCGTTTTGCTTTCATCCCACAGACAGACTGTGTGTGACTCGGTCGGAGGGCTGAGTCACCAAAGACACACCAGAGAGAGAGAGAGAGTGCAGGCACATGCACTTGGCCAAGTTCGGGGGGGGGGGGAAAGAGGGCGTTCGTGAGAGGTGAGTGTGTCCTGTTACACTGATAAATTGGAGAGGGTTCAGAGAAGAACCAGGTGAATGATTAGAGCAGAGGTTCTCAAACTTCATTGCACTGCGACCCCCTTCTGATGATAAAAATTACTACATGACCCCAGGAAAGCCCGAGCTCTACTGCCCCGGGTGGGGGGGGGGCAAAGCCCGAGGGCTTCAGCCCCAGGCAGGGGCCTGTAACTTGAGCCCTGCCACCGAGGGCTTCAGCCCTGGGCCCCAGCAAGTTTAAGCCAGCCCTGCTGACCCTATTAAAATGGGGTTGTAACACAGTTTGGGGTCTCGACCTGCCGTTTGAGAACTGCTGGATTAGAGGATTAGAAAACATGTTTTATAGTGATAGATTCAAGGAGCTCAATCTATTTTTCTACATAAAGAGGAGGTTAAGGAGTGACTTGATTACAATCTATAAGTAGCTACATGGGGTACAAATATTTACTAATAGGCTTTTTGGTCTGGCAGAGAAAAGCATAACATAACGAGTTCAGCCTGGAAATTTTAACAGTGAGAGTAATTAACCATCGCAACAATTTACTAAAGGTTGTGGTGGATTTTCCATCACTGACAAATTTGAAATCAAGATTGCATGTTTTTCTAAAAGATTTGCTCTAGGAATTATTTTGGGAAGTTCTATGGCCTGTGTTATATAAGAATTCAAAGTGGATGATCAATGGTCCCTTTTGGCTTTGGAATCTATGTCCACGTTTTAGACTAACTTTATCTGCATTTAAAATGACTGTACAAGCAGAGGAAAAAAGAAAAAATCTTTAAAACTCAAGGATCTGGCTGCAGGGCAGGGCTGAGGCATATTTGGAGCAGGCAAGGGTGCCTGATGGGCTGAGATCACATTTTCTGATGTGAAGGAGTTTGGAGATAGCAGGCTCGGGTATCTCAGATCCATTTAAAAACAATCAGAGGATGCTCATAAATTCTCAGCTGGCTAGTGGATCATGACATCAGGTCTATGACACCGCAGAGCTGAGGACTGAGGCTGCCTCTGCAGCAGAAATATTGGCCATACCAGGGGTAATTAAATTTTACATTCCATACACTTTGTACATTTCCAATAACATTAATTTAAAGCAGATCTATCAGCAGAGAAGGAACTTGCTTATAGTACTTTCAGAAGCTGATCTTTAAAGTATGACAAACGTCCCTTCCCAGACTCTCCCTCACAGCTTGGACACTAAAAAGCTTAACTCAGCACTATTTGGTGTAATGTACAAGTCTAGCAAGTTAAACACTGAAGGCCTGATCCACAGCTAATTGAAGTCAGTGGAAAGATTCCCAGTGACTGCAGTAAGGCCTGCAGGGTCTGAATCTCATCTGCTATTTGTTGATGAATTGGGGTAAACGATCTCAGGAGCAGACCGTATTTGCGTAGACACATTTCTTTTGTCTAGGTGATCAGCAGACAAGATGCCAAAGAGATCAATTTTGGCTGTTTTGGGTTAAAATTCACTTTGTCTTGGATGCAGGAGTTATTAAATGTTATCCTTATTGTTTGACATAAGTACAGTTCAGCTTCCCTTTATATGCCCTAATTGAGGTGGGTCACCCTAACATCAACCTCGCCTGCTCAGCAGGGGGCAGTGACCCCAAATCCAAGTGAAAGTCAGAGAGGGTGGGGAAGATTTCTTTAAAGGGTCCTAAACGCTATTTGACCCTCTTCCTCCACTGTTTAAAGACAGAACTGACTAGACTCAATTGATAGCCATGGTTTCTTCTCAGTGATCACTAGAGCTGAGTACACTGCGAGGGGCTGAGCCTCACACCTGCTGGTGTGGACAGTGCTATGGCAAAAGACAATGCAGAGAGGGCAGCAGAAGTGAGGTTCCTCACTATCCACTGATATAATTAGGAGCTGAAATCCCTGAAGGCTAGATTAGGTGGAGGAGCCTCAGACCATGGCATTGTGGCTGAAGACTGAGGAAAAGCAGCAGGTGGCAGCGACAATATCGAAAGGAGGTGGAGGCATCAGTGACCCCCCCCCCCCATTTTTTGCCTATGGTGGGAGGTGAACACACCTGAACACACCCCTGGTCTCTGGGCTTTGCTGACCTTGAACAACAAACCATGAGCGGAGGAGTAGTGCAGGGAAAAGGGGAGTGGCATGTTAAAGAGACCTTCATCTGTTGGATTTTCACACTGCAAGGTGGGCAACTGAGGCAAAGGACTGCTGCCCGAGATGTGGGGGAGGGGGAACAGGTGCTTTACTTACTGTTTACATACTTTTGAGTCATTGCCGTGTTTTCCCAAATTAATGCTGTTTCCTTCTCCTCTTAATAAAAAGTTTTCTTTTGTCATACACAGACTCAGTGCTTGTGAGTGAGGAAGCATTGTCTCTTAGTGGTGCCCTAGAGTGGTGGTCAGTTTTTCCAGATTTCTGGTGGGGCTTGAGCCAGTTCTGTTTTGTAATGCTAAGAGGTACCCCTAGCTAGTGAACCTGGCCCTTGTTGCTGCCAAAATCACCTACACTACACTACAATGGGCTTTGGGTCAGGCCCTAAAGCTTTGAGGAACCCATAGCCACAGGAAAGGGGTCTCCTCCTACACCAGGAAGGCATACCTGGGAGCTGGCTACCCTGCCTACTACCTTCCTTATATCTTCTGTGAGCACTAGAAAAGGAACCCCCTTAAGTAGGAAAAGGTCCTTGTAGTTCCACTTCTACCATACCTTGCATGGGGCCATGCCAGTTATTTCCTACCCTCAGGCTGTCTTCCTGATCCATGTCATTTTCCTGAGTTTGGAAAGGAAGTGATGGGCCATGAGCATTGGGGTAGCTCCTGTGAGAAGGCAGGCTAGGGCAGGGGCTCCTGCCAGGGGATCAAGTGGGGATTTACAGCAGGTCCAAATGACACTTTTCCTCCAAATACTCAAATCCTTTACATCTCTCCCATTGCAGCACCCCAGTGGCTCCCTTTAGGAAATTTGCCAAGTTCCGGACTGATAGCCACCTGGGGATCAACTAGTTTCCAAATGATTAAGAAAATAGAATTTTACTTGGGAGGAAAAGGGGGGATTCAAATTGTGTGTTAATTCCACTTCAAAGAAGCATTACCAAAGAACATGGCACAAAGTGGCTGGTAATCCAGTAGAGATAGCCAGCTGGGAACTACCCCTTGAAAAGGAGGGTTTTAGCTGGTATTGTGGCTCTACACCACACCTCTGGTCCTGGTCTAGCACATGGGAAGCATATCTGGGGAAAAGGAGGCATGGCTTGAAGGATCTCTACACAGCAGAGATTACGAGCTGCCAGAACAGTTCCTTGGGAATATAAACAGCATACCTGAGGCTGGTCTAACTTACTTTGGTGGCTGGACTGGTCCCAAGCTGGATCCAGAACCAGGAAGCAGCAAAGGTGGAGGAAAGTCACTTTTGGATCCTGAGCACAACACAGTATAGCCAAATCTAACAGCTGGGGCAGAGGTACCTTACACCTGAATAGTCAAATTCCATTTTTATTTTAATTTAAGTTTGAAACTAAAAGTTTTCCCAACTTTGTGTTTTTGCCAAGAACACACTGTACAGATTGTTACAACGCACTCCATACTGGATGGATTACTTTTCTAATCAAATAATTTCATTTTGATTTTACTTCGGAAGGCAATTAAAATGAATACTTCCTGGTCTCCTGCCAATGTATTATACCTAATGAATTAAAAGATTAGCATTCCTGCGTCTAAAGCAAGAATTTCATTCTCATCTTCATGTGTGCCTGATCAAGGGAAAATGAGACAGGGACATCTTAAAGGTACCCCACTGTGTGGTGTTTAGGCCAAAAAAAAAAAAATAGGATTAGCGAACAAATGTTCTCTCAAAACTAAATAATTTCATTATTATTTTTAAAAATTAAGTGGAAAACATTCCATCTGATTCTAGGAAGTTATAATATTCCCTAGTTGTGACCTAGCAGCAGGACTACAGGCCCAGTCCTGTAGTCATGTTGCTGGGCCATTGTACCTCCGTTGAGCTCACCATAGCATGTGATATAATTCTGTGGTGACTGGCTACTTGACTTTCGCTTCTACTTTCTGAGTTAAAGGAAACTTGCTGTAATCATGCAAGGAGGAGGAGGAGATAGGAGGATAAAGTTTGGTCTCATGCTCCTAGGGTCATCTGACTGCCTTTTGCCAGCAAGCGGTGATGAGGCTACTAGTACTTTGTCCTAATTCTATATATTGGACCGCATTCGAATGGGGAGAAAAAGCCCAGGAGAGTGAAATAAAAAGAAAAGGAGATCAAAATGAATTCCTCTGCCTCCCTGTCTGTTTTTGGCCCACACCAGGGAGCCCAAGCATGCCATAGCAAGAGGTATGCCAAATGTAAGCTCCAATGCTACAAATACTTACACACATGCCTCATTTCATGCATGTGAATGTTCTCACTAAAATTGATAGGACTATTGATGTGCATAAAATTAAGAATAGGCATCTGGTCCAAATTGTGACCTAACCTACATATCCATGTAACCAACTGATCAGTGTGTATTATTTGTTCCTCTCTGTGCCCAATCCACAGGGGACACAAGTCTGTTTCAGGCCTCAGCTTAAGAGCCTGGCTCTTTAGTTTAAACTGTAGAGACTCATGCTTTTAGCCCTGGAGGTTTCCAGTTCAACCCATCCCATGTCATCCAAGATGGCAACCATCACACCCCCACATGAGAATGACGGGCATCACAAATGCCACAGCTCCAAGTGCCAGGGCCATGAATATGTCGCTTATCCAAATGGTGGAGGGATAAGGGATTGGTCCTCTCCAGGCAGGTTCTGAAGTAGACCGCGCTGGATTTCCTGAGTTCTGCAGTCATTCCAAGTCACCACTGTGCAAAAGTCCAGCAGAAGGCTGCTGCACCACTTTGGTTCTTAAAATAAAACTCAGGTGATGTAGATCATATGCTGGCTCTCAGTAGGAGAGTGAATGTAACTGTTAAAGTAAAGGCTATATTATTGAAATGATTTAAAACACCTAGTCTTCCCATGGGTCTCAGAAACACTCTTACCAGAGTGCATTTCTCAATGCTTTCACTTGTGCATTTAATATATGCTATTTAGATTTGTATTGTGCCCATCACCATGGCACCTGAGAGCCTGCAATCTTTGCTTGGAACCATCTCCCTTTTTCTGTGTGCCAATCAGACTCCCTGTACTCCTTCAAATCTCTTCAAAACACACTCTTTTGGGGAGCTGGGGCATTATCTATACCTTGGTCTGAGCTCTTTCAACTGTGCTGTTTCCTGAAGAATGAAACACAGTTTCTAGAACTTAAATGCTGCTCCCTTCCCCTGCTCCAGTTTAAAATTAACTTTCAAAAACTGCTGGCCAAGAAGATATTGGCAGGACTTTGGAATATTTTAGTTCTATATGCATCAAGTAATATATTGCTTTTAATAAATTTTGTATTTACGGGTGGAGGTCTCTGTAAAAAAATAAATTGCAGACTTGCCTGCATTCGACAGAATACATTAATATCTACCACTTTGTTGTGTGTCCATTAACATTTTATAGAATGGCTGGTGCAAAGAGTGCTGTTAAATCATTGCAAGCTGTCGCCTGGTTTATTGTATGTCAATATGTTAAATATAATTGTAGTGAAGGGACTGTGCAACTTATGCTTGAATATTTAAAACAAAATAGGAGACATAAAACAACCTTCTTTGACTGGGACAGTAGTGACCAAACTATTGAAGTCTTGTCCAGTCCTAATGTTTAAATACAAACAATTATGCACTGATGTATTTATGTAGGAGCTGGATGGACTGGGCTGTCAACAGTGACAGTAAAAGGAGACAGTATACAGTGGCCAAAAAAGACAGGAGGAAGGTACACAGGTGATTTTTGGTTAGTTTGCAGAGGCCTGTGTTATGTCATAGTCTGCTTGTTGGCTCTCCAACCAAGGGGACCTATTTCTCTGTCTGTTTCTTCTAAGGTGTCTCTCATGGATCTGATCCACAGCCCAGTAAATTCAATGGAAAGCCTTCCCTGGACTTTGTACCAGGCCCAGTATTCTCAGGCTCTCTCTCATTCCCAGTGTACAAATTGTTTTGTTTGCACTTTTTGCCACTTGCTTTCTACTCTCTCCTCTCCAGTCTGCTGGCTGGTCCTGGGAAGACGTCATTGCTGGGAAAAGGCCTGAAAGGAGGTGGAACAGCCTCTCAGCTCTTGACTTCCTCTCATCACAAAGCTTCCCTATGTCTTCACCCCCTGCCATGCTGGATGTGTTGCTCCATGCCTTATTTGTGCTTCCTTACAGAGGGAACCTTTTCTTCTGTGGTGTTGTTTTGTTCTCGGGGCCTGTGCAGAGAGATCCCCCTCCTGACTTGGAAGGGGCGAATCAGCCACTTCCGTGGCATCCTCTCCCCAACCTTTGTTCAGATGCTGCCACAGGCATTTGTTAATGGGCTGGGGTGCTCTGGGAACAGGAAAAAGTCAGAAGAGGTAGGCGTGGCTCTGATCAATCCATCGTTCTCTCCTCATCACCCAGGAGTAATGCCTTTCCTGCAGAGCCCTGCCCCTCCCCCCACTGGTAAACACTCTCATAGGGGTGTCTTGGTGTACGCATTGGTGGAGGAGTCACTGGTGGCATAGCTCCAGTGGAATAGAGGTGGGCAAAGCTAAAGGGGACACAGAGAAGATGTGGAAGAACATGGTTTCCTGATGTCAGGAAGGGTTTTTCAGGGGCTAGTGAGCCAGACCCCAACTTTCTTCTATATGGGAGCAAACGCTTTTCCCCCAGTGGAGAAATCCAGAAGAAATTCTATGAAGGGAAAAAAACTTGCAGTGTTTCCTGGCTCATACATGGTGCTGGTAGGAAAGGGCATGATTTTACTCAGTGTTATTTGAAAGTTGAAAGGTCAAGCAAAGTTCTCCTATCAAGCCCCAGAGGACAAAAATCAGTAATTCCTAATCAACAAGTTAATCACGTGTAGCCCTTGTATAATGACTGGGGAAAATCTCCTCATGAGAGTCCTTGACCCGTGCTTTTCACTTTTGTTAGGAATGTGGATTGCAATTTTTCTAAACCCTTTTTAATGGGAGATGCTGTTAATTCTCACATTACAAATTTTCTCCTTCGCTCCAGCCTTGCATGCTGCTTTAATCTGGGAACATAAACTCAAATATCTCATCTACAAGTCTAATATTTCATTGCTTCCAAAAAGGGCTTGCTATTTATGTTCCTTTTTCAGCACAGACAGAACACCCCTTGAGACCAGAGAATTCTGCAAGCAGACAGGGTTATTTCCCTCACCACCACCACCTCCTTGTAATATTTCTTTAGCAGCATTAGTTACGCTCCCTGATTGGCATGGTGGACTTGGCCACAGAGTAATCAGTTTCCTGCAAAGTCCTCATTTCCATGCCTTCACTAATTGGCATTTGAGGGCAGTTCAAACAACAATGCAGTTGTTTCCCTCTCTCATAGACTCAATGTGTCACCTATGTTCTGCACCTGAGGCCAGGAACTGAGAATCCTGTTTTTGTGCCTGCACCCAGATCCTCTCTTGGCATCTTGTTGCTGCAACATCAGGGTAATGTTTCTCATGTAAACAGTCTCCAGGAAAATTAGAGAGTGTGGGTGAAACCCTGGTCTCATTTAGATCAAGGGCAACCTCCCGCAACCCCCATCGATTTCAGTGAGGCAGAAGTTTATCCCATGATTGCAAAAACAGTTCGCTGCCTTTATTCTAATCAGTCCCTTCAAGATTTCTCTTCTAAGAAACATAGTTATCTCTCATTTGCCTGCTGCAGGGTTTCTTATACCTTCCTCTAAAGCAGCTGGTGCTGGCTACTGTCAGATAGGGCTAGATGGATCTGTCCAGCTCCGGTCCAGTATGGCAATTCCTGTATTTTAGTTCCTGTAAAATGAGCATGTGGATATATTTCCTGTTGTTCCCATTCAACCATATCTGATTAATTATACAGTAGAGATGAGAGTGAACAGCACAATTCAGCTCCAGATCCAAACTGCCCCACAGTCCCATGGATGTTTGACTTCAGGTTTTTGGTTCAGCATGATAAAGCAAAAAGTCAGTTACAACATTTAGAACAGGCTCCAAACTTCACCAAAGTTCTTTGCTGTTCAGATCCAAATTATTACTTTGGAGCCATCTTTAATGTGAAGTAAAATCTGAGCTGCACAATCAAGGACAGGACTAGATCAGCAATACGCGTGAAGAACTTCTTCCTGTTTATTTGCATTATAATAGGAAACTGTCTCTTTCCATCATGAAAATTAATTCCATCAAAAAAGAATATGCTGAGAAATATGTATGCAGTGCATTTCCTATGTGAATTCTTTAGGAAAATGAAAAATAACTGCCAAAAAAACGCTCTTGAAAACTGTAATTTCCTTTCCTAAACAAACAAAACCTCAGCATGGTTCATTTTCTTTGCATTTCCCAATGGTATTTTGTTCTGTTGTTGGGTGCATATTCCTCTCTTTTTTTCACCCCACTGTTTGATTGCAGGATTTTTAGAAAATATCATAACTTAGCTTAGCCCTTGTCAGGGCTGAATGTCCACTCTGGCACTTTGAGTGCAGAAGGTGGGGGCCTGCAAGGATTCTAAAAATTAATACTTGCCACTCCAGGCTTGTATTAAACTCCCAAGGTTACAGCTTTTCTCTGACCGTGGCTTGATAAACGCTGCCACCACCCAAATGCAAAAAAAAAACCTCCTCGGACCCAGGAAGGCGCACATGAGAATTCCTCCCTGTGGGGTCCCTCAAGCCCTTTCAACCCCCCCTTCCGGGGAAGACCTGAGAAAGAAAACAAATGAAATCAGCTGTCGCCACCAGCTAATTAAACAACATATGCACAAACCTCTTAGGATACCAAAAATCCAATCCTGTTCTTAAAAAAGGTAAATTTTATTAAAAACAAAAAGGAAGAAAATACATCTGGAATTTAGGTTTTTGCTAGATTTTAAAAGAGCAATTCCAAAAAATTAAGCACCCAAAATAGTTTTCTTGGGGGTTCAGCTTAAAGGTTACAAGCGAACAAATGCATCAGGGATTAGCACTGAGGAGTCCACAAGCCTTAAAAAATAAACAGAAATAAACCTAACCGCATCTTTCTAAACATTCCTAATTTACTTACATATTTGGGTTGTTAAAAGTATTTCTAGATCTGATCTGATGATTTTCATATCTGGTTCAAACTTTACACAGCATTCCTGCTGCCCCATCTCTTCAGCCCAGAGAGAACAATAGACAAAGGGAAAGTTTCTTTTCCAATTTTAAAAAGTTCTAGCCTTCCCATTGGCTCTTTTGGTCAGTTGCCCACTTTTTTTTTCTTTACCTTGGAGACTTTTTAACTCTTTAGAGGTAAAGCAAGTAGAGAAAAGCTACCAAGAGGGATTTTACAACTAACTGTCTGGCTGAGTGTTCATCAAAGGGAGCTACTCCCACCCTTCATTTATCACAGCCCTCAAAAAAAAGAGTGGTGCTGCCGGGGGCCTATAACAAGGGTCTCAAAAGGGATATAATGACTAACTCCTTGTTACTGACATATCACAGTGAATGACACACATACTGAAAATACAAGAGAATAACCAGCGGTCAAAAGGATCCAGAAAAGAAGGATTTCCCTTGCCTCTGATGGAGTCATTTCCTCTCTAGATGTTGCTAACTGTGTATGTTAGAGATGGACCTGAACTAAAATTCCAGATCCAAACATACTCAAATATCGGGGAACTTTAGATCTGAACTCCTCAACTGGCCCCTGGCCCCTTGGATGTTGAGGAAGATCAGAAGTGGATCCTTACTAGGGTCCAGACACAATCTTTGAAGCTCAGGCCCATCTTTATAGTATATGTTCATTATTCTGTAAGATACTTAAGCATGTGCCTAACTTTAAGCTTGTGTATAGTCCCATGGTTAAGAGTATGTCAGTTAAGTCGTTGCATTGGAGCGTGTATAACTGCATGGTCAGATCCTGATCTCACACCACTGCGAATCAGAAGCAACTTCCCATAAATCAGTGGAAATAGTAGTGTCAATTGATCCCACATGTCTAAAGGTTCAAAATGCCTCTTTGGTTTGCCAGGGCTAAGGGGGTAATTCCCTGCCTCCTAAATAAAACTGCCACAGAAACGTTCTCCCACATTTAAGGGTCACTAATTAGCTGTATGGAAACGAAAGATAGGAAAAACCCCACTCCACATTCATGGCCAAATCCAAACTAGTGTTACAGGTATCAGAAAGAACTAGCACAGAATCTAGAGATAAAAAAATCTTTCTTCTGTCCCTTACTGTGATTAATAAGTGTCTCTAAGGCCAGAGCTAGGAGAATACAGGCAAAAAAAAAAAAAAAAAGTGTTTTCTTGCCTCAGTAATTGAGCAAGGAATTCAGGATTTGGCCTAATGTGAGAGAAACAAATTTTCAAATGTAGGTGCCTTCACAGAATGTCTCTCCAATCTGGGTTTAGGTCTATGAAAAAAGACAGCAATATCTCTAAATGCCAATCTGAATATCCAAATGCAGGGTTTTGAAATCTCATTAAGGCACACACTCTTGTAAATTAGGATCTGAATCTTATGTACCTAAACACTGATGGGGGGAGGGAGGGTTTCAAAGTGGTCCCTGGGGAGTAGGGAGTTTGTACAATCTAATAAACTATTCCAAGAATGCTAGAATGCAGTGTTAGGAATAATGAAAATCAAAACAATTCCATTCTGATTAATTCCATTCTGTTTATTAGTTATACAGCACTTGAATAGAGGCCACTATTTGAAATGGGCCATCATTTAAGTACCATCATTTTATCCATCTGCTTTGTGAAAAGAAATGGTATCACGGCATTATCTGAGCAACCGTTTGAATCTGACCGACTAGTTTTTCATTCCATTCCCCATCAAAATACGTGATCCTGTTTGACCTAAAAACATCCTCTTCACTCTCCTGTCTGCTCTTGAGCTGTTGGGGCTTTTGGGGGTCGATATTGTGTACAGTCACTTTTACCAGTTTGACAAACCCTTCACAGTGTTATGTGGGTTTTCGCATGCAGGTTGCAGCATTTCATAAAAGTGACTGTTCATCCCTGACATACTGAAACCCCCCTGGGAAATACAGGAAAGAATAACCTCGTCTTCACAATGACAGCCTTGATGTGTCTTAAGGCTGTAGCTTAATAACGTCTCCTTTCATATAAAACAGAAAAGAAAAGGGGGAAAAGGGTGTGGGGTATGAAAACTTCTAAGACAGCTGCTGAGACCATTCATTTGATAAAAAGATGTAGCTAGAAAAGCAGATGTGATCTGTTATGATAAAAACAACAGTTAAGAGAAGGTTTTGTACTAGGTATGCAATCATCATATGTTTTGCAATGGACTAACAGCTACATGAAGATAAAGACATTGTAATCCTGGTAGGTGTACCAAATACAGTGTGAATTCTTCAAGTAAGCATGGTAAATGAAAGAGTTCTTTGTAATTCTAGGTGATATAATATAGTTGTTTCTCTTTCAGTTGTAATTGTTAAATTAACGAATATTAGAAGTCTCTTCTACCTTGGTAGATGGTCACTAGGGACTCCTGTTATTTATCCCTTACAATGTAAAAAAACAACAGAAACAGCATCTAGCTATACACATAGCTGCCCTGTGTTGACACAAGCTTTCATTGCTGTTCCCATCACAGAGTTGCCAAGCATAAAGCATCTAGTGGATTTGACACCTCCGTTGTGACTCCTTACCTCCCAGCGGATTCTCATGCTTCAGGCTAGGCTGCAGGGATTGCCCATTGGTAGCTGGCTGGCTAGCAGGAAAGCAAAACGTGTAGGGCTTAGAACTGTTGAGTAAGGGGGTGACTGGCACTGGCTGCTACTGTATCTGTCATGGCAGGCAAGTTGCAGGTGGAGAATGGAAGAGCATAATTGAGACTGCTTAGTTGGGGGAGGAGGAATTGGAGCACAATAAGAGAGAACGGTAGGTAGTGGAGCAACCAACTTGCTGGTGTCTGCCTGGGTGGCAGTTGGGGCAAACACAGTGTAGGAGAGGGGAATTGGGGACTGCGTAATTTTCCCCCGGGGAAGCATTCCCTTCCCCTTTTCTATCCTCCTAACTTCTTAAATGCCACAAATGTCATTTGAGGAGCTCCTCAAAACTTGATATCTATGCCCAGTCCTCCCTTCACTGCTTCTTCCTACTGTGTGCTATGCCCCCTACTGCATCTTGCCTAAGGACTTGTCTTCACTACCCGCCTGGATCAGCGGGTAGAAATCGATCTCTCAGGGATTGAATTATCGTGTCTCGTCGGGACGCGACAATCGATCCCCGAATTGACGCGCGTACCCCACCAGCGCAGGTAGGAGTAAGCGCCGTCAACGGGGGAGCCGCGGCGGTCGATTTGCCACTGTCCTCACAGCGTAAGTTGGCTTGGATACGTCGAATTCAGCTACGCTATTGGACAGGGTAAGTCGGCTTGGATACGTCGAATTCAGCTACGCTATTCGCAGAAATTCAGCTATGCTATTCGCGTAGCTGAATTTGCGTATCTTAAATCGATCCCCTCCTTAGTGTAGACCTAGCCTGAGACTGTACACTCTTTGGGATAGGGACTGTGCTGCTACCCTGTGTTTATACAGTACCTAGCACCCGAGCCTATTCCATTTTATTCAGGTACCGTCCTCATCACTGGAGTATCTGAACAACTTCTAACATAATTCATGTGTGGTTCTCTCTTTTATTTCCCATGGGTGAAATTATGTCAGTTTATCTATACAATATATATTTAATGTCTGTTGTGCTACAGAATGTCTAGGAGCTACTGTAATAAAATAATAAATAAATAATACTCATAAGTGATCATCATCATAATTGATTTACCTGAGTTTGACAAATCCACCAAAACAGTATCTGCCTGAGTTTGGGTTTCAATGATGATTTGGGATTCAGGGGCTCTTTTTAAAAAATAATTTCTCCTATATGCTTGTGTCTCTTAACTAACGTTACCGCTCTGCAATCCTCTTTAAGTTTCTGTGGGTGGCAAAATTTTAATGTCGGTAATTAATTAGTTAATTAATTAACGTATTTACTGGAATCGCAGCAGCTGCTGCTGAGTAATTTCTGCAGCACTTTTCAGCAGCAGTTGAATGGAGGAGTAAGGAAAACCTCTTAGCTCCTGTCAACCTGCTTATGCTGGAAGGAAAGATCCTGCTCAGTCGTGGGTAATGTAGAGGAGGGAGGTGAGCATAAGCAGACTGCTTTAAAAAGAGAACTTTTCCTTCTATTGCGTATTTACACTAAAAATTTGAGATGTGCATTGACGTGTGATGTCAAACAGTAATCCCGCCTCTTGTTCCATTTTAGTTCTGGTTGAATGCAGTTTGTCTATTCTGTGGGTAGGGCCAAATGATGTTTGGCAGCCAGGACCTACTACAGAAAGTTTAGTTGATCTTGTTAGGACAAGGAGCTGATCATGTTTTTTTTTCTGTTGAACATGGTTTGACTACAAGGCCAGTTGAGTTACTGAACAGGCTGTGTTTGCCACCAGGTGTCAAACAGAGGATAGCTCCTTAGATGGCCTTGCTTAACCATGATAGATAACATTTATGTAGCCTGATGAAGCTTGGTTTTCCAGTTTAGCAACTCATTAGCTGGATGGAATGAGTGGTGAATTTCAGTACACGCTTTGCTACTGTTATCGTGTTCACTAGCAGAAGACAAATGTTTGAGCACATTGGGTGAACAGAACATATATCATCTATTTCTATATGGAACAGTGCACCAGCATGTCCAAGTATTCCTGCTCCCCTAACTTTTTGAATATTGAGGAACTGAAGTAAAACACTCACAACAGAGTTGGTTTACCAACTAATTCCAGTGCTTTCCTCCACTGCATTACCAAATCCTATGAGCCTGGGGGGGTTAACTCCAATTTTCTTACAGTAATTTAAGTGCTTGATTCCCACTGAAATCAATGACTTTGGGAAGGTCACCTCATCTTTCTCTACTTAAATGGACCACACCACTGTAGCACCTGAGACTAATCTGTGTCTTGGTTTATCCATCTATGTAATAAGTATAAAAATGCCTACCTAGTAGGCATATAATGGACGTAAATGACTTTGAGCCTGTCTGATGAAAGGCACTATGTATATATCAGGTATCCTAATAATTTTCTAATTGTCTGCACTTGCATTCATTGTTACATAAAAGTCTGACGTTATATTCCAAGTGAAGAATAACTTTTCAGGGGAATAGTATTTCCTCTCTTCTTCATCCAACACAATGTAAAAAATAGAAAATTTTATTCCAATATTTATCCAAATCTAGGACCTCTACTGATCTATAAGCAGATTCTGTTATGATGTGATACTGAAAGATGTATCATTCCATACACTCTTCCCAGTTCATTCCTTCAGCACCACATCGGCAGTCATTTGAACATATTGAGCCTGTTTCTCTCAGTTACATGATGATATAAATTAAGAATAATAACCAGGGCTGTCAAACAATTAAAAATAATCACAATTAATCACCAGATTAAAAAATAAAGTGACGATTAATCAGAGTTTAATCACACACTGTTAAACAATAATAGAATACCAGTTTAAACGTATAAGTATTTTTGAATGGTTTTCTAAATTTTCAAATATATTGATTTCAATTACAACACAGAATACAAAGTGTACAGTGCTCACTTTATATTTTTGATTACAAATATTTTCACTGTAATAAAGATAAACAAAAGAAATAGTATTTTCCAATTCACCTTATAAAAGTACTGTAGTGCAATCTCTTTTTCATGAAAGTGCAACTTACAAAAGTAGAATTATTACTATATTTTGTTACATAACTGCACTGAAAAACGAAGCAATAACTATGATTAATTCACAGCCCTAATAATAACCCAGTTGTATTCAATGGAGTTAGTCAATGGTGAAGTTGGTGTGAGAGGGGAATACAGTACTAAAGCCAAATGTGTCCCTGATGTAACTCCAGTAACATTAAGACAATCACATCAAGGATGTTCTTTGCTCAATGGAGTAAATTCTGCCTTGACTTATAGCCCTTTTGACTTCAAGAGTCTTGTGACGTTGCAGTCTATATGATTTTATGTAAATGAGTGAATATAATGTAACTGGAATATGCTTCATGCAAAAGGTCTCTTGTAAGGTATCATTAAAAAGCTTCTAATCTACTGAGTGTGATCATCCTATTTGAATAAATGTATCACTTGTATCTGAAACTAGAAATATGAAATATAACTCTGAGGGCCTATTGTAATTATGCAAATTGTGGGCCATTAATGGTGGTTTGGAATTTTGATGACTCCCATTAACCAGGACAATTGACTGCAGATGGCTCTGTTTTACGTGTAAGTCTTCCTGTATATGTGTGTGCTGGCAAGTGGGTAATGAAGTCTTGCAGTGACATGTGATCATATCACCTGAACTGGAATCCATCTTTAACCTGGTGTCTTTCCATTGAGAAGGAGGGGGTGGGAACCCAGAGAGGGACAAAGGATTCCCACCTTATGCAAAAGATATATAAATGGGTGGAACAGAACAAAGGGGGAGAGCCATCATGAAGAATCCCGTAGCTACCACCTGCGCTGGAACAAGAGCTGTACCAGGGAAAAGAATTGTGCCCAGGCCTGGAAGGTGTCCAGTCTGAGGAAAAAAATTACTGAAGCATCTCTAAGGGTGAGATTATCTGTATTCAGTTTGATTAGACATAGATTTGCGTGTTTTATTTTATTTTGCTTGGTGACTTACTTTGTTATGTCTGTTACTACTTGGAACCACTTAAATCCGACTTCTGTATTTAATAGAATCACTTTTTACTTATTGACCAGAATGTATATTAATGCCTGGGGGAGGCAAACAGGTGTGCATATCTCTCTATCAGTGTTATAGACAGCGAACAATTTATGAGTTTACCCTGTATAAGCTTTATACAGGGTAAAACAGATTTATTTGGGTTTAGACCCCATTGGGAGTTGGGCATCTGAGTGTTAAAGACAAGAACATTCTGTTAGCTGCTTTCAGTGAAGCCTGCAGCTTTGGGGCAAGTAATTCAGACCCTGGGTCTTTGTTGGAGCAGACTGGCTCAGCAAGACAGGGTGCTGGGGTCCCGAGCTGGCAGGGAAAGCAGGGGTAGAAATAGTCTTGGCACATCAGGTGGCAGCTCCCAAGAGGGTTTCTGTGATCCAACCTATCACAACTCTGACCCATTTTGTCAGAATGATCTGCTACTCCATCTTTTTGCCAAAAATTTTATATTAGATACTTTATTCTGCATATAGAAGAAGTCTTCTTGAAACCCATTCTTCTCCTCCTCTTTCTCCTCTGATTTCTCATTTTCCTTTGCCTTCCTTGATGGTTCTTTGGTCTATGTCAAACTACTAATTCATGAGCAGACTCTGAATCATCTCTGGTCTGTTGATTTATTATTGATCAGTTCTGAAATAAGCCTCTCTATTTTGCATTTTCATCTTTGTGAATGACAAGTAACTGTCTACTCTAATATAGAGTTTCTCATTTTACTGGAAGTCTACAGGCCACAATTATTCTAAAATTCTTAGCAAAACTTGCATAAATGTATGCAAGTTATCACATATTGTTCTCAAAAATAATAAATCAAATCTCATTGTTACATTTTCTTAACAACAACAAACCAACTGAGAGATGAGAGGTACATTTAGGCCCACACTACTTGTGATCATTAAAAGATCCCATCACACTTTTGCAAAAGTAATGGTTTTAGTACTAGTGTCCTAGCTAAAGTACAACTTGGGTAATTTCATTCTGCCTATATAAAATTATTTTGACAGATGTACTATAGATATAATGTATTTCAGACCTTCCCACTCACCTTCATTCAGCAAAGCACTTAAGCACATACTTAACTTAAAGCATGTGCTTAAATCTCATTAAAGTCAATGGGACTTAATTTAAGCACATGCTTTAAATTAGTCATATGTGTCACGATCTCTGGAGTGGCTCATAACTGTGCATGCCTATCTCACAGGAGACTGTCAGAAAATAAGGGCAGGCACCCCAAACTGGTGGTGTGTTCTATAATTAGATTTCACCAAGCCAGTAACAAATGTGAACTCCTGGATCACTATACCAGTCTGATCATGGAGTCACAGACATTCCCCTTAGACTCTCCAGTCTTTCTTGCTCCCCAGTCAAACTGAACTTTGTGATAATGGTCACTTAAACCAAAAATCACACCACATCAGGTTTCTCCCCATCCCAAGAGACCAGTCACTTATCCCAGACCAATTAGTACTCCAGATCTTGGGCCAAAGACAATGCTGGCAGCCAATTCTATAGTAAACTAGAAAAGATTTATTAGCTAAGAAAAAAGCACGAGAGTTATTGAGAGGTTAAAGCAGATAAAATATATCTACAGGTGAAACACAGTTTGTAACTCCAAATGGTGGCAGTGATGTAATAAACTGCAAGTTCCCAGAAGTCTTTTAAGTTACCCAAATTATTTCTGGGGATCTCTGTTTTGCATCTGGTAAACTTCCCTGTAAGAGTCCAAACAGTCCAGATATAGAAGATCTTTCTTTGAATCCATAGTTATAGTATCTTCACAAAGAAAGAAAGCTGTACCCACGTGGGCTTTCCTTTGATGATGATGAGTGCGGAATGTACTTAGCCGTTTGACCTCTGACCATCACATAAAGGACACTTGCTTTGAAATTAGCATTTTCTGTTAAAGTCTTTAAGTCCTTCATTAGCATTTCACAACATTTCTTTGATGGATTATTTAGTTACATGGGTATACACAATGTAGATGTTTGCTACTACAATATAACAGGAACAGATAAGTGAAAACAAGAAAAGTCACATTCCAGTAGTTTTCAGGAAGTTTAAACATCTGAATACACACTTATACATTGTTCACTTTGATCTACTAATACACAAGCGAATTGACATGTGGCCCTCATCTGACCTGGTCTGCCAGTGTCACAATATTTTTGGATGTTTTCTACATTTTCAAATATATTCATTTCAATTACAACACAGAATACAAAGTGTACAGTGCTCACTTTATATTTATTTTTATTACAAATATTTGCACTATAATAAACAAAAGAAATAGTATTTTTCAATTCACCTAATACAAGTACTGTAGTGCAATTTCTTTATCATGAAAGTTGAACTTACAAATGTAGAATTATGTACAAAAAAACCCTGCATTCACAAACAAAACAATGTAAAATTTCAGCACCTACAAGTCCACTCAGTCCTACTTCTTGTTCAGTCAATCACTCGGATAAACACGTTTGTTTACATTTGCAGAAGATAATGCTGCCCACTTCTTAATTACAATGTCACCTGAAGTGAGAACAGGTGTTCACATGGCACTGTTGTAGCTGGCGTCGCAAGATATTTATGTGCCAGATGCGCGTAAGATTCATATGCCTCTTCATGCTTCGGCCATCATTCCAGAGGACATACTTCCATGCTGATGATGCTCATTTAAAAAAATGTGTTAATTAAATTTGTGACACAATTCTCCCCCAAGGAGTTCAATGTCTCCTTCTCTATTTTACCCGCATTCTGCCATATATTTCATGTTATAGCAGTCTTGAATGATGACCCAGCACATGTTCATTTTAAGAACACTTTCATTGTAAATTTGACAAAATGCAGAGAAGATACTGATGTGAAAATTCTAAAGACAGCTACAGCACTTAACGCAAGATTTAAGAATCTGAAGTGCCTTCCAAAATCTGAGAGGGGCGAGGTGTGGAGCATGATTTCAGAGGTCTCAAAAGAGCAACACTCTGATGCGGAAACTACAGAACCCAAACCACCAAAAAAGAAAATCAACCTTCTGGTGGTGACATCAGACTCAGAGGATGAAAATGAACATGCAACAGTCCGCACTGCTTTGGATCGTTATTGAGCAGAACCCGTCATCAGCATGGACGCATGTCCTCTGGAATGGTGGTTGAAGCATGAAGGGACATATGAATATTTAGCGCATCTGGCATGTAAATATCTTGTGACGGGAAGAAATTTCCAGCAAAGGAAAGGTCCTTTGTTTAGATTCTAAACTAGCAAGCTGGGTGTTTACTCTTGTTTAGTATCCCTTCTCTAGCTGTCACCTAACACTCTGTTCCTCACCAGCAGAGACAATTCCCTTCTATGTTTCCTTTTTCCTTGCAGTTATTTGATACTTTTATTTCTTGCTATTTCCCTCTAATTAACTCTTAAAATCTCTGACCCCTTGTCTCCTCAGTTTTTAGGGTTCTATATGTTGGTCTTCTCAGTGGTTTCTTTAACTCAATGCTACTTATGTTACTGCGATACCTTTGAACTACAGAATTAACAGAGAATCTTTCCCCTTCATGTAGTTTCTTGCTAGAAATAAGATCAAATTCAGATTACTTGACTAATGCCAAATACCATATCAACTCTACTGTCCATATGTCTAATTTCATACATTAGGAACACTTTCTGTTTTTATGCCTAAGTTTTAACTGCAAATTGCTAAAGAAATGGGTCCACAAAGAAGTATGCTACTCTATCAGTGTATGTGTCATTCCCGTTGGCTTTAAGGATTTATATATATTCAGAGAAGAGAGAATAATTTCCCAATCTCTTTTTCTGTTTTTCGCAGAAGTTACAGTTCCCCATTCTGGAAGTGATGCTAGTTATTGTGCTATAATGAGTGGCTTGGACTACAATGGGCCTGATTCTGATATCATGCTGGTTTTAAACTGGTGTAACTGTAACTTCAGTAGGGTTATTTCCAATTAATACTAGTGTGAGATCAGAACTGAGCCCACTGCCAATATTGTTATGCAGATCTACAAACATATGTAATAAGACAAGACAGGAACACATGATCCCTGCAACAAAGAGTTTACAAGTAAACACAGACAATGGAAAATACCAGGATAAGCAAAGAAAAACACAGGCCAACAATTTCTGTCTTTTCTTTGAATTAGGAGGTGCTAGATCCAGCATGAGTCACTATAACCCTTTACTACAGTCATTTTTGGATAGTCTGCAAGATGTATGCATTGACAAGTCGGGAGGCCAGAGAGAGACGAATGTTAGAACCATCAAGATGAAAGATGAGCAAGGCATGGACAATGGTTTCAGCTGTATCCATGGAGAGAAAAGATTATTTTTTTCACAGATTGTATAGGGAATAAAAACATGATTTACGAAGAGCCTGGAAGGGATAAGTTGGGGAATAGAAGCAGGGTGAATTGGTATGGATAATGGAGTTCTCAACAGAGACAAAAAAAGAGAGGAAGGGGAGAAAGATTAGAAGGAACAAGAGAAGTTCAGTTGTGAAAAGACTGAGTTTGAGTTGGTGGTGAGATGCGTAGAGAGGGGAGGTCAGGGGTCAGAGTAGAGATGGGTTTGACTCACACGTAGGTATAATCTGCATACTTTGAGGTGGTGAAAGTCCTTGTGGGATTCAATTTATTTACACCATACATAATAATCCAGTGGAGCTCATTGCCACAAGATTGAGTCCAAGATTTTGGTAGGATTGAAAATGAATTAGAGAGTTATATGGATAATGAAAACTTCCACAGTGTCATTAGATAGGATTAAGTAGATATATATTAGAAATCATATAAAATTTCATCATTCGGAGTATACATCAATCTCAGATGGAATTAACAACTGGACTAAATGGAAATATTTGCAATGATTTCAGCAGGCTTTGGATTGGTCCCATAGGGCATTCATTGTCTTGAAGAATCAAACCCAATCTCCAGTGAATTCACAGAACCGTCTTCTGAGTTACAATTGAACAAGAGCAGAATGTATGTGGATTTAGTAAGGAGTAACCTGTTATGTTTCTGAGCAGTTATTGAAATGCTTTTCTACATTAAGCCGTCTCAGCCTGAATTCAATTGCTGTGTTGGTTCCCCTTTCCTTTTTGTGTCCTCTGCCCCCCAGTACCATCTCTATTGCTGCAGGCAAAAAAAAAAAAAAAAAAAAAAAAAATGAAAATAGAGATTAAAACACTGTTCCCTTTTGAAAGCCTTCAGTTTTGTCAGCAGAACTCCTAACAAGAATATAATTGCTGTTTAATCTGCTAGTGGATTTATACCCTGATTTGATGTAATTGTAAGAAGTTTATAAATACGATAAATAATAAGCAACAGTAAAAACAGCTGCTTGTGGTTATTTCAAGCAGTACTGCTGATCGTACGGGTCAGCGGGACAGAATGAGACAGCTGGCTCAGAATGCATCTGCCAGTGTAGCTGTTTACAGATCATTAATATATTTTTGAAACTGCACTAGCAACTTGATCAACATAAATTTTCCTCAGCAAACACATACTTTTTAAACTCATTAGGTTTTTATGAAAGAAATAGTCATTTTCCAAGGAAGTCGGGAACCGTAAATCAGTGGAGCTGCATATTAAGCATCAATTCTTCCCACTTGCTCAGTCACCATATGGCACTGCACACTGTGCAGAAAGATAATCACTTTATTGTTGGCTGGGTTTTTAATCAGATACATCTCGTGGTGTTTTGTTAAACATTGCCCTGAAGGGAAAAAAACAACGCTTTGGAAATCTGGAAGGCATTTTCCTTTTGGAAAATAACTAAATAAACGCTTTGCAAAACACAGGAGCTCTTAGTCAAAGCTGAATCCCTGGAATTAGTAAGGTGGTCAGTGTGAAAGAAGGTAAAGAGTTGTTTAGGGGATTCAAAGACACAGCTCAAGTAAATGGGATGGGCTGTGGATGTCACTGAGCCAGATACCTGTTTTCCAGCCCCAGACTGCAGGCTGCAGTACACTTGACATCTGTTGTGTTCTGTGTCTTCCAGACTGTGTTCTGTAGTATCCCTAGCAGCTAGTGTGGTGCTGTGATTCCCCTACCTTGGAAGGGAGCATGGCCTCTGGGTCTGTGTAATCAGGGATCCTGCAGCTCTCTCCTGCCTTGTCCCTAAAAACTCTTAAGGAAGGAAACCCTTATGGAGCTGTGTGCCGTGGCACTCAGGGGGTGCCTCAAGAGTGTGCCTCATCCTAGTCCCAGACTCCCCTCCCTGGCTCCTCATCCCAGTCTCTTGCTCTCCCATCCCAGTCTGGGTTTTCATGCCAGCCTCATCCCTTCTAGACAATTTGTCTTCCTCCTCACCCCTCCCTCCCACCATTGTTCATACCTGAGACAGACTACTGGCATGGAAAATATCTGCCCAAATGGTTAACACTTAGCAAAGTTATAAGCAACTGAAAACAGCCTCTTATAATTGGAAATGTCAGGCAAGCTTAACTAGGTTGCTACCTGTGCCACTTATATTAAGGGTAGTCAGAACTTGTAGGAACTATACCAGGGAAAGCTCAGAGGACTAGAGAAAGACTACAGTGGGAATGGAGAATGTTCACTTGAATGCCCTAAATGCTTGTTCCTTTCCTCTATGTACCAGCCTCGTCTATAGGGCTGGAGCCATTGAAAGTTTGGGAAACCCCCCATTGGCTTTGGATCTGTCCTATCCTGTCCAGTGGTGTGGACACTGTAGATAGTTATGCTAGTGATGAGCAGCAATAATGCCAGGGTTAGAAGGCATAAAGGAATGTCGCTCTCTGCTCCTTCCATTGGAGAAAAGGCAGTTTCGACCAGCTTCATTTACATTAATTATAATGTTGTTTATGTATAATTCCACCTACTCAGTGTTGTTTTGGTTGGAATTTGTTGGTTTTGTGGTGTAAATGTGATGATAGATTATCATCCCCACGCTACTCATGAAAGAACATAGCAGTTGGGCAGGATATTATGGTTTGTGGACTTTGGTTGGGTAATGAAGCTCAGGCTTAGCGAAGAGGAGGAGGAAAGGCCCTGGCCAGTAGAAACAGATCTGTAGTCCTAGGATTGGACTGGGTAGCAGCACATTGGAGTGCGACATGGCAGAGCAGTTCTCTCTGGACTGGAGCAGACCAATGAAGAGAGCCACCCCCAGATGTTCCTTTGCTATTTCTGGGACTAACTCAACCATGAGTGGGGTTTTAGGTGGGTGGGGTTTGTGATGAGATGGCATCTAGAGCCCATGACCTGGATATTTATCATTTGGGACTGGGGTAGGGTTGCCCAAACTCCTGGTTAGAGCTGGGCAGTACCCAGAATTCCCGGTGGATGGGACATTCTGAAATTTCAAATTGTGTTTATTTTGAATCAGAAGGAAAAATCGAAATTTCTTGCAGAAATTTCCTGCAGGAAAAATCAATATATTTCATTTTGACCTTATCAAAATGTTTTTTCCCCAGTTAGGGTTTATGGAAATGAAATAAAAATGTTGATGATAGAAAAACATTCAATTAGAAAAATGTTGACCATATGTATTCTTGATATAGTCTCTCTATATTTTGTATATATACTGGGCTATCATGTTGCTATTGACTGTTTTCTCCTTTTCCCCACAAATAAAACAGACACGTGGGATTTTGTGTTCCCAAGGACTATGAGTGCCTGTGAGTAGGAAATACTGCTCCCAATGTTCACCAAGGTGTTTTTATTTTAATTTCCCAAAGCCAGAAATAGGAAAGTAGTCATAAGTCTGTGGGTGGGGATTTGAGCCATAGTTATATATATATTTTTAGAAAAGGACCCCTAGACAGATTGAAACCTTTGTTACTGCCATTGGCCTCTCGCAAAGGGGTTATGAAGGTTTCACTGGTCCATTCAAAAACTGCTAAAGATAATCCTATCAGTGGTAAAGGCATATGTTTTTGGAACAGAAGGCCCTGAGTTCCATTCATTCTACATGCTGTGCATGTGCGTGTTTATGTGTGTGGTAGAAGAGTGTGATGTTTGTTTTTATGTAGCCAGTGATGCATTACAAGCTTTAATTAAAATGATCAGAGCAATGTGATTTCTTCATGCAAATTTGTTGCTTCTCAGGGAGTCCAGCAAACAAAGGAGGCATAAAAGAGTCTCTCTTTCTTTGAGGTAAACTGTCAAAAGAGGCACGTGTCTCCACATGATAATGCTGCCGTGCTTCCAGTCGACTCTTCCACCAAATACACCACCAAAAATAATATCCTTATCCTATCTCTCTTCTACTGACCCTAAAAACAGCCTGACAATTCTGGAAGTTTTAATTCACCAAACTGTGTCCTTATTTGCATTCTTCAACCCTGCTACACCCGGAAGTGAAGTAATTGCAGAACTTTTCCCTTTATAGCCACACATAATGTAACTAGGAGGTTATTTTACTGTTGGCAGTTGTTAGCACTGTCTTGATGTACTGATTTAAATTATGGGTCTCATTTTCATTGACACCCAAGGTCCTTTTACACCACTCTGGCAATGTAAAGGGGCCGTAAAGTTGATGGATACATTAACACCCATTCCAAAGCCCCTTTATGTGTAGTGTACTGGGCTTCAGACGAAATGAGCATCATGTCTTTCCCTTTGTTTTTAACTACTGCAATTTCACGCAGAGTCTTATAGGTGAAGTAAATACCTAAAGGAAACAAAGACGTGTGCACAGACAAAGAATCTTAAATCCTCTGGAAAACAAACATATAAAAGTCTCAGATTTGCAAGTGTTTGCATAGGCTTTCTAAAGCGACTAGTGATTTTTTTCAGTGCCTCAGTTTTTGGTTGCTTAAATTTAGGCACCACGAAAGGGCCCCATTTTCACAGGAGTATATTCACTTCTTTCAGATGTCACAAATTGGACATCCCAAAATTGAGACACCAAAAACCACTAGTCACTTTTGAAAATGTTGACCTGCGTAAGATCTGATTTTTTTCTTAGAGAGGGTCAGAGGCATGAACCTGCCCCAGGCTTTGAGGGAGACCGAACTGAATTGGCCAACTTTCGGCTCGTATTCCTATAGCTGGGTGCAGGTGTTCTCTGGAATGGAGACTGGCATTTGGCCATTTGAAGTGTGGACCACAAATAGCAATATGCCGTCGTTCCACCATGTGTGGGCCAGAGAGATAGCCTAACCTAGGTAGGGCAGTCCCTCACTGCACATGTAGTGCCATTGGCTCCAGACGGACTATTAATGTAGTAAAGTACTATTCAGCATGAGTAAAGCAATCTCACTCTGCCCCTGTGTGTTTTCTGACATTATGAATAGCTGATCATAACTCCCACAGCTGCCCCGCATATTCAGCCTGCACAGTTTTAAATATTGATTTGCTGGAGTCATCCCACCTGACCTGACATACTTGTGTAATTTTAAAGTGAAAATCTGAGCCTTCCATTAGGCATGTAATTTAAATGCTGCTGCAGGCAAAGAAGGCATCTTTCATCCCTCAGCATTTACTGTGCGATGGAAGTCAGTCCCAGTCATCACATTCTGTGCATCAGCAGTTAATAAATACCCGTTCATCAATAATGCTCCACCAGGAATTTGAAGGGGTTTAAACAACTTCCACTCAACAACAGGACAGGAACTGAGATCTACATATACAGCAACAAGATGAGTGAGCCATTCTTTATAATATTTGGGGATAATTACAAAAAAAATAGTTAGCTAAGGATTGTCTTTGCTATTGTAGGATTGTTTGGTTTGGAAGGGATTTCTACTGGGTTACCCATCCACTGAATCGTTTACCATTGTAGAATAATGTCAGCTCCAGCTGGAAATAACCTCAGGAAAAGTGAATGGATAACTTCCCCTTATCAGCTTGTTCCATTGCCTTAACTGTTCTTAGAATGTCAACTACTACAACTGCAGTAGTTTCCCATACATAGTTTCCTCCAGATCACCTTTCAGGGTTTACCTTCTGCAGAAGAAACAAGATTCAAAGAGTTGCAGTGACTTGTTCAAAGATACACAGCAACTCAGTAGCACAGCCAGGATAGAAACTAAGGGGCTGGTTTGCCAATTCCTTCAGTCCTGCATAGTCATTTACATCCATGCGCAATGAGTGCAACGCGGATGTAAAGTACAGGACTAGTGTTCAGATTTGGTTTGCACAGGTGGAAATAACTACACAAATGGCAAGGCAGTGGAGAATTAATCTCTAGGTATCCTGATTCTTAGTCCGGAATCCTAGCCATTGGATCACACTGCCGCTCACTAAGGGAATGAATGCCTAAACATTGTTCCAGAAGCAAGGAGGAGCAAGGGGGGAAGGTTGCGGTTAGAGGAGTAACAGAGTGGAGAGATGGTGTGATGGACCTTGCTTGATGTGAACAAATGGATGGGAAGGCCTGAGGGTAGTAGCTAGCCAGAGCGGGGGTGAGGGGGGTTGGATATGGTAGCCAGTGAGAGCACAGCAGTCAGAGGATGGAAGGCAGATGTCAGTAGAGTGATAACCTGAGAGTATTCCCTTTTATCTCAGTATTAACCATAGAAACTCTTTAACCTTCAGCCTTTGAGTTCCTTTAGCAAAGGACACAGTTATCATCTTGCAAACAAGAAGAATGTCCCTGTTACTGTTTAAAGGAACCAAGAAATACACATGAATATTTATAACCAATTAATACAGAGGCCTGATGATGGTAATTAGTGCTCAAAGACATGAAAAGTCCTGCTTGAGATCCCTGTTGGACTGCAGTCAAAGAAGTTGGGGTCCAAACTGACAAATATAATGTCCTTGAGATGTCATGCTGTTTAATAATGTCATGCTGGATCCTTACATGCATGCAATACACCCTATTAGTCTTTGGAAGGTGCTTTCAAAATTCCTGATCTTTTTCACAAATTATAGTAGGCCAGATTCTCAGCTACTGTAATTGGTGTCACTGCATTGAAATCAATGGAGCTACACTAATTTACATTAACTGAGGGTCAATAATGTGATGCAGGATTTAAAAGTTTAATCTGTGTCGCCCATAAGGACTGTGATTTGAAGAGATTTATATACATCCTATTTCACGCTACTGTGGAGTCAGTCTGTGGATACCAATATTCAGCCTAGATGAACATGTTTTTTAATAAATTGTGTTAATTCTGGAATCATTTTACAGAGCCATGCAAATGTTGGGTGTTTAGATAAAATGTGGTCAGATCTGAATCACACAAACTTGTAAAACCATAACCCTGTCAATGAAGCTTTAGGAAACCATCCCTGGCAGGGCCGTCCCTAGAGGGGTGCGGGACCTTGGGTGGAAGTAACGGATTCGTCTCTTCCAGGACCAACCGCGCTGGTCAACTGCACCAGCCCGGGGGAAAGGGAGGGGCCTAAAGTGCGGGGTCCAGAGCAGTTGCCCTGATTCACCCTACCCATGGGACGGCTCTGATCCCTGGTTTGGACTATTTTTAGAAATACTTTTTATGAGATGGACCAGTTTGGGTAATTCATTAACCCCTTTTTTAAAAGAGAAGACCAAATTCAGAGGTGAAGCATAAGGTGGTGTAAATTACACTCAGTGGGACTTTCATAGATCTAATTACACCTGCTCTGCAGATGCATAAGTGAGTCAAATTGTGACCAATTTGCACAATGTGGAGCAAAGAGAAACTGTAAGATGGTTTAAGTTAAAGAAGCCCCCCATCACACTTTAATTTGCACATCCTCATATTTTTTTTCCTGGTTCTTTGAATGTCAAGTTAGATTTCCTTATATACCAATAGAACATGTATAAGTAGATCTTAGGTGCTGGCGGGAAATATGTTTTTAAAAATTCTGTAAAGTACTTTCATTGGATAACGTCTCCAATGTCTCTGATAAAGTCTTAAAGATTCAGTTCTCTATAAAAAAGGGGATCATGACAAACCACATGCCTTTGTATTTTATTCTGCATGTAGACAAATTCTCTTTTCAAATATGAACAATTTTTAATAGGACATCTCCATTCTAGATTTGGATGTTCAAACTGGTACATGGTAAGTAAATATCCAATGTAAGTGTCTGTATTTTGATCCAGGCCTTCAAGTATGAGACAAAAGTCATCCTATGACAGTGCCCATATCTGAAACTTCTGACTCTAGAATGCTTATTTGAACTGGTTCCTTCTAAAGTCCTTAAGCTTCCCAATAAGAGGCAGTGTGGTCTAGTGGATAGGACAATGGAGTGGGCATTAGGAGACCTGTGTTCTTTTCCTGCTCTGCCACTAATATGCTGTGTCATCTTAGGCTAGTCCCTGCACTGCTCTGTCCCTCTGGTTCCCTTCCCATTCTTTGTCTGTATTGTCTGTTCAGACTAGAAGCTTTGTGTCTTTTACCATGTGTATGGACAACACGTAGCACAACAGTGCCCCAGTCTGAGCTGGGGCCTCTAGGCACTACCATAATAGTATAATAATAGATCGCTTTAATGCTTTTGAAATTGTGGAGCTCTATTGACTTACTTACATCTGTTTTGTGTGTTATTTATTATGATTGTTTTTGCCACAATTTGTCTCAAATTCAGGATGAATTATTGTGGGGAGTTTGTTAAACTGACAGGAACATGCATTTCTTTAAATATGGCTTTATATACCTTCCATCCCCCAAACTATTGCCTCAAGATGCTGACAAGCATGCTCAGAAATATCACGTTCCCACGAGCACCAGGTCCGGAAGTATCATCTTAGAGAAGCACTTCCTTTGGGCATAACATGAAAGCGTGGCAGCTGCAGAAGCAATAGGAGGTTCTCGGATGTAGTGGTAAGCAGCAAGCGCTCCCTTGTGCCCTGCCTGTGCTGTTGGATAAGGAGCGGGGAGGATGATCCCCATGGGCATCTGTGCTGGAGGTAGAACTCAGTGGGACTTTTGTCACTTATAGTAGAACCTCAAAGATATGAACACCAGAGTTATGGACTGACCAATCAACCGGACACCATGTGAATGAACCGGAAGTAACCAATCAGGCAGCAGCAGAGACAAAAAAAAAAAAAAAAAAAGAAGAAGCAAATACTGTATTGTGCCTGTCTGGCATCTTAAAGGTAGGCACATCTGGGCAGCCTGTCCCCACTCCACCCCATCCCCACCCCTCCACACAGGGCAGCCACTTACAGCAAGACGCTGGGCAGCTAGGGCCAGCAGAGCAGAAGCAGTGATGGGGTCTGCAGTGCTTTCACCCCTCCCCACCTGCCCCCAGGAGGGGGACGTGCTGTTTTTACCCTCCTCCCCCGGTTGGGAGGGGGATGCACTGTTTTTTTAACCCCACTGCCCAGAGAGAGGGACAAGCTTGCAAACTCATGCCAGTGCTGAGTAGGGAGCTCAGCTGTTGCTGAAACCTGGTCTGGAGTTTTAGCTAGTGGGTCTGGAGCCTGAACTGCACTTTGTTCAGGGTTACGAACATTTCAGAGTTATGGACAACCTCCATTCCCGAGGTGTTGGTAACTCTGAGGTTCTACTGTACTTCAACAGAAGCAGGATCAGATGCCATGCCACTTACATGGCTAGGTGCGGCTCCCCAAAGGGGCAGGACCATGGCCTTAAATGGGATGGCAGAGAGCCCTCTCTATCCTTTAACAGGGTGCAGCAATCATAGGTGCTGGAACTAAGGGTGTTGGGTGTGTTGCTGCACCCCCTGGCTTGAAGTAGTAGACCCTCTGTATGATGGAAACAGTTTGGTTCAGTGGCTCTCAGTGTCCCTACTATTGTTCAGCACCCCTGGCAGCAATGGTTGTGCTCTTCCTGTAGCATCAGAGGCTACATACCTGTGTGAGACACAGTAACTCCAGGTGCTTCTGCCTCTGCACTGCCCACATCACAAGCCTCAGCTTATAGGCACAATTCATTTTCAAGCACTATTTTTTCACATCTTTGCTCTTGCTCCTTAAATAGTGAGTGCTTGTAAAAATCCGTGCAACTGTTATGGTGAGCCATCAAGAGTTACTAGAGCAGTGTTTCCCAAACTTGGGACGCCGCTTGTGTAGGGAAAGCCCCTGGCTGGCCGGGTCGGTTTGTTTACAGCCCCATCCACAGGTCTGGGCGATCGCGGCTCCCACTGGCCGCGGTTCACTGCTCCAGGCCAATGGGAGCTGCTGGAAGTGGCGGCCAGTACGTCCCTCGGCCTGCGCCACTTCCAGCAGTTCCCATTGGCCTGGAGTAGCGAACCGCATCCAGTGGGAGCTATGATTGTCTGGACCTGCGGACACAGCAGGTAAACAAACTGGCCCGGCCCACCAGGGGCTTTCCCTACACAAGCGGCATCCCAAGTTTGGGAAACACTGTACATGAGAGAGAAGATACTTTCCAGTAATTTATTTCACAATTCGGCCAATGCAGTGGTGATTCATAGGGTAGGGTTACCATATTCAAACATTTAAAAAAGAGGACACTCCACGGGTCCCTGGTCCCACCCCAGGCCCCACCCCAACTCCGCCCCTTCTCCGCCCCGGCCCCACCCCCGGCCCTGCCCCAACCCCACCCCTTCCCCACCCCCATTCCAAACCCTTCCCCAAAGTCCCTGCCCAAACTCTGCCCCGTCCTCTGAGCACCCCGCATTCCCCCTCCTCCCTCCCGCTCTGATCTTGGTTGGGGGTTGCTAAGTGCTTCCCTGCTCCCCACTTGCCCTGCAGCCCCTGCACCCCCCATCCCTGCAGCCTCTGCGCCCCCCCGCCTGCCCTGCCCCTGCGCCCCCTGCCCCTGCAGCCTCTATGCCCCTGCCTGCCCTGCTCCTCCTCGACCTGCAGCCTCTGCACCCCTCCGCACCTGCAGCCTCTGCACCCCCCCACCTGCCCTGCCCCTGTGCCCCCTGCCCCTGCCTGCCCTGCTCCTCCTTGCCCTGCAGCCCCTGCACCCCCCACCCCTGCAGCCTCTGTGCCCCCTGCTCCCCACTTGCCCTGCAGCCCCTGCACTGCCCCCGCCCCTGCAGCTTCTGCACCCCCCGTCTGCCCTACCCCTGCACCCCCTATGGCCCTGCCTGCCCTGCTCCTCCTCGCCCTGCAGCCCCTGCACCCCCTGCCCCTGCAGAATCTGTGCCCCCTGCTCCCCACTTGCCCTGCAGCCCCTTCACCCCCCCCGCCCCTGCAGCCTCTGCACCCCCCGCCTGCCCTGCTCCCCCGCTCAACCGGCAGCCTCTGCCTGGCAGGGGCTTCAGACGCTCAGCGGCGACCGGGATAGCGCGGGTCCCTGCAGCCCTGGCACACGCCGCACTCCCCGCCCTGCACCGCAGCCTCCTTCCTGCTGCGCGGGGTGACGGGGCCGCAGGAAGGGTCCCCCAGTGGCCGGGGAGTCCCTGCCCATGAGGGAAGCCCAAGCCACTGGCTGGGCACGGCCTCCCCGTGGTCCTGTGGTCTCGGCTGGGGTGTGCGGTCCGCCGGCCTCCGGGGGCAGCAGTGGCCCCTTCGCCGCCTTCTGCAGGTGCACCCCCCCTTCCCCTGCCCGAGCTCGCTACAATGTAGCCGGGCAGCTGGGCTGCGCTGCGGACCCTGCGGGTCATGCTGGGGCCGGGCGGACCCTGGCTTATGCTGCCTCCCTATTTCCCTGGACATGTTCGGCTTTTTGGCAATTCCCCCTGGACGAGGATTTGAGTACCAAAAAGCCGGACATGTCCGGGGAAATCCGGACGTATGGTAACCCTACCATAGGGAAGCATGTGTTCCACAGGTCTGGTATGGGTCCTTCCATTCTTTCCTACTGGAGACTATACCACAGTCTAATAGCTTTGCGAACAGGGGCTGCTAACAGGGAGTTTCGCAAGGGAGTTCTCCAGGTGAAGGAGGAGCAATACAGCAACCTTTTGGGGTAAGTGACTGTCTGTAGTGTGTGTTTGTTTGTGTTTGAGGGTTACTTGCTGTGTGCTGAGCTTGTGTTTGTCAGTCTGTTTGTTTGTTTTGGTTGTTTGAAGGACCGTGTGCTGTGGCTGGCAATTGGAAGCTGTGAGCTTCAAAGGAAGGTTTGAAAGCTAGAAGCCTCTGGTAAGTGGCTGAGCCTTAATCAGTGGGCGGGGCATTCATACAGGCCAGGGCTTTATAAAGCAGCGCACAAGCGACCAGGGAGCTTTCCAAACAGGGGCTGCTAACAGGGAGTTTCGCAAGGGAGTTTGGAAGGGGAGCAGGAAGGGGGCGAGGGTCCCTTGCCGGTTCCATCTGTTTTCTCTTGATTCCCCTTAATACCTATAAAGCAACTACATTCTAACTGTTTGCTTAAACAACCCTTTCAGCTGACAGGGGGCTGCAGACGGGAGTTTGACAGAGGGAGGCTTACGATGGTTAGGAAGACCCGCAACACCTGTGCCAGCACTGCTACTGTCTCCTCCACCTGTGCCTGTAGCCAGACAGAGTGCCTAAGCATGGATGCCTCTACCCAGATCCTGGTGTGGTTTTGCAAAGACTGTAACTTGCAATTTCCACTTACTGATATCCAGGCTGGGGGGACCATCCAATGTGAAAGGTGCCTGCTGGTGGAATCTCTCAGGCAGCAGGTGGGAGAGCTACAGGAGGAGGTGGCTACGTTGAGGAGCATCCGTATCCACGAGCAATTCCTCGACAGTGTCCATGTGGAGACAGCTGAGGTAGCTGTCCCAGTACACAGGACTGCTGATACACCACTGGTGGAGGAGGAGATGGCTCAGGGTGGACACTGGCAGCTGGTTACTTCTGGCAGCAGGCAGTGCTCCACCCTTGCTCTGAACCCTCCTGCCGTGGTTATAGGTAACTGTTATGCTCTTCTTGATACAGGAAAGAAGGAATCACTCCCTACAGTAAAGGAGGAGAAGCCTCGTACCCCTAAGGCTGGAGAGTCTGCTGCCACCACTGCGAATAGGAAACGTAGGGTAGTGGTGGTCGGAGACTCTCTGCTGAGGGGGACAGAGGCGCCCATCTGTCGCCCTGACATTTCATCTCGGGAGGTATGCTGCCTGCCGGGGGCCCGTATCCGAGACGTTACGGAGGCATTGTCGAGGATTATCCGGCCCTCTGACTACTACCCCATGCTACTCATCCATGTGGGCACAAATGATACTGCGCGGTGTGACACTGAGCGGATCAAGAGTGACTACAGGGCTCTGGGAGCACGGGTGAAGGAGTTTGGAGCGCAGGTGGTATTCTCTTCAATTCTTCCTGTCAAAGGTAGGGGCCCGGGCAGAGACAGATGCATCATGGAGGTGAATGCCTGGCTGCGAAGATGGTGTCGCCAGGAGGGCTTTGGCTTCCTAGACCACGGGATGCTATTCGAGGAAGGACTGCTAGGCAGAGATGGCGTTCACCTTTCGAGGAGAGGGAAGACCCTATTCGGACACAGACTGGCTAACCTAGTGAGGAGGGCTTTAAACTAGGTTCGACGGGGACAGGTGAGCAAAGCCCACAGGTAAGTGGGGAACATGGAGACCGGGGAAATGAGTCGGAAACAAGAGGGAGTGTGGGCTATATTGGCAGAGAGAAAGGAGAGTCAGGAAAAAACTGGGAGGAAAGATCAAACCAGTATCTTAGATGCCTATATACAAATGGGAGAAGTATGGGGAATAAGCAGGAAGAACTGGAAGTGCTAATAAATAAATACAACTATGACATTGTTGGCATCACTGAAACTTGGTGGGATAATACACATGATTGGAATGTTGGTGTGGATGGGTACAGCTTGCTCAGGAAGGATAGACAGGGGAAAAAGGGAGGAGGTGTTGCCTTATATATTAAAAATGTACACACTTGGACTGAGGTAGAGATGGACATAGGAGACTGAAGTGTTGAGAGTCTCTGGGTTAGGCTTAAAGGGGCAAAAAACAAGGGAGATGTCATGCTAGGCGTCTACTACAGGCCACCTAACCAGGTGGAAGAGGTGGATGAGGCTTTTTTCAAGCAACTAACAAAATCATCCAAAGCCCAAGATTTGGTGGTGATGGGGGACTTCAACTATCCGGATATATGTTGGGAAAATAACACAGCGGGGAACAGACTATCCAACAAATTCTTGGACTGCATTGGAGACAACTTTTTATTTCAGAAGGTTGAAAAAGCTACTAGGGGGGAAGCTGTTCTAGACTTGATTTTAACAAATAGGGAGGAACTCGTTGAGAATGTGAAAGTAGAAGGCAGCCTGGGTGAAAGTGATCATGAAATCATAGACTTTGCAATTCTAAGGAAGGGTAGAAGGGAGAACAGCAAAATAGAGACAATGGATTTCAGGAAGGCAGATTTTGGGAAGCTCAGAGAGCTGATAGGTAAGGTCCCATGGGAATCAAGACTGAGGGGAAAAACAACTGAGGAGAGTTGGCAGTTTTTCAAAGGGACACTATTAAGGGCCCAAAAGCAAGCTATTCCACTGGTTAGGAAAGATAGAAAATGTGGCAAAAGACCACCTTGGCTTAACCACGAGATCTTGCACGATCTAAAAAATAAAAAGGAGTCATATAAAAAATGGAAACTAGGACAGATTACAAAGGATGAATATAGGCAAACAACACAGGAATGCAGGGGCAAGATTAGAAAGGCAAAGGCACAAAATGAGCTCAAACTAGCTACGGGTATAAAAGGAAACAAGAAGACTTTTTATCAATACATTAGAAGCAAGAGGAAGACCAAAGACAGGGTAGGCCCACTGCTTAGTGAAGAGGGAGAAACAGTAACAGGAAACTTGGAAATGGCAGAGATGCTTAATGACTTCTTTGTTTCGGTTTTCACCGAGAAGTCTGAAGGAATGCCTAACATAGTGAATACTAATGGGAAGGGGGTAGGTTTAGCAGATAAAATTAAAAAAGAACAAGTTAAACATCACTTAGAAAAGTTAGATGCCTGCAAGTCACCCGGGCCTGATGAAATGCATCCTAGAATACTCAAGGAGCTAATAGAGGAGGTATCTGAGCCTCTAGCTATTATCTTTGGAAAGTCATGGGAGACGGGAGAGATTCCAGAAGACTGGAAAAGGGCAAATATAGTGCCCATCTATAAAAAGGGAAATAAAAACAACCCAGGTAACTACAGACCAGTTAGTTTAACTTCTGTGCCAGGGAAGATAATGGAGCAAGTAATTAAGGAAATCATCTGCCAACACTTGGAAGGTGGTAAGGTGATAGGGAATAGCCAGCATGGATTTGTGAAGAACAAATCTTGTCAAACCAATCTGATAGCTTTCTTTGATAGGATAACGAGCCTTGTGGATAAGCGTGAAGCGGTGGATGTTGTTTACCTAGACTTTAGTAAGGCATTTGATACGGTCTCGCATGATATTCTTATCGATAAACTAGGCAAATACAAATTAGATGGGGCTACTATAAGGTGGGTGCATAACTGGCTGGATAACCGTACTCAGAGAGTTGTTATTAATGGTTCCCAATCCTGCTGGAAAGGCGTAACGAGTGGGGTACCGCAGGGGTCTGTTTTGGGACCGGCTCTGTTCAATATCTTCATCAACGACTTAGATATTGGCATAGAAAGTACGCTTATTAAGTTTGCGGATGATACCAAACTGGGAGGGATTGCAACTACTTTGGAGGACAGGGTCATAATTCAAAATGATCTGGACAAATTGGAGAAATGGTCTGAGTTAAACAGGATGAAGTTTAACAAAGACAAATGCAAAGTGCTCCACTTAGGAAGGAAAAATCAATTTCACACATACAGAATGGGAAAAGACTGTCTAGGAAGGAGTACGGCAGAAAGGGATCTAGGGGTTATAGTGGACCACAAGCTAAATATGAGTCAACAGTGTGATGCTGTTGCAAAAAAAGCAAACATGATTCTGGGATGCATTAACAGGTGTGTTGTGAGCAAGACACGAGAAGTCATTCTTCCGCTCTACTCTGCTCTGGTTAGGCCTCAGCTGGAGTATTGTGTCCAGTTCTGGGCGCCGCATTTTAAAAAAGATGTGGAGAAATTGGAAAGGGTCCAAAGAAGAGCAACAAGAATGATTAAAGGTCTTGAGAACATGACCTACGAAGGAAGGCTGAAAGAATTGGGTTTGTTTAGTTTGGAAAGGAGAAGACTGAGAGGGGACATGATAGCAGTTTTCAGGTATCTAAAAGGGTGTCATAAGGAGGAGGGAGAGAACTTGTTCACCTTAGCCTCTAAGGATAGAACCAGAAACAATGGGTTTAAACTGCAGCAAGGGAGGTCTAGAATGGACATTAGGAAAAAGTTCCTAACTGTCAGGGTGGTTAAACACTGGAACAAATTGCCTAGGGAGGTTGTGGAATCTCCGTCTCTGGAGATATTTTAGAGTAGGTTAGATAAATGTCTATTAGGGATGGTCTAGGCAGTATTTGGTCCTGCCATGCGGGCAGGGGACTGGACTCGATGACCTCTCGAGGTCCCTTCCAGTCCTATAATCTATGAATAAGCTCTCCCAGCTTCTCCATTCTGCACACACATTGTTCTGTTATTTTTTCTTGGCTCATGAATGCTGAGCACTTGGCGGCATGGTTTTTGTTATGTGCTCAAGCAAGCATTTGTTTGGGGGAAAGAACATATTAATAATGATGTGGACTTTGCTTGTATAGCAGATAGAAGAGAACAGGTTAGGTCAGATGTAGGGCCTTGTTCCGAGCCTAATGAAGTCAATGGAAAGACTCCTATTAATTTCAGTAGCCTTGTGTCAGGCCCTGAGGCGTCTTAGGGTATGGCTAGACAGCAAAAAAAGACAGACAGTGAGTGTTAGAGCTGGGTCAACTGAATCGGGCTTGCAGAGCTCATGCTTTGGGGCTAAAAATAGCTGTGTAGACGCTCCCCATTCTCCAGGTCTCAGGGCCCAGGCTCCAGCCCGAGCCTGAACATCTATGCTGCTATATTTAGCCCTGCAGCACAAGTCTGAGTCAGTGGACCCAGGCTTTAAGACTTGCTGCTGTGGGTTTGTTTGTTTTTTGACATACGCATAATCCTATTAACTTCAATGGGCTTTATGCACATGCTTAAATTTAAACTCAGTGTCTATCAGCTGAGACAGTGTTTGTAGGGAAAAGGTTGCGGAAGCTTGGCGAGGAGCTAAGTGGCGGACCGAGTATGTGACTGAATGCGAGCGGAAGATGCAGGCTGTGCAGTTGAAGGCCATGCAATGAACCTTGTCCGGCAGATCCTGCCAAAATGTAGTTTAGTATAGTTCAGCATGTTTTTGTTTGTAAACAAGTTAGCTTATATAATGAGTACGATTTATGAATGCAATGAATGTAGCCAGCTGTTGACCCCATGTAACGTTGAGATAAGCGCGGGGGGATATAGCATTGCAGCGGACTCCCTTCAGTGGAGTCCTGCCTGGCCAGCTGTCCTGGATGGCCAGAGATCCCCCGCAGCCCCTCCGCACACCTCAGGGGCTCCCCCCGCAGCTTGGAGTGTAAGTTCTTCCCTCAGTAAAGCCTTGCTTTTTACTCTCAGGCACTGAGTGTCATTCTTTCTCCAGTATCATGGCCCCCCTTGCGGGCACAGTGTTCCTTGGACAATTAACACAAACTTACTTCTGGCCCTTCTGTCTATGAGATAAAACTTATCATTTAAGTGTTAATCTCAGACTTTTCCCTTTCTGAAATATTACACTTGCCACTGGATATTTATAACTGTCAAGGATATTGAGTGCTTTTCATGAACAAAGAACATTTTAATGAGTTCTGAACTGTTGTGTTAGTGCTGTTATTTCTTTTCTACTTTTTAATATCATGAGAAAAACCTCAGTCACTAACAATCACTAGCAACCTAGCATCACCCTCCCAGGGGGATGTTTTGCTTGTAGCTTTGGGTAACATATACAGCATTAAAAGCATTTAAAAATCCATCATTTGCCATCATTTTAATTTAAAAAAACCCACATCTGCTATTTTAGATTTAATGACGAGAAAATTTCATTTGTGATGTGTGTGAATGGAAATTAAGAATTAACTTTTTGGTACATCCGTTATCAAGGGGGATTAAGTCAATGATTTATTCATTGTTTTTTTCAAAGTATTTCATTAGAATTCATATTCTTCCTAGAGAGGACTGAAAGTTATTATGAGAAGGAGGCAAAGCTTTAAGTTTCAGGGCACAGATATAATGGAGAAACGTGGATTCATCGTGTAATGGCATAGTAATTATTACACTACATTTTTCAGTACTGTATATTACTCAGGGGCCCTTCTGTTCCTTTTATTTCCTATATCAGACTCAGGCTACTTCTGTTGTCAAGGGACTAAGGGGATTGATTTACGAGTAAAAAGAGCAAAATATATGGCACTGATCCTGCAAAAAAGCCATCTATCAATCTATCTTTTATGATCTATCCCTCTGCTCTGTCCCTCTATCTATCATTATTGTGGTACCTCAGGCTCTGATGCTGCAAAGACTTAAGTCTAAAGTTAGGCACAGGGTCAGCACCTAAGTATGAATACCTTGGCCAAACAGTTATTAAGGAGGATATGTTATCCATGTACAAATATTTGAAGAGCGTAAACACAAAGGTACATGCTACATGCTGGATGAAATTAAGCAAAGGAAAATATGGATTGAATACCTGAATAAAAAGCTGCAGATATTTAATCCTTGACTACCAAAACCTGTGCAAGAAATCACACAAATACAGAAGTAATTTATCCAGGTTTTTAATTTAGAATGATTTTAGTTCCTCTTTCCTACAGGAGCTCTACCTACAGAATCTGGCTCACCCTTTACTTTAGCTCCACTAACTAGGCCTTACTCACTATAAAAGCTTATTTGTTCTCTGTGTGTATAAACACTTACAAAGACACAGAACAAATAACCTGATGATACCAGCTTACTTATAACTCTTTTCTTTTGTGGTTTGGATGATAATGTGGTTTGCTCTGTAAATAATAACAAAACCTGGCTCTTAAACAGCTATTGTCACTGGTAGATCAAAAAGTGCTTTGCAAAGCAAGTCGGTATCATTATGCTAGATATATATATATAAACTGCTTCCTATATAAAGCTGGTCAGATGCTATCAACATGTTTATAACCGGCACATTAACTATGTACGCCAATTACAATTCAGAAGTTTTAGCCTTCATTAGCTGAAACAAACAGAGGCATATATAAATTGCCTATATAAATTGCCCAACCACATCCATACCTAAAGGGGCAATCTTGGTTTATGTTTATGACAAGCGAAGGATTCTGTACGTAGGCATCGATTCAGGTATTAGGGTTCTTATACAGGAAAGCATTAAACTGTTTAAACTGAAAGGGTTATGGCATCCAGAAGAGAATTCTGTGATAGCTTCTTTACACCCATTTTCATTTCATACATCTGTGTTGTATTTTCTATATTTTAATGCCTAAGTTATTTGCTCTGTTTCTTTGTAAACACAGAGATACAGAACAAAAAAAGCAGAAACTGGATACATCCAACTTTATTTACATATTTATTTAGGTGGCTTTGAAAATATGTCTAAAATAGTATCATCTTTAAAGCTCAATCATATAATACCATGGAATTATAGGTATGTAATACACAAATATTCAGTTACCTATTCTTCGCATATTCTGCAGCAGACATGGACTTTTCATTTATATGTTGTGCCCCAAATCAAACATATGCCGCTTTAAATCCATATAAAACTCAATTCATGAAACCCTCTTTCAGATGCACAGTTACATTGAACTTAATGAAACTTATTATTATTATTTTAATTTATATTCTAGTAGCATCTAGAGGCCATGTCTGAGATCAAGCCCCATTATTCTAGGGCACTGTGATTAGGGGGAGATTAAGTGATTGATCAAAGGCAACACAGGCACGCTATGGCAGAGTCAGTGATTTGGATCTAGGTTTTCTGAGTTCCATCCAGGGCTTTAACTACAAGACCTCTTTTGTGTCAGTAGAGGTAGTGGGATTAGACTGACAGGCTGGACATTGGCTGTAAACTAGATACTATGTTGTTGATGGGAAAGGTTTGTTGCTGTTATTGGGAATGGCACACTGAAAAAATTATAGTAACTTATGATGATTCATCTCAAGGCATCTTCAACTGCATATCTGCACCTTACAATTTGTGCAGTAAGCCAAGCTTGTCAGTTGATTATTTTTTTCTTTCCTTTGTTGTTGGATTTTCTCGTCTTACTCTTGAAAACTTTTGTTTTTCTCCGGGACAGAACTTAAACTCTCTGTAGAATAGGAGATCTAGACAAACTTAAAAGCAGTTGTTTTAAATATGCTTGTAAGATTCGCCGGTTCCTTTGTGATTTCTCTGTTCGGTCTTTTGCATAATGTTTTTGTTTTCTGTTTGCCAGTGTTGTTGGGAAGGAAATACCTGAGTTAAATTTGAGATAGATTAGCTGGTCATAGCAACTATTAAAAGCAGATTTTTGGCTGCCACCAGTAGGGCTTATTGGTGGGTAGCTGTTATCCCAGTAAGTCCCTCAAGAACACCAGCCTGAGAGCAGAAATGTGAGATGTATATGAATGTGGCAGAACATCTTGCAGCTCAGATGCTCATAATCACTGAAGCCTAAAATATTTCACATTCACTATGGAAAGAGAGAATTATTACCTAACTTTCTTATAAACTTGGCAGAAGTCTCTGTAACAACAGAAGATTAATATATATGATAATTTTATAATCTTTCATGGTATGGCTCTTTCCTTGTCTTTTTTCCAAGAAAAATAAATAAATAAGTCATGAACACCTTTCAGATTTGAACAAAAAATGTGCACCCGTAATAAGCCCTTGAGGAAAAAATCCAATAAAAGGATACGCATGCATCAGAAAGTCATTGAATATTCTTGATTTCCCTCGATTCCTTTAGCTTTTCCTTCAAGCTTTAAACACATAGGGCCAAATTCATCCCCAGTATAAACTGACTTTCTGCTGCAATGAAGTTATGCTGCAGGTGTGTTTGGCCCATAGTTATTCAGAGGGAGCTGTGAACATTTGCAGTGGTATTCTGCATATAACCATCGCACTATAGTTTATCCTGAGCTGCTAAAGGAAGTCTACCCCTTAGGTCCCTAAAGTACAGCATTGTAATTCAGACTTAAAGGAAAATACAATAAAGTGAAAAATGATGAATACACCTGAATGGATATTCAATGTCATGGGCAAATGGGATAGTTAGATATATTTTCAGTTTAGAGATGGCTGGGATTTTAATAAGCAACCAGCCTTTGTACTGTGGGTCCCCAAAGTATCCAAGGATAATTAATTAATATTGCTGAGCAAAACACAGTGGTTACAGTTCTGGTGTTTGTGCAAAACTTTTCTTTGCCTTCACTTCTTGGGGCGGGGTGGGGGGGAGGAGGGAGGTTTGCAATGCCAAAGTTTGTAGTTCAAGTGCATCTAACAGCTCAAAGCATGAGCTCAAAGAAGTGATGAATTTAGTCCCCTGAGGTTTTTTACCTTGATCACCCTACTCTTTATTGTACATATCTGAAGATCTACTTGTACATATCTGAAGACTTCTGTTATGTCCCCACCTCAGTCTTCTCTTCTGTAGACTCAACATGCCCAGTTCTTTCAACCTTTCCTCATAGGTCATGTTTTCTAAACCTCTTATCACTTTTGTTGCTCTCCTCTGGACTCTCTCCACTTTGTTCACATCTTTCTTAAACTGTCGTGCTCACAGCTGAACAGAGTACTCCAGATAAGGTCTCACCAGTGCCAAATAGAGCAGAACAATTACCTCCTGGGTCTTACGTAAGACATTTCTGTTAATATATCCCAGAATGATATTTGAATTTTTTGCAGCAGCATCACATTATTGGCTGATATTGAGTTTGTGATCCACTTTAACCCCCAGTTCCTGTTCTGCAGTACTACTGCTTAGCCAGTTTATTCCCCATTTTGTAGTTGTGCATTTGATTTTGCCTTCCTAAGTGTAGACCATTGCACTTGTCTTTATTGACTTTCATTTTAATGATTTCAGAAGAATTCTCCAATTCCTCAAAATTATTTTTAATTCTAATCTTATCCCCCAAAGTGCTTGCAATCCCTCCTACTTTGATGTCATCTGCAAATTTTATAAATGTACTCTCTATTCCATCATGTAGGTCATTAATGAAAATATTGAACAGTACTAGATCCAGGGCAGAGCCTTGCAAGACCCCACTAGATACACCCTCCCAGTTTGACAATGAACCATTGATAACTACATTCTGAGTATCGTTTTTTCACCCAGTTGTGCACCCACCTTTTACTAAGTGCATCAAGACCACGTTTCTTGTCTTGCCCACAGTCACACAGGAAGACTATGGCAGAGCAAGAAATTGAACCTAGTTCTGCTGAGTCCTAGTCCAGTACACTATCAGCTAGATAAGGGTTTCTCAGCCTCTGGGTTATGACCCAAAACAGATTCACCAGAATGCATCAAAGGGTCACAGAGCTGACTGCGCTCAACTCCCCGCTCTGGGCATTGCGACTTGGTGCACTGGATCTCAGCGCCACTCAGGTTTGGCCTAGTCAAATTTGAGTGACTGCGACCTCATGCACCAGGTAGGAACGCCACTCCCACAAATCTGGCCCAGCTTCCCCATCTCAGAGAGGCCAGGGCAAACCTAAGCACTGTGACACCAGGGGTCATAACGTTCGCTGCGGGGAGCTGAGCCCAGCCAGCCCCATGGGCCAAGAGCCAGGAAGAAGTGGTTGATGTCACATTCTCTGGTAAGTACTGGCCCCCGATGTCCCTCCCAACCCCCAGCTGAGTGACATCCTTTCTTCATTTTCACCTATACTGCCCCCTAGCCCAGGTCCCCCAATGTACCTTTCTTCCACAGCAAGGTGACTCAACGGCCTCTCTGTTGTACCATCCATCTTTGCCCCCAGTGCCCCAGATCTTCCCCCACTGCACTCCAGCCCCTTCTGCATCCCCAATTCTTTCCTCCAGCCTCGCCTTTTATCCCCAGAACCCCAAATCCTCCCACCCCTTTACCCTCTACCCTGCATGGGCCATGTGTGGGTACCGAATGTATTTTGGGGAGCTATTGGCTCACTGCACCTCACCTAGACTTTGATTTTTGAACATCTAGGGTTGGCAATACCGTAGTAGTAATAATAAAAATAACTTGGAAAAAGGCTTTATGCTGTATTGGCTGATAGTTGAATTATCTTAGCTAATGACACTGCATTTCTGAAATTTTTTCAGAAAAGATACTGTTATAAAATGATACAACCCCATAGAAATTTGGTCTGCTGTGCTCTTTTGTCTCAAAATAACTTAAGCTTATTATATTTCTTATTGCAATTGTAATATTAGTGTATTGCAGTAATAAAATTGTCATGCTAAGTATGTAATGAGCCATTTTGCTTTGTTGTTAACTGTCTGCTTGTTTGCATTGTACTTTATAACTTGTCATGTCTTCATAAATATGATTTAATACAATAATAAGCATTTAAGACAACTGCAGCATCTCAGTGCTTTATTCCTTACCATGTTCTCAAGTTTCAGTGGTTTGCCATTAGTGTTGGACGTAGGCTGAATGTAGAAATTTGTTCAATTAAAGATTGTTCTTTTTTTGTTTTTTTATTCCTGTAAGAATTTAATCTGAAATATGGGGCATTTAATGGACTAGATGCTCAAGTACTGTGATAATGGGCAGCAATATAAAACCTTAATTACAAAAATTGAATTTAACTTTAAAATATAATTGTAAACATATAGGCCAAGTTTTTCTTAAAAAATAGACGTATAAATTTAGGCAGATGTGCACCTGATTTTCAAAAGTGCTAAGCGCTAGCACTGGCCAGAAAACAACAAAAATTCCACATTGTGAAAAAAAAATTGATTTTTTGACATTTCTTTTTGTTCCAATGAGGAGTGGAAACAAGACTCTGGGAATTTTTCTTACAACAAAACAAAAACAAAGATTCAACAGTGAGTTTGGGCATTTATGTGAGGTATAGAAGACCCTTGTTCTTAATAAGTCATTGCAGGGAGTTGAACCAGGTTCTCCCACATCCCATATGCATTCCCTAACCACAGCGATATTGGCTACTCTAGAGTGCTGCTTCCTCTTTTTCTGTCAAAACAGATATTTTCCATGAAAAGATTTGGTTTTGTTGAAAAATTCCCAACAAGTTATACTAAACATCCGTCAATAGAGCTGACCAAATAACAGGTTTTTTTCAGTTCATTGGCAATTTCCAAATATTGGGATTTGTGTTGGACCAAATCAAAAATTGTTGGAAAATGTTGGTGAATTGAAAGACACACACACACACACACACACACACACACACACACACACACAAAGTTTCAGGTCAAATGAACTGTTTTGTTTCAACAAAACTGAAATGTGCCACTTCAATGTTGACCATTTTCAAATGTTTTTGAATATTCAAAATCCAATACATTATGAAGCAAAAAGTCATTTCAAACTGAAAAATTGAAATATTTCATTTAAAAAATATCAAAACAAAACAGTTTGATTTTTTTCCCACAGTTGTCTTGGTTTTTGTATTTGTCCAAATGAACAATTCAGCAAAATCAATGGGAATTTGCAAATGTTTCAGTGTTGCCGAATGTGTGCTTTTAACTGAAAAATTTTCAGCCAAAAAATTGTGCCCAGCTCTGCCCAGCAGCTGTCATTTACTTCGGGTCCTCAGAACTCTTGAAAATCAGGCAGGTGTCTAAGAGCTTGTATACGCATAACATTTTTACCAATTGCACTGGGATCGTTAACAATGGTATCACATTGTTAAAACTTTAGTGTGGACACAGTAATACTCGTCTAAGGTGTTTATACCAGTATAACATATTCCCACAAAGAAACAGGAGTGATAAGGATAAGGAACCTTGTGACATTCCTGTTGCGTTTGGAATTTGTTTTTGTAATGTTTCTGAATAAAACAATCTCTCTCTCTCTCTCTTTCTCTCTCACGCACACTCACACACACACACACATCCATTTATGCATATATGCACACACACCTTATTTCTGTGTCAAGTCTGAAGGAGAAAAATTCCTTTCCTGGTGCTAATAAAAATTAGCCCTCACTTTGTTCCAAGCTACAGACTTCAACGGTTATGGTGCATTGGAAGTTCACATACATAAACCCCTTCATCTCTGTGACCACCATAAAGCATCCATTCCGCCTCCTTCTCCCCTTCCTTGGTCACTCTACTACACACAATGTTATTGCTAAAGGTGATTGGTAAATTAAAGGGGTAAGGGAAGGGGAATCTGCAGAAAAATCTGACAAAACCAAAATTATTTTCTTTTGAAACTTTCATTGGAAAACTTACACCTTTTGGTGAAAAAACAAATGCAGAAAAACTGAAAATTTTTGGCTCAAAACTGCAGAAAACAAACAAAAATTGAGACATTTTCTGCACCATTTTTCATTTAATGAAAACTATTTTTCCACTGAAAATATATAGAGGGAATATTTTCAACCATCTCTATCCATTGAAGAGCCCAGAAGGTTTGTAGCCTTCTACCTGGCCTGTGGGTCAGATTTTCACAGTCATGTTGTGGGAAGGAGAGATTCTGTCTCAGATGCTATTTCATTTTGCTTGTTCTAACAGTACCCCAGCTATTTTCTGATGATAAACTTTGCAGTTGCTCCCCCTGAACATTTATAAAGACTTAAGTGAAAGTGCTCACTCATTTAGTGTAATCGGTTGTATCTCATTTATTATGTTTATTGTGTCTGTCTGAGTCCCAGCCAGATATTCAGTTTAGCAAAACATTCTTCTTCCCTTATAAATTAATCGTGCTGTAGTTCCTCCCCTTTTTCATGCTTAGTGTAGATTCTTTCCCCAACTCCTGAATCTACTGGATCAATAATTTAAATGGGTTCATTTGTTATTTATAAATATTTTTGATGTTAAGTAAGTATTAAGTAAGGCATAAAGGTGTTCCAATGACTGGAAACTGAAGCAAGACTAATTCAGACTAGAAATAAGGGCAACTTTTTAACAGGGAAGGTAACTGGCCAGTGGAATAACCTGCTTCAAGATTCATTAAAATCTATGAATTTTCCTCCTGCCCGGTTAAGGAAAGGGATGTTATGTTGTATCTTCAGGAACTATAAGTATAATATATTCAATTGTGGTCATCATAGTGTTACAGATGTTAATTAATAACATGTCTTTAACTATTTTAGCTAAGAGATTAATAGTGTGCCTTTAAGAAAACACTGCCGAATGGAACTGACAATCAAAAGTATAACTTTGGATTGTCTAAAACCCCCTAAAGATGATCTCTAGTAACTGGAGTGGATGTTCTTGGACTCCACAGTAAGAGCAAGTATTAAATAATGGTTTCTTTGTTGCAATAGAAGCAGTGTGAAATCTCTATCACTTTTTATAATATGCTAAAGCTCAAATATGCAATCACTGAAATGCATTTCTACAAATATGCCTTACAGTGATAGTCTCAAGGAGCTCAATCTATTTAGCTTAATAAAGAGAAGGCTAAGTGGTGACTTGATTACAGTTTATAAGTATCTAGATGGGGAACAAAGATTTAATAATGGACTCTTCAGTCTACCAGAGAAAGGTATAACTCAATCCAATGGCTGGAAGTTGAAGCTACACAAATTCAGACTGGAAATAAGATGTAAATTTTTAACAGTGAAAGTAATTAACCAGTGGAACAATTTACCAATGGTTGTGTTGCATTCTCCATCACTGACTAATTTTAAATAAAGAATGATGTTTTCCTAAAAGCTCTGCTCTAGGAATTATTTTGGGGAAGTTCTATGGCCTGTGATATACAGCAGGTCAGACTAAATGCTCACATTGGTTCCTTATGGTCTTAGAATCCATGACTTTATGAATACCATATGTCTGTGGGCGGAGACTGGAGTGATGTTTTTATACAGTATTTAGTGAAAGAATTCTTGTGAGATTATGAAAGGTTTATGGCAATGGACTGCAATAGTGTCGTTTCATTTGGTGGAACAAAATCGGTGCGTTACCATTACTGTGCATATCATTAAATGTATACACATTGTATGTTCCCACTGCGATATGTCACTGTTCTATATAGCTGATATACTGTTCCCATATTTATGTAGTTATATGTTAACAAAGCAATAAAAAATTAAACTGCCAGCAGCCTAGCAAACAAACTGTAATAACAGAGGAAGGGAGATTGTCAGCCCATAAGATGGAGTGAACAAAATTGGTTTAAGGCCCCAATAGTAATAAAATATTATGAGGCCAGAACTAATATTAATACCGCTGCCCAAACGCATTCCACACATGGACAGAAAACATTGCACTTAGACCTATTAATTAACAATGAAACCACACAGGATATGCTTGTAAAAAAACACATTGATTTGCTCTCTTCCTGGAATAAGTGTGTCATGGGATGGAAACTGTATCTATTGCTCCTCTTGCTGAGAGGCCTGTTCAGTTTCTCTGGCTAAGACACGAGAATATCATGTTGTTATGACTATCACAGGGACTTGCTGCTAGCAGTTGCATCAGGTCATCATTATAAACAGTACTTTGTTTATATGAAGATCTCTTCAGTGTCAGCTTCATCCTGATGTCCCCCTGCATCTTGTTCTAATGTCACCAGGTGATGCAACTTCTCTTTAGACTTTGCAGAAGTGTGCCACTTGGTCCCTAGCCTGCACTTGTACCCTCCAGTATGAAGGACACCAAACAGGAGTGGATATTCGTTCTCCATCCCAACACAAAGTCTTCCACAAAAAGTTGTAATGCAGCGTATGGACTGTAAGAGAGCTCTTGGTACATAATCAGTTCTGGAGGTGTTGAGGAGAAGTATTACAAAAAGGATGTTAGCACTAAGCACAGATCCTCTTCCTAGAGTTCAGCCCAAGAAATAGGCCTGGCCCTAGGAATCTCCACTGGGATGGGGGGAGGAAAAGTGCCCCAGCAGTCCTAGAACATCAACAGATATATTCCTCAGCCACTATACCAGCTTCAGGGCCAGAGTAGCATCTTCATGACTTCCAACCCTGCTTCACAAGGGTCAATAGCTAAAGGAGCTGTGCAGTGGCAAATTTACCATCTCCACCTCCAGGGAGCCTCCAGGGAGTTCAGTTCCATGGCATATACAAGGAGCACATATCTGCCTAGTCTCACAAAATCCTGCATCCCACCCATATCATCTATATAATGGAATGGTAACCCACACACACTCAGTCTGGCATTCTACCCAGACATCTGTTGGAAAAGCAATACGGCAAAACACAAAATGTCCAGTAAGCTCTTGGAATGTGCTGGGGACAATTTTGTCTTTTAGAAATTGGAGGATGCAACAAAGGAGACAACTATTTTAGACTTGATTCTGACTAACGGAAGGGGGAGGACTTGGCTAAGAATTTGAAGGTGGAAGGCAATTTCAGTAAAAGTGAACATGAAAAGATAGATTTCATGATTCTAAGGAAGGAAGGAGTCAGAGCAACAGAATAAGGACACTGCACTTTAAAAAAGCAAATTTAACAAACTCAGAGAATGGGTAGGAAAGGTCACATTGGAAGAAAATCTGAGGGGAAAAAGGAGTTCAGGAGTGCTGACAGATTCTCAAAGAGACAATATTCAAAGGAACAACTGTAAACTATCCCACTGCAAAGGAAAGATAGGAAGAGGCCAATATGGCTCTGTCAGAAGCTCTTTAATAAGCTGAAAATCAAAAAGGAATCTTACAAAAAGTGGAAAAATGGATGAATTGCGATGGGTGACTACAAAAGAATAGCGTAGGCATGTAGGGACAAAATCAGAAAGGCTAACACACAAAAATGTGTTATATCTAGCAAGAGACATAAAAGGCAATAAGAAGAGGGTCTATAAATACTTAAGGAGCAAGAGAAAGATGAAGGAAAGTATAGGCCGTCTATTTAGGGGAGGAAGGAGAACAAATAAAATGACAGCAAGAAAGCTGAGGGGTTTAATGCATATTTTGCTTCATTCTTCACTAAAAAAGTAAATTGTGACCATACACTTAAAATGAATATTAACAACAAGGGGCAAAGATTGCAAGCCAAAATGGGGAAAGAACAAGTTAAAGACTATTTAGATAACTTAGAGGTATTCAAGATGGCAGCGCATGATGAAATTCGCCCTAACGTACTTAAGAAACTAGCTGATGCAATCCCAGAATTTTTAGTGATTATCTTTGAGAACACTTCGAAGACGGTCGGGTCCCAGAGGACTGAAGAAAGGCAAATATAGTACCTGTGTTTAAAAAGGGAAATGAAGAGGACCCAGGGAATTATAGACCAGTCAACCTAACTTTGATAACTCGAAAGATACTGAAACAAATTATTAAACAATCAATTTGTTAGCAACTTGTGGATAACAAAGGTACAAGTAATAGCCAACATGGATTTATCAAGAACAGATCATGCCAAACTAACCTAATTTCCTTTTGGATGGGGGGAAACTGTAGACATGATATATCTTAATTTTGATAAGGCTTTTGACACAGTTCCACATGATATTCTCATAAGTAAATGAGGGACATGTGGTCTAGATGAAATTACTATAAGATGGCTGCACAACTGGTTGGAAGAGTGTATTCAAAGAGTAGTTATCAACCATTAGCTCTCAAACTGGGAACATGTATCTAGTGAGGCCCCCACAGGCATCAGTCCTGGGTCTGGAACCATTCAATATTTTCAGTCATTACATGATAATTGAGTAGACAATGTGCTTATAAAAAGTGTCAAGCACTTTGGAGGACAGAATTACAATTCAAAATGACCTTGACGAATTGGAGAATTGGTCTGAAATCAACAATCTGAAATTGAATAAAGACAAGTGGAAAGTACTACACGTAGGAAGGAAAAATCAAATGCACAAATACAAAAAAGGGCTAATATAATTTGGGGGTGTCTTAACAACAGTGTCATATGCAAAACACATAAGGTAATTATTCCACTGTGCCTGGCACTGGTGAAGCCTCAGCTGGAGTATTGTCTCCAGTTCTAGGCACCACACTCTAAGAATGTTGTGGACAAATTGGAGAGTCCAGAGGAGAGCAACAAAAATAATAGGTTGAGACTCATATGTCCTATGAAGAAAGATTAAAAAACCTGGGCTTGTTTAGTCTGGAGAAAAGAAGACTGAGAGGGGACCTAATAACCGTCTTCAAATATATTAAGGGCTGTTATAAAGAGGGTGGTAATCGATTGTCCTCCATATAAACTAAATGTAGGATAAGATGTAATGAGCTTAATCTGCAGCAGGGCAGATTTTTACTTAGGAAAAAATTCTAACAATAGGGATGGTAAAGCTCAGGAAGGCTTCCAGGGAGGTTGTGCAATCCCTGTCATTGGCAGTTGTTAAGAACAGATTAGATAAAAACCTGCTTGGGATTGTCTAGGTGTACATGGTTCGCCTTAGTGCGGGGGGCTTGACTAGATGACTTCACAAGGTCCCATTTCTCTGTTTCAGTGACTTGCCAGCTGTGACTAAGAGAACAAGACCTTTTTAACTCAGGCTTTTTAGCTCCCATTTTAAGAGTCAGAGGTCACAGTTTCAGTCCCCACTGCCACTGACCAGGGGCATGGCTAAAAGGGGAGAAGGCAGGAAATGCTCTTGAGTGCTGTGTATGCAATCACCCAGTCATATTTAAAGTTTAATTTTAGTTAGCAGGAAGTATCTGGAACAAACAAAGTGATAAACTTTCCACAATTCAAAGCAGTTCTTACCTACCTATCTATCTAATTTCCAGAATGCTCATTACTTTAGTATTGTTGCTACTTGGCCTGAGCAGTTAGTCAATATCCAGGGCCTTGCCAGGTTGTTTCCATTAGGAGAAATTGATGAGATGAGTTGGTATTTGTTTATTGCAATCCTGTATATTTGCAAAGGATTCACACAAAGTCCTGTTTTCCTGGATACAGTTGAAACAAGGCAATTTCTGTGTTCAGAGATCCAAGTCTGCCTTCTCAGTGAGTTCTTTGCCTCAAATAAATATCTCTCGGCTTCCCCACATGGCTACACTCATACTACGTCTCTATTGGCTTTCTATGCTCACACACACAGATGGATACACACAGCTGCCATCAAGCAATGCCCCAGCCCTTGCATGTGCAATCAGTCTCCAAGGAAACACATTGGGCTACACGACTCAGCATCTACTCAGGCTTTGCCAGGCTGGTTCATGTCTTGGGCAGTGGCTTCTATTGTTTGAACTATCACTGAACAAAGATGCATTTAATTGCTCCTTCACTTTAGCCTGAATGGGAGGTAGCTAGCACACTCATCTACTTTAAATAGAGCTGTGATTACACATAGATCAAAAGACAACTTGGTTGCAGCCACCAGTGCCCTCCAGCATAACCATATCCCTGGCCTCAGTCCTGCAAACACTTATCCACATGCTTACCTTTATACACAAGTAGTCCCATTGATTGAAATCAATGGAACTACTCACATGTATAAAGTTAAGCATGCATAAATGTCAGTAGTATCTTGTCTTACTGTAGGACCCTTGTCTCTGCTAATGGTCCCCACTCCAAGGTTGCCCTCCAACAGGAACTTTTATTTCCCCCAACCTGCTTTCCTGACCCTCTCCTTTAAATCTGATGGAGCCAAGTAGGCACAACTGTAAAATGGCCATTTGGCAATGGTATATGTCCCTCTCTTCCAGCTGGTAGATAGTCTTACTCCTATGTTCCCTTTTCACTGAGGAGAACAGGACCTTTTTAACTCTCTCATCCACTCATACCCCTTCTCTACCTACGCTATATTGATGACATCTTCATCATCTGGACCCATGGGAAGGAGACCCTGGAAGAATTCCACCATGATTTCAACAGCTTCCACCCCACCATCAACCTCAGCCTGGACCAATCTACACGGGAGGTCCACTTCCTAGACACCCCCGTACACATAAGCGATGGTCACATTAACACCACCCTATACCGAAAACCCACTGACCGCTACGCCTACCTTCATGCCTCCAGCTTCCACCCCGGTCACACCACACGATCCATCGTCTACAGCCAAGCACTGAGGTACAATCGCATCTGCTCCAACCCCTCAGACAGAGACCAACACCTACAAGATCTTCACCAAGCATTCTCAAAACTACGATAACCACACAAAGAAATAAAGAAACAAATCAACAGAGCCAGACGTGTACCCAGAAGCCTCCTGCTACAAGACAGGCCCAGAAGAGAAACCAACAGAACTCCACTGGCCATCACCTACAGTCCTCAGCTTAAACCTCTCCAATGCATCATCAGTGATCTACAACCCATCCTGGACAATGATCCCTCACTTTCGCAGACCTTGGGAGGCAGGCCAGTCCTCGCCCACAGACAACCTGCCAACCTTAAGCATATTCTCACCAGCAACCACGCACCGCACCATAACAACTCTAACTCAGGAACCAACCCATGCAACAAACCTCGATGCCAACTCTGCCCACATATCTACACCAGCAACACCATCACAGGACCTAACCAGATCAGCTACAACATCACCGGCTCATTCACCTGCACGTCCACCAATGTTATATATGCCATCATATGCCAGCAATGCCCCTCTGCTATGTACATTGGCCAAACTGGACAGTCACTATGCAAGAGGATAAATGGACACAAGTCAGATATCAGGAATGGCAATATACAAAAACCTGTAGGAGAACACTTCAACCTCCCTGGCCACACAATAGCAGATGTAAAGGTAGCCATCTTACAGCAAAAAAACTTCAGGACCAGATCCAAAGAGAAACTGCTGAGCTCCAGTTCATTTGCAAATTTGACACCATCAGATCAGGATTAAACAAAGACTGTGAATGGCTATCCAACTACAGAAGCAGTTTCTCCTCCCTTAGTGTTCACACCTCAACTGCTAGCAGAGCACCTCACCCTCCCTGATTGAACTAACCTCGTTATCTCCACACTGATTTATACCTGCCTCTGGAGATTTCCATTACTTGCATCTGAAGAAATGAGGTTCTTACCCACGAAAGCTTATGCTCCCAATACTTTTGTTAGTCTCAAAGGTGCCACAGGACCCTCTGTTGCTTTTCACTGAGGAGGAGTTCCTGAGGGGAATGGTTTATAGAGCTTAGTTTAGCTCAATCCTGCTGTCTGTATGTCAAAAGGGGACTCTGACCGCATTGGCTATTCACTCCCTGTCTGGATGTTTAGCTGTAGAAATGCTATTGCTTGTTAATTGGATATGAACAAGGTCTTTTCTCCAATTCATTCTGTTCCAGGCACAATTCCAGAGTTATCTGTTTCCATAATGCTTTTAGCAAGTCCTACAATTGAAGCCCTCAAGGTAATGAGAAGCTAGGATATGAAATTATTTCATGGACTATTGTCATTCTCTTCTGGTGAGGCAAATTAGGTTTAGTAAGCAGTAGTCATACAGTGCCATCTAATGGTGAACATTGGCAGTGCATAAACAAAGATAACAGCAACAAGTCTCTCTGAGGAAAGCCCTAATGATTATGATTCCTAGCAAATAAATCACAAGAAAAGGCTACTATGATTCTAAAGTGGAAGTAATGAAATTACATTGACTCACTAATAAATTAAATAAGAGCAGATTGCAGGCAAGAGGGGGATGTTTATGCACACAGTGGGTATGTCTACACAACAAAATCTGTGTGTAGGCTAGCCTTTGAGCTAGTGTGAATCCAGCTAGCACAGGTAACGGTAGCAGAGAAGACTGCAGCGCAGGCTTCAGCGCAAACTGGCAAGCCAGGAAAGTACCTAAAGTCTATGCCAGGCTTGGTCTACCCCCGCTGAAGCCCGCACTGAGCTGTTAGTGCAGGTAACAATAGCAGCAATCTGGATTCAGGTTAGTTCTGGTAGGCTAGCCATGCACAGCTTTTGCTGTGTAGCCATACCCCAACATACTAGAAGGTTGCACACTTCATTGCTTCTGTAGGCTGAGCTTTTTGCACATACCAGCGGCTCCTTGCATTCCTCCATTCTCCCCCACAAACTCCCTGTGGGCTCCCTCTCTTATTCCTCACTATTTCAGGCACACATATAAATAGATAAGCTTTTATCATTTATAATTTAAATTATTTCTTTTCTTTCTGCCCGGGAGAGAAGTCATTCAGGGTGTCAGCATTTTAAAATCCATCTGGCTGATGGGCAGAACTCAATGGTGGTCACTGTTATGCTGGACTGATTCTTTGATCTACAGACAATTACAGATCTGATGGATATGCTTTACCAAATGCCAGCGGCTCTATGTGTCCCCCATGTCCTCCTCCTATTTTCACCAAAATCAAGCATGTAGGATCTGTATTAAAAAAACAAAGAGCTAATTTGTTCGCAGTTACAATACATAATCACTGACGTAGCTGTAATATTGATTGCCATTAGTTTATCCACATGAGAGCATAACTTCTGGTGCTTCCCATGGATTTTAAAACATTAATAAATTTTACATGGAACCTTGCTAATTTGCATACCCCAATATTTGCATGTCATAAAGGGTGGTCTCACCCCACTTCTCAGCAAAGCTTTAATAGCAGAAGGCTGTAGTGGGTCTCATACTGCTAAAGATTTGTTACTTTCAAATATATACTATAGAGTATTCATTAATATACTGTGAAGTATCATCAAATAAGTGAAGTGCATTTTGTGATGCATTATCCTCCTTATAGCGAAATAATAAATAATGAAAAAGACAGTTCACTGATGCAGTGTGATCTGGATCTTTTGGTAAGCTGGGTGCAAGAAAAGAAGATTCATAGAGCCAAACAGAAGGTCATACATATAGGAACAAAGAATGTGGGCCGAACTTAGGATGGGGGACTCTATCTTGGGAACCAGTGACTGTTTAAAAGGACTAGAGGGTTATGATGAGTAATCTGCTGAACATGAGTTTCCAATGAGATGCTACAGCCAAAAGGCTAATGATATCCTTGGATGTAAAAACAGGGGAACATTGAATAAGAATAAAAAGGTTATATTACCTCTGTATTGGCACTGGTATGACCGCTGCTGGAATAATGTGTCCAGTTCTGATGTCTACAATTCAAATTGGAGAGGGTTCAGAGAAGAGCCACAAATGATTAGAAAACAGGCCTTACAGTGATAGACTCAAGGAGGTCAATCTATTTAGCTGAACAAAGAGAAAGTTAAGGGGTGATTTGATCACAGTCTGTAAGTGCCCTTCAATTTAGCAGACAAAGCTATAACAAGAGGCAGCAGGTTTAAAACAAACAAAAGGAAGTATTTTTTCCACACAACACACAGTTGACAAGTGGAACTCCTTGCCAGGGGATGTTGTGAAGGCCAAGACTATATCAGGGTTCAAAAATGAACTAGAGAAGTTCATGGAGGATAGGTCCATCAATGGCTATTAGCCAGGATGAGCAGGGATGGTATCCCTAGCCTCTGTTTGCCAGAAGCTGGGAATGGGCGATATGGGATGGATCACTTGATGATTACCTGATGATTACCTGTTTTGTTCATTCCCTCTGGGGCACCTGGCATTGGGCACTGTCAGAAGACAGGACACTGAGCTAGATGGTCCTTTGGTCTGACCTAGTATGGCCATTCTTATGTTCTTATGAGCAAATGGCTGGAAATTGAAGCTAGCCAAATTCAGAGGAAAAATAAGGTGCAAACTTTTAACAGGGTGGGTAATTAATGATTGGAAACATTTACCTACAGGGTGGCCAGAGCAGTGAACCAAAAAGAAAAAAAAACTGTGGGGCGGCCGGAGCGGCGAAGCAAAAAATAAAAGGATTGGAGGGAAGCCGCCCCTTAGAATCTGCCGCCCCAAGCACGAGCTTGCTCGGCTGGTACCTGGAGCCGGCCCTGGAGGGGGCTACACATGCAACTAGTGTACACCGCCGAGAGAACTGGGCAGTGTATGCTCTCGTTCAAACAGGTATTAATTCAGAGACGTCCTATGGCCTATGTTATACAGGAGGTTAGAATAGATTATAACAGTAGTCCATTCTAGCTTAATAATCAATAAATCTTACTATGTGTGCCCATTTGTGAATTAGTGCAGTTCAGTAGTTTGCAGTGGGGTTGCTAGACAGTTATAAGTGTAATCTAGCAAGGTTTTATTGTAAATCTCTTTTCTGCCTTTCAGAAAACTGCCTTTCTGGGCCGGGTATTATGTATAAATGCATTCTCTTTGGATCTGATCCAGCGAAGCATTTAAGCACATGGCTAAGTCTGCCTGACTCAGTCAAACATGTGGTTAACTTTAAAATTGGACTTAAATACGCACTTGAGTGCTTTGCTTAATTTACCCAGTCCAATCTTATCCAATTTACTTCCCTAACATTTGCACCATGAAACAAGAGTAGTTCACATTCTGCATTGTTTTCTGTGCAGGTTTATGTTGAATGTAGCAAAGAGTCCTGTGGCACCTTATAGACTAACAGACGTATAGGAGCATGAGCTTTTGTGGGCAAATACCCACTTCTTCAGATGCATGCATGTGGGTATTCACCCACGAAAGCTCATGCTCCTATATGTCTGTTAGTCTATAGGGTGCCACAGGACTCTTTGCTGCTTTTACAGATCCAGACTAACACGGCTACCCCTTTGATATGTTGAATGTGTTGTTCTTAAAACAGTCACTAGTTTTCATGTTAACTGAACTGTTTACTCTGAATCGGTGTCCCTGAAAGGGACTCCTGAGTTGGATCTAGGAACTGGGCAGCTGTAACACCTGTTTAATTGGGAGGCACTTAGGGAAGACCCACAAAGAGGCTTAGGCATCACTCAGTGCTACAGTGCCTAACTTTGAAGGGTATGTCTACAGAGCAATTAGACCCCCGTGACTGGCCCATGCCAGCTGACTAGGGCTCAACGGGCATCCAGGCGTGGCTGGAGCTTGGGCTCTAGGACCCTGCCCGAGCCTGGAAGTCTACACAGCAATGAAACAGCCCCGCAGCCTGTGTCAGCTGGCATGGGCCAGCTGTGGGCTTTTCTTTGTCCTACTGCCAAACGGCATACGATGCCATGAGTTAGGCTCCCTATGTAATGCATGGGGAGAATTGGGCACCTAAAAAGGATCCTCAAAAAGAATCCATTAAGATGAACAAGCTAGCCAGTAGGAAATGCCAAAGAGCTTAGACCTCACCCCTTTCAGGGAGTTAGGCAACTAACTCTGGGCTGGAGGGAGGCACCTCCCTCCCCTTAGGATTCACAGCCATGGACCCTCTTCTTGGAATTAGGTGCCTAAGCCAGGTCAGCCCATTCTCATAGGGAGAAAAAATTGAGGTGGTTGGTCCCCTTATGCCCAATAATCTCATGGTTAGAACACTTACGTGGGAGGTGTGAAAGCCAGGTTCAAATCCCCACTCTGCTTGTTTCGGAGCAGTGATTTGATCCCAGGCCTCTCACCATCAATTGACTAGCCTAATCACCAGGCTAGAGAGAATTCTGGGTTTGGACTCTCTCAATCTCTGCTTCTGAAGCCATTCCACCTTGTATAAAATACATAAATATTTATTGTGCCAGAGACAGAGAATGACTCTATAGCCCCAGGGTTAGAGCACTTCTTCTGGGACATGGGAGACCTCCTCCAAATCAGGAAGTGGGGCCTGGAACTTGGTTTTCCTGCATTGCAGGTGAGCTCTTGAACCAGTGTGCTATTGAATATGGGGGTACCCATTCTCCTCCCAGCTGTTCTTTGTACAGATAAGATATGTTCTTATGATGAGGCTCAGCAGGAGAAAGGGGCAGGGAATCACCTTGTCTGTGAAGCATGCTGGGACTTGCCTGTGAATGAAATGGTGTCTTTACTCTGGGAAACCTAGGGCCTTCAGGCAGCTCCAGAGTTATGTGGTGGCTGAGTGGGGGTTGTGAGGATCTCAATAGTGCCTAAATGTTGGGCCTGAAGTGGCAATTAGGTGCTGGAGTCCCTTTGTGGATACTGTAGTGAGGAAGATTGTATAATTACTTAATAGTCATTAATTTGCTATGGCTAAATAATTTAATTAAACGTGAAATAGTCTCATAACAGAAAAGCTTATGGATGATCTGAGACAGAGGGAGAGTAGTTTCCCATCAGGCTACCATGTCTAGCCTATGGAGAAGATAAGATAAAAGCACCAGAGGCCTTGGAAATAGAGATTTTATTTGACTGTAAAACACTGTTCTGCTAATATATGGAACTGATAGCTATTAAAATTTTGCTCCTGTGTCAGTTTCTAATCCCCTGGTATCTGTTCAAGGTCTGCAAAATATAATCAAGCTGTTAAAAAAAAAAAACACTTTAAAATTTTCATATGTTAGCATAAAATTGGCTTCATAGTGAAACACTCACAATTCCCACTCAGATAAAATGAGACATACGGGTGCCCAGCGTCTCTAGATATCTGGTTACTTATTCTGGTGCATAAATATGCATTTAGGTACCTATATTTAGACACCCATGTTTAAAATTTTTTGGCTTGTGTATTTTATGAACACATTAATCTAAAGTAGTGGGGGCCATTGGTTGTTTGGATTAACTTTCTGCACAGATAAGACCCTTAAAACTTAAAACCAATACATAAATATGAAATAACTCAAAGTCCATCACAGTATCCTCAGATCAAGATGCTACTTCAAACACCTGGATTAGATTATGAAATTGAACTGTGATCACTTTTGTGAAACTCTTTATAGACTTCTAAAAAGAGAAAAACATCCTTTGTTTGTGTCTGCTTTTCCATTTTTTCAACAGCTAGTAACTAAAGTATAATCTCTTTTCCTGGCGCTCTTTCACCATCTGCTGGTAGCATGTAGCATTTCCTCATTAAAACTACAACGTTAGGGATGAATTTGCTATCATCAACAGATTCCCCAAGTGGTGAGTGATTGATTAAATCAGGAAATGTCAAACACTGTACATATACAGTAGTTGTGAAGGAGCCAGAATTAATACAGCAAAGACACATGTAGTTTTCAAAAGTGATCTGTGTCTACAAGTACCTCAAAGAAGGTTAAAATAACTTGAACACTTATTGCATCACATGGGGCTAATGGTCAGAGCAGGAGTCAGACCTAATGGTCTGAACAGAGGGTCAACACCAAAGACATATCAGGTACCAAGCTGAAGGTCAGCGCTAGAGATGGAGTCAGATGCCAGGCCAGGGATCAGAGCCAGAGAAAGCAATAGGGGTAAGGCTGAGGCACAGGGGCCTGGAAGTAAACAGAGGTCTGGGATGTGAGGACAGGAATCAGCAGCAGGAAGGAATGCAGGACTCAGGTAAGCAGACAAGATCCAGAATAGCAGACAACCAAGGCTTTCTCTAGTTGCTCAGACAACTTCCTGGCTTATACAACACTACTTAGTCAATTGGGGGGGGGGTCCCCCAATTGGGATCTTGGGGGTGCAGGAGCTCCTTAGCAAGCTAGCCCTTTCCTAATTATTCGTGGGTGATGGTGGTTGTGGCCTGAGTGCTGCCTGGGGAACTGTATGTGTGGGTTTGAAACCTCTGCTCCCTCACACTTAACTTCAAAAGGCTTTATAAATAGTAACTAGTTAGGACTGGTCTTGCAGTCCCTTACTCCTGTGGGACTAATTGCAGTTCTAAATTAATTCATAGCAGTGGGGGAGCAGGTAAATATTATTGACCTTTAATGAACGGGAAACTGAGACAGCAATGTTAATCGGGTGATGTTTTTTAATCATAAAGCAGGTGCCCATTCATAGACATGCAGTTGCAATTCCAATGTGTATGCAAACTTCCATATATGCTTGCACAAATTGGGGATTTATGTGCACCTCTGACTGTAAAGTGTTCCAGCTATGTGAATGCACAACTCCCATTTAGATGCAGTGCAAGTGATAAGTAGGTGTGCAAAATTATGCTGTGGAAATTCATTGTGACCAATGCAAATAAAGAGTACTGGCTTCTCATAGAATCATAAAATATCAGGGTTGGACGGGACCTCTAGTCCAACCCCCTGCTCAAAGCAGAACCAATTCCCAACTTAATCATCCCAACCAGGGCTTTGTCAAGCCTGACCTTAAAAACCTCTAAGGAAGGAGATTCCACCACCTCCCTAGGTAACCCATTCCAGTGCTTCACCACCCTCCTAGTGAAAAAGTTTTTCCTAATATCCAACCTAAACCTCCCCCACTGCAACTCGAGACCATTGCTCCTTGTTCTGTCATCTGCTACCACTGAGAACAGCCTAGATCCATCCTCTTTGGAACCCCCTTTCAGGTAGTTGAAAGCAGCTATCAAATCCCCCCTCATTCTTCTCCTCTGCAGACTAAACAATCCCAATTCCCTCAGCCTCTCCTCATAAGTCATGTGCTCCAGACTCCTAATCATTTTCGTTGCCCTCCGCTGGACTCTTTCCAATTTTTCCACATCCTTCTTGTAGTGTGAGGCCCAAAACTGCACACAGTACTCCAGATGAGGCCTCACCAATGTCGAATAGAGGGGAATGATCACGTCCCTCGATCTGCTGGCAATGCTCCTACTTATACAGCCCAAAATGCCGTTAGCCTTCTTGGCAACAAGGGCACACTGTTGACTCATATCCAGCTTCTCGTCATATCCAGCTTCCGTAAGCCCTTTTCTGCAGAACTGCTGCCTAGCCATTCGGTCCGTAGTCTGTAGCAGTGCATGGGATTCTTCCGTCCTAAGTGCAGGACTCTGCATTTGTCCTTGTTGAACCTCATCAGGTTTCTTTTGGCCCAATCCTCTAATTGTCTAGGTCCCTCTGTACCCTATCCCTACCCTCCAGCGTATCTACCACTCCTCCCAGTTTACTGTCATCTGCAAACTTGCTGAGAGTGCAGTCCACGCCATCCTCCAGATCATTAATGAACGTATTGAACAAAACCGGCCCCAGGACTGACCCCTGGGGCACTCCGCTTGATACCGGCTGCCAACTAGACATGGAGCCATTGATCACTACCCATTGAGCCTGACGATCTAGCCAGCTTTCTATCTTGCTTCCTCTTTCTTCCCCAGGCTTCCACAGGTTTCTTTCCCTTCACCTTACTATATGTGTAAACCCAGAGATATCAGACCCTGGAAATTAGAATCACAGGGTTGTAGTGACAAAGTGGGGATTTTCCCTTGTTATGTTGTATGTAGGTCTTACTGTTGAGCCTATGTGAGTTTTATTGTTTTGCAGTAATATTGTGTGTGCCCCAGTTTCCCTGTGTGCTGCACCAATACCTCGGTGGTGGGAATAGGAGTGTGTGACTTTGCCTGAGACCTCTGGGGCAGGTGAAGCTGCTCCAGCTGCCTGCACATATGCTATGATCAGTGCCCTTCATAACTTGAGACCCAAGAGAGGGATGCAATCAGGTGACAACCAGGTGACTCTTTGCCCCAGATGCGAGACAAAGAGAAGGAGGAGGAGCAATGAGGGTGTCTGAGGTCGGGTCGCTGGAAGCTGGCAGTCTGCTTAGGGGGACTGGAAGAGGGGGAGTCCAGGCTGCCTGGCCCAGGATGCCCCAAAACGGACTTGGCTGAAGGTCACTGATTTCTGTACTAACAAGTTCTGTTCTACATTGTGTTCCTGTCGACTAATAAACCTTCCATTTTACACTGGCTGAGAGTCACGTCTGACTGCGAAGTTGGGGTGCAGGGCCCTCTGGCTTCCCCAGGAGCCCTGCCCGGGTGGACTCGCTGTGGGAAGTGCACGGTATGGAAGGGGATGGTGAATGCGTCAAGGTCAGACCCAGGAAGGTTGAAGCTATGTAAGCTCCTTGCCTTGGAGATAGTATGCTCAGAGAGACGAGGCATGCTCCCCCAGAGTCCTCGCTGGCTTTATACGGCGTAGTTCCAGAGCATCGCCCCGGTGACTCTATGACAGTTGTCAACTCTAAGAATTTTATCAGAAGTCTTACAATATTTGGAGCTTTTGTTTAAGCTCCAGCTCTTGGAGTCATGTGATTACATGAGAATTCCAGTGTTCATTAAAAATTTTAAAAGTTAAGTTTTTCTCTCTTGGTTCCAGAGAAAAGCTTGGGGATTGGAGTGGGGCAGGAGTTGCCCTAGTCACTTTGCTGGGCAGGACAGAAAGTGTTTTCATTGCCTCCCATCCCTTGCCCCTGAGTGACAAAGAAAAATACACACAAACAAAGCCAAAAAAAATCAAACTAACTACAGCTGACCTGTCATTGGAGCAAAAATGGTCAGCCAATCAGAGTATGGAGGAGGGGGGAAAAGGCAGACCAATCAACACAGTAAAACTGGCCAGCCAATCAAAGAATGAAGAAGAAAGGAACAAAAACAAAGCCCTGGAAAGTTGGCACCCAAGGTGACTGCCTCTAGATTTGGTCGGGGAGGATGGGGGGAGAGGAAGGGCTCATGTCTGGGGGAGAGACTAACAAATTTATTTGGGCATTAGCTTTCATGGGCATCAGATGTATGAAGTGAACAATACAGGAGCAGGTATAAATACATGAAAGGATGGGGGTTGAGTTACCAAGTGTGAAATCAGTCTAATGAGATAAATCAATTAACAGCAGGATACCAAGGGAGGAAAAATAACTTTTGAAGTGGTAAGAGAGTGGCCCATTACAGACAGTTGACAAGAAGGTGTGAGTAACAGTAGGGAGAAATTAGTATTGGGGAAATTAAGTTTAGGTTTTGTAATGACCCAACCACTCCCAGTCTTTATTCAGGCGCGGCTACCACTCTGAAACCTCTTCACAGAAAGGATCTTGTCTTCATACAGGATTTCACAGCACCTAGCAAAAAGAGGCCACAGCCTTCACTATGGCCCCGGAATACTGCCTGTGTATATGTGTATATTATAGGTGGTGGAGGCAGCAACACCTGTTGTTTAAGTTATCCAACACTTTCCATTATAAGACATTGTTTTCAGTTGCTTATAATGTTGTCAAACTATGGAAAATACTGTGTAATCATGTAATTAAACACTGTATCAAAATGCACAAGGGGACCAAATTAAGGTTGCACAGGCAAGCATTTCCCAGGTTTTGAGTGCTTGGCTTTGTGACCGTAATGTTCTTTTTTTTTATATTGGCTATATGAGACAATTAAGCAAATTAAAATAACTGAATGTCAGACTAATGGCGAGATGGTGAAACCTATTAAATTGTATTCTCCCAAGGTAAGTGGTCATTTAGAACTGTACATGAAAAGATTCTGTTGCAAATAATCCTTCAATGGCCCAGGGAAAAACTAGGTGATCGAGTTGTATTAGGTCCATTGCAGCTCTCATTTCTGGGATTCTGTAATATATCCTCGTTGTACTAATAAATACGGCTGTGTGTGAAGTCAAATGGGAGCAGAGGTAATGCATGAACTCTATATTAAAACACAATTCCTGGAAGAGGTAGTTATTTATGGCTAGAGACAGGATTGGCATTGCATCTAAATGCAAATGTGGTATTGTTAACTTGAGATGCGTGAGTCTGCTGATAAAGCAGTGTAGTTAACTAGTCCTGTATTTGCTGTCCTCCTACTTCATGGTATTGTTTGTTACATGATATAATGGGGAAATTCTCTTATTTTCAAAATGCTAAAAGCCTCTTCCTGAATTAGGCCTTCATGAATATTTTAGTATATTAATACTGCTGCTGTTCTAGGATGTTACTGGTATGTATATAAGTGAGTAGATGATTTCGATCAGTCCCCCGATTGGGGCATCCAAAAACAAAGGCATATTCAGCAGCATGGCCATCTAATTGGTTTCCAAAAGTTCTCAGCACCCAAGAGCTGCACTGAGGTCAGTGCTGACAGAAAGCATGATTGACATTCAAGCCGCTGTTTCAGTCAGCAATTGATGTGCCAAAAGAAGTAAAATTCACAAAGTACCTCTAGAGACTAAAATATTATGCTCAAAAATGTGTTGAAGAAGTGGGAGCGAGGGGAGTGGCTCTCCCCCTTCCTACTGGCTTTTAGCAGTCATTTCTCCTGGCACTTGGTTTCTCAAGTCTTTTGTTTCTGAGCTGCATTCCCTTCAGCATCCAGTAGATGGTGTGGATGCATTCCAATCATTTCATATTTACTCAGGAGGGGAGATGAAATTGCAGCTCTGGTGAAAAATACATCTTTGAGCTATATTATCCGCATTCAGTGAAAGGATTTTTAACCAGTTCTCTCTTTGAATTTGCTACGGCCCAACAGGTTGTGTGTAGGTAACGTGATCTTTTACAGTGTCTTAGCACATTCTTTTTTAATACAATCCATGTTTGCTTAAAAATACGGGGCTGGATCCTCAGCTGTGCTGTGATTACACTTGGTGCAGATGAGTGGGGAAGGGTGAGAAATGGGGCTCTAAAACAGCTTTTTGCTCCCCTAATCCTGGGCCAGACAGGGGAGGACACATTTAGATGTAGGCTCTGCACCTCCCTCCCCATCTGGCCAGACATCCCCTATATGAAGAGAGATGGGACTACTGAATAAGTGCCTCTGGCAGGAGTGTCCTTGACTAGCCCCTGTATGGCAGCGTGGCTGCATGAGCCAGGACTGAGAATTTCAAAAGTGCATGCCCTGCAGAAGGCAAAAGACACTGAGAACATTAATAGGAAATTAATGTCCTCATGACAGTAATTTTTCTTCTGAATTTTCCAGTCTCTTGCTTGCAAACATTGAATTCAGGAGGTTGCCAGTGGCAGATCAGCAAGCTTCTTGGTTACTTTTAGTTTATTATTTTTGCCTGAGGCAAGCAGGGAGCTTTTGTGCATTTCTCACATGCTCCCAGGGACTGGGACACCAGCATGTGATGCTGTAGTGAACACTTGCTGCAGCTCTATAGAACACCTTGAGACTATTGCTTTGACTATTAAACACCAATACAGGACAAAGAAGAGAGAGTAAGACATGACTTCTTTGTTTAGGGAATGCATTTTATTTATGCGAAATTCTTGTCTCAAAATGCCTGATCTCAAGATTTGTCTGCTAATGATCAGTAGAAAAGTAATAATTGAGACTCCAGTTTTGTCTGAAAACTGATAATTATGGACAAACCAATTTATAGCCATAGAAAAAAGTGAATCGATTGAAATATAGCTTGAGAGCTCTTGGGACAAGGATTTTTTTTTTTCTGTGTGTGTCATGTCTATACAGTAGTTCATGTAACATGTGCTGGGTAATAACATAGAGGCCTCCATTCTTATTAAGCTACACTGGCACTTTCATAGATTGATAGGTTCACAACACTAAACTAAACTGTTTTTTTATTAAAGTAACGATTTACAGAGAAAAAGAACAGGAGTACTTGTGGCACCTTAGAGACTAACAAATTTATTAGAGCATAAGCTTTCGTGGGCTACAGCCCACTTCTTCGGATGCATACAGAGTGGAATAAATATTGAGGAGATATATATACACACATACAGAGAGCATGAACAGGTGGGAGTTGTCTTACCAACTCTGAGAGGCCAATTAATTAAGAGAAAAAAACTTTTGAAGTGATAATCAAGATAGCCCAGTACAGACAGTACAGACAGTACAGTGTCTGTACTGGGCTATCTTGATTATCACTTCAAAAGTTTTTTTTCTCTTAATTAATTGGCCTCTCAGAGTTGGTAAGACAACTCCCACCTGTTCATGCTCTCTGTATGTGTGTATATATATCTCCTCAATATTTATTCCACTCTGTATGCATCCGAAGAAGTGGGCTGTAGCCCACGAAAGCTTATGCTCTAATAAATTCGTTAGTCTCTAAGGTGCCACAAGTACTCCTGTTCTTTTTGCGGATACAGACTAACACGGCTGCTACTCTGAAACCTGTCATTATTTACAGAGATGCTGCCACTGCAGCTTAGCCTTGTAGCATGTGCCTGCAGACTAATTGCTTAGTGCCATCTCCAAACGCTTTCTTTTGGCAACCCATGCTCCTCCTGTAGGGTTGCCAACGCTGACTGAAGCTATTCCAGGAGATTTTTTCCCCAACATGATGTAAGATCATTTTCTTAAAATATCCTATTAAAATCTCCTGGATTGCTTTCAATGGCCACCAGGAGATCGATGCCAATTCTGGGAAACTCCAGGCCAATCCTGGAGGGTTGGCAACCCTATCCTCCTGCCAAGTCCCTATTGCAAGAGAAAATTCTCCAGTCTCTACTTTGTATTTCTGATCTCTATCCTGAATAAGCAAAAACCACTCCACTCTGAGATGGATGCTGCAGACCCTGAGCATGCTTAGTAAGAACCTAGGATTTCTTGACAATTAATTTTTTTTTAAAAGGTGCCCTGGCAGAAAGCCCAGAATTTCCAAGATGGTGCCTTGGCAAAAGGTGTGTGTAGGGTTCACCAGAGTCCTAACTTGAGGTAAACAATAACAGTGAGCATGTGCAAGAAAGGGAAGGGTGACAGAGAGGTCAGTTAGCTAAGCCTCTAGCTGGCCAGAACCCCCTCATACTGGTTACAACTTGTTTTAAAGGTCAGACCTGTCAATCAGAAGTCTGAAGTAATGGTCAAGACTGAGCATGTGTGAGTGAGGTAACTAGCCAAGAATAGGAAGCTATGTAAGGACAGGGATACTATGTAGCATCAAAGGCCAGCTGCCAGCAGCGTTTTGGAGAGTCTGAAGGCTGCGTCTGAGAAGGCAAGACCAGTGCAGGAGAAGCCGAAGTGCCAGAAAGAAAAGACAAACTGCAGAGGGAGAGAAAAAAAAGCTGGAGCAGAACAGAACTGACCAGAAGTTGAACAACAGCAGTAGTGATTTGATTTTTAAAGAGAAAGCAGCAACGGATTTATAGAGTAAGCTTAATATTCTTTAACTAGAGTTTTAGAATTAGTTTAGGATAGTTTTTATAGTACTTAAGATGTGTATGCTTGAGATGTGTGTGTTTTAATTGTATTTTATCTATGTGAACTTTAAAGCAATTTAAGATCTGCTGTCAGCAATTTGGTGCAAAATGGCCACTTGCAACAAATTGCTTCACTCAGGGCTGGCGCAACCCATTAGGCGACCTAGGCGGTTGCCTAGGGTGCTAACATTTGGGGGGTGGTGACTGCGGCGGCCGATCTTTGGCTGCCCCGGTCATAGTCGATATTTCGGGAGCGGGACCTTCCGCCGCCTCTGTCGGGGGGCAGCATTTTGGGGGCAGGACCTTCCGCCGCCTAGGGCAGCAAAAAAGCTGGCGGCGCTCCTGACTTCCCTTAGTATCATTTGAACTATATGCTATTGTAGTTCAAGTGCTCTTTAACATGCAATAAGGGATTTGTGTCTCAGCGATTTTTTTGTGCTTTATTTAGGATTTTTAGAATACAATGTATTAGGGTCTATTAGTTATTTTAATAAAAGGATACTTTGTTTTGGAAAGATTACTGCCTGTGTCAATTACTTTATTGGAAGGTTATATCCCTGTCCTTTGAGTATTTCCTTAGCAACCCTGAGAACTTTTACCTCGGGAAGAGCATATTAAGGGGGCAATAGGAAGGTTAGTGTAGCAGCACCCCAAAACTCATTTTTCAGGGTAACATCTCAGGAAGGTTGCTATTGTGACCAACCACAATGGGATCATGATTACTGAGTAGGGCCGCTAAACACTACTTATGTCTAAATAATAATAGTAGCTGTTCTACAAGAACAATGGTTGTCATTATGAAGTCTCTTAGTGGTATCCGAGATACCTGGTAATATGTAATGGCTCAGATATCACTCTGTAGTAATTATGAGTAAATTACAACTTTTGGGTTGACTGTTCATGATTGCCTATTTAAAGCAGGAGTTCCAAGTGACTTCAGCTAGGTTACAGTGCTGTTCTTGTTGTTGTTTTCATTAGAACTGGTTGGGAAAGTAATTATTGGTCAGTATTTCCTTCAAAAATTTCAAAAGAAACGATAAGATTTTGTGTTTTAGGAAAATTTTCACAGAACTCTTCAATTTTTTTTAACATGACACCAAAAATTAAAAAGTTTTTGTGTTTAGTTTTCAGAAACTGAATTTTTCATTTGAAAAATTGCCCCCATATTTTTCAATTGAAAAAAAAATGAAAATATTTAGGGCAATTTTTTGTAACTGTAAAATTGAAAATTTTTGAAAAAAAACATTTTCATAGAACAATTTTCTTTATAGAAAAGGGCCATTTTTCTTCTCAATTTTTTTAAACAGAAACATTTCAAGCAGCTCTAGTATTCATTTTAGATTTACTTAAAATATTCTAATATTTTATTATTCTTTGATTTTAAAACTAAATTCCTAGAGAGTGGAAATTAATGCTATAGAGAATAATCCTGTATATGGTGGGAACAGATACCATAACTTTGGGAAACGTAATCTTTTGGGTTGAGCAGCTGGGTTCCAAGAATCTTGATCAAATAGGTCATGATTCCAGTTTATGGAAGATGTTCATTTTAAGTGAAAAACATAAACAATGTTGTGGGTTTTTTCAGGTAATTACAGTATTATTTCAGCTTTATCTGTGCTAAATAAACAATAGGTAACAATGGTGTTTGTGCAAAATGGCATTTCCATATAATGCACATTAATGCTTTCTTTTACTATGTTAATTTTGCAAAAGCTTCAAATATATTTCCCATCCTAGTTGTAACCATATAATTTATTCTTATTGTCGTCATCTGCAACAGTTCTCTTCTAAATGCTCTAGATTTATACAGGCTCTGTGTTTGTTTTTCCTCAGGGAGGTTACACACTTTTTTTCCCCCATTCCTTGTTGTCATATCTGTAGACCATTGCCTAGTCAGCTTCTCCTTATATTCTTTTGAAGTTTGAATGAAGGAAGGCTTCCAAGTTTTATTGAACATGTACTGTAGCTCCAACATGATCATTAAAATGTAATATTAAAAATTCAGAACCCCAGGGTCTCTTTGTAATAATTCATGACTTTTCTACAAATAAAATTTCCCTTTTAAAGCTTATTAATATTGGCTTTCTGCTTAGCACAGAGTGAAATCAGCAACTTCTGCATTTTCACTAAGTTCATGACAACTGAAAAACTCAACTTCTCATTTTCTGTTAACTCAATTTCAACATCAACAAAAACATGACTTAGAGAAGGATTTTCAAAAGCTTGTGCTTCTGAGTCACTTAGGCACCTTTGCAAATCCCATCCTTGGCATGAAAGTGATTTTTGTGCCTGGTAAGGCTATCTGAATACCATGGGATATCTGTGCAAATATAATTTAAAAAGGACCAAGTGAGAGTGAGTATGTTAATACATGTGTTAAAAACTCTTAGCATGTGTCCTGGGCACTAGAAGCTCCAGATGCCTGAGCAGACTTGATTTGAGGTGAATGCTTGTGCCTTTAATAAAGTATTTTATCTTCTCTCTTCACAAACCTAATTCCTAATGGAATATTTATTAAGCATTATTGACCAAATTCCTGAGCTTGAATAACTCTGTTAAAGTCGGTGGTTTTATGGCAGGAGTACATTTTTTGGTCCTATATGCCTCAAATGAATAATGGAAGATGCAGAACCATCCTATTAAGATGATTGTTCCTAATGACTTTGTACTGTTTGCCACAATGTTATCAAATGGCATAGCAAATTTACCACATGGAGTGGTGTAAACAATTGATGTAACTAATGTATCTAGCTCTGTGTGGATGGCCATGGGGGCAAGGAGCCTTCCTCCTAACCTGAGATCCCACTCCAGGACTTTGTAAGACTGTGTGATTCTAGGGTGAACAGTGGTACTAGACTTCCCAAAGCAGGTGGGCATGAGAGGTAACTAGGCTGATGTGGGTATGGGGCCTGTATGTCACACTCCAAAAAAGTGTAGTAGGAACTACTCAGATCTGCATCTTATGTGAACATCTGGAGACCATCACCTAGATTCGCAGTTTCACCCAGTTCCTGTTGCGTGCAGTTGAGGTGGAAGCCATAAAGTTGCATTTCCCTGATATTAAGCCCAATTCTAAGCTGGTCTGACCCTGGCATGAAATAGAGCAGCCTCAAAGCCGTTCTAATCAGTTGACCTACAACAAGCATCACAGGAGCTGAAGACTGCAGGAAGACAGTAATGCTCCAGTCATACCACCTGTGGCAGACCACCCTGGCTCTGTGCCAGCTGGTGATTTCCACCAGGAGACACTAGGGAGATCTGATGGCTTTCCAGCCCCTTTGCATTGCCAGAGTGGCACAAAGGGGCCAGAAATAGCCAGGGAATCTAGCCAGTGTGGTCAGTAAGGCAATCCATGACCTAATATAGAACACTGCAAGTCACATACATATGCATTAGTCGTAAATGTATGTGGTTAGGGTGACCAGATGTCCTGATTTTATAGGGACAGTCCCAATATTTGGGGCTTTTTCTTATATAGGCTCCTATTACCCCCCCCCACCCCTGTCCGATTTTTAACACTTGCTATCTGGTCACCCTATATGTGATACAGAACTCTTTTTTCCCCCCTATTTTTTCTAGAATGAGTATAGCCATGATAAACTGGATAGTATTGACTATGTTGCTATAATCTCCTGTACTATGGATAACCCCCCCCTCCCCTCCAGTTTTTAAATAATGTGGGCTAGGCTGGGCATTTGATTTTCCCCCCTGGTTTCTCCTCCATTTGAAAATATACCAACCTTTATAAATTGTTTTTTTTTAAAGTGCATCAGGTTATTTTTGTGCTATATTAAGATTTATGTAAGAACTATTGCAAAGAAAAATAACACATTTTAAAATATGCAACTTATTTTTACAGTAACTAAGCAAGTTTTATTTGGTAATACTATGTTTAGTTCTATTTAGTGCCAGATTTGTCTCTAGGATGCTATATTTATATTTATATTTATAGGCATACATCATATAACATCCAATAAAATAACAATTAGAATATTTTATAATTGAAAAAATGTTTAAAATCACTTGGGGATTTGTAATTACTGATTAGATTGAATTTTGATGCTAACGTTGTCTTTTCTCTACTGAAAATGAGGTCAAGAGCCACTGGAAAAAATGATGCTGCTTAATGTTGCTGAAATGTGCAAATTCATGACTGCAGGAGCATTTTTAAAAATTCCACACCAACAAGAAGTACTGACACATTGTTTTCACACTTAGCGCTAGCATCCTGGAGGTGATATTTAATGCTTCTAATTGAAAGTATCAATTAACCTTTTCACCCCTTGATGTTTTTTCTTGTTTTTAATTCCCACGTGCTGATTACATTTTTCCAGCAAGATGGAAAGATCCTCCTGTGTGCCTCTTCCTTCTGCATATTCGGGACGCATGAGAGCAGGCTTGCCCTTTAAAATTGTTCAAGGTAACTCAATGCCAAGAACTCTCTTTTCAGATGCATTTTATTTTCTCCGGTGCCAAACTTCAGAACATCATCAGAGTTCTCCCTCATTAACACTTCTGATGGGATTTTTTTTTACATTTCTCTCAGCTCTGTTGTCAAGTCACCTACTGACAGCTGCTTTGCGAGTCAACTGAAGAGATTGTAGTGATTAAACTTTCTCTGGGAAGGCTTTATTTTATTGCTTTATGAGTTTATGGATTTATTTCAATAAACAATACCTCCTGGAGCATTTCTGTCTAGACAGACCCTTACTATATGAGAGTATCCAAACCCTACTGAAGTTGATGGGAGTCTTTCCATTGACTTAATAGACTTTGGATCAGGTCCAGTTCTGTTCCAGCAGAGGTCAATGTTGAATGGGCATATGTTATTGTTATAGTCAGAGCCAGCAGATGGCAGTGTGGCATAGTTTTAAGTTCCTGTATTTTTCTTGGCATGGAGCACTATTCAGTCTTTGAAGAAGTATTGCATTGTTATTAGCTTTGGAATGAAGTTTCTTTTGGGGGGAGCTGTTGTAATCAGCAGGAGAATTTGCTCCTTAATCTTTCTATCTAGAGTTTATTCCAATATTGTCAACCCCACCTGTTTAAAAATCATGAGTCAAGCCCCACAAAATCAGGGGATTTAAAAAATAAAATATTTGGGGTTCTTTTTATTTGTCATCTAGCTTTGGAGCCTGTAGGGTACAATCAGTTCAGGTTTTCAGGTTCTTCTCCATACCAAGAAGGCTAGAAGTTTACTTTAAAAAAGTGAAAGCTGAAATTCTTACATAATCACTTGCCTCTAGGAACTTTAATGAAATCACCAAATATCATTAGACTCACCATAAAAATCTCAGGAGCTGACAACACTGCAATTCTTGAGGCGGTATTGCTGTCTGGGAGATTTCTGAATTAGGGGAATACCCATGTGCTATTTGACCACCTCTGTTCAAAGACCAGCACATATGATGTAAATAAAACAAGCTGCAATAAGAATAAGACTCTGGGCTAGATTCACAAAGGGACTTAAGTGCCTAACTGCCCTTTGGCCCTTACATTTCTACCTTTGGGCACACGTACTGCTGCCTCATACTAGCCCTCTGAACATCTATCTCCCTTCTAAACCCCAGAGCAAGCCACAAAGCAGGGTAAAACAGATGGAGAAGCATCTATCTTTCCTGTGAGGCCCAACCTGGTATATGTGCTCAGAGAATGTCTGACACCCAATAAAGGTCCTCCTCCACTGTGGGAGGGCTGGATGCAGGCCATGGGGTTGGGTAAAGGGGCATTTGAGTAACCTCAAGAAAAGGCAGCCAGGGCCACAGGACAGCATAAGAAGAGCATGTGAGAGAGAGAGAAAGAGAGAGAGAGAGAGAGAGAAAGAAAAAACTGTTGGGAACCAGGATTCGGTGTGGAGAAAGACAGAACTAGTTGCAGGAGCTGAGGAGCCAGGAAATAAAGCCAGGGGTCAGAGCCATTGTCAGGATCAAGAGCCAAAAGAGTCAAGCTGAGGGTCAAGCCGGGCTCAGAATCAGGAGTCAAGATGAGGGTTAGAGAGAGACAGAGTCAGGAATCAGGCCGAAGGTTAATACCAGATATCAGGGTCCGTGTGGCAGCTCTGGGAGCCGATTGGCAGAAAGAATCCAAGACATAACCAAGATCAATACCAAGAGTTCAGAAGCAGGAGAGTCATGGCAGCTAGCCAGGAATCCACATTGTTGCCTGGACACTTCTAGGTATGCCCCAGGGGCTTATATAGGATCAAGGAGCCAATCAGGGATAACTAAGACCACTGTCAGTCAGATCACTCAAGGTGGAACTTTCTGTGGTGTTCAGTCTCTGCAGATTGGGTCACAGGGAGCAGCCAGGATATAGCTGCTGCTGGGTGGCAGCGTGGGGATGTTGGTTGCCTGGGAGCCCCCCAGGCCTGGGTTGAATTCCCATCAATCCTTACAGGTAGCGGATCAGGGATGAGGTCTGGGTTAGCCATGCAGGGGATTAGGTAGTAGGTCAAATTCAGGGGTGAAGGTGAGGAATATCTGGGGTAGCCAGATGGGGCAGGGAATGGGAACCACAGTGTGGGAGGTCTTCCTGGAGAGAGAGAGCTGGGACAGGGCTAGGGAGTGGGCTGGAATGCCTGGGGGCAGAATGGGGGGGAAGGAATCATGTTCTGGGAAGGCTGGAGAGTTGGATGTACTAATAACGATCAACAGCATTGTAGTGGCTCCTGTGGCAGCAGAGGCCAAATCTCACTATCTGCACGGAAATACCTGCATCCTCTGACCTCACTGCAGTTTTATAGGGGTCTCAAACTGGGCCTGCATATGGCACTACAAGTTCAACCCAGACTCTACATACCACCTGTGTGACATCCTTCAGGAGGACCTAGCCACTGCTACCCACAGGTGTCATGCAGTCCCAGTCCCATACAGGTAAGCAAGCATTGCTGTGGCCTTATTGGGGACCAGGGCACTGCCCAGGCCACCGGCATCAGTGACTCAAGCACTTCAAGGATACTGGATCACTTTCTGGTCAGTACAGTCAACCATGCAGGTTAATATAATACACTCAGTTCCCTTTAGAGCCACCTGCCTGGAGGAGAACCATGACAGAATTCTACCGAAACACATACTTCTCTTCAGTTCAGAGCAGTCGATGACACATACGTGAACCTCAGAAAGCCACAACAGGGTGCCCATGTGTGTCTGAACAGACACAGGAATTATGCAATGAACATGATCGCAGCATGCAATGCCAGAATGGAGTTTCTAGACCTCATAGCCAAATACCTTGCATCCTGTCCATTTGGTCTCAGGCACCAAGGAGAGTTTCCCTATAGGTGTCTATTAGGTCAATGACACCGTCGTTCTTTACAGAGCGTGGGATATGTGCCTTTGAGTTATTTGATGGCTGCGGAGTCTGATGTACGAATGACAGTCACATCCACAGGTAGGGCACACCCAGGCACTAGCAATGCTCTGAATCCCAGCCGCAGATTCTTTCCTCCGCTGATGCCGGTAATCGCAAAGCTTGAGCCAGTCCGCCTCACAATGCCTCACTCCATCTACAAGCTAACACCGCCAACCAGAGCAGCAAGGCCAGCCCACAACATTTTGGCACCTGAGGCAGGGAGCTCAAATGATGCCCCATGCCCCCTCGCTTGGGCCAAAACTTTGAAAGGTTTCAATTCTGCCTTCTTCCTGTTCTACTCCTCTCATGGTACTGCTCTGCTACCTACCCCAATAAAGGGGAACTAACAACTTAAAATGCCTTGTTCAAAATTTTAAGTAACACTTAACTTTCAAATGCCTGAACAGCAAATGTAACTTTTCTTGTCTGCATAGTAAACACTGGCGTTTTTATCTGTTTGAATAATCAAAGTGGTGCTTTCCGTGTCTTCTTGGTTGCAAAGATTTGAACTGCGTCCTGAAGGTCCACAGTCTGGGCCAGCTCATGCTCTGTTGAGATGGTTGCAAGGCCGACCAGCCTCTCCTGTGTCATTGTGGCGCGTAGATGTGTTTTTATTAACTTCAGCTTGGAGAAGCTGAGTTCTCCACTGGCACCTGTTACAGGAAGTATTAGAAGTATGCTCAGGGCAACAAAAGCATTTGGAAAGAGGGTGGTCATCTTATTTGTGCACATATATTTCAGAACAGCCTTTGGAGTTGATCCTTCTGAAAAGTATCTTGAAAGGGCTTTCAGTTCATCACCTAAATCACTCACATTGATATTGCGCATGTCATCATATGTCAACACTGTCTCTAGTGCCCTGCATTGCTGGTGTAGGACTTCTTCAGGTATAGTGAGGAGTTTTGGAACATCATACAACATCCCAAATATACTGTTCCTTGAGCTGCATGAAAAGTTCTTCAACTGACTGTATTCACAATCTAGCACCTGGTTAAAGAATTCAACTTTGAATTGTTGTTTGGGGTCTCTTATGGGATTATCCCATGCCTCGTAATCAAAATGTCTTCTTCTTCGGTGACTCTTGTATTCTTGAATGGGTGGGAAAATAGCTTCAGTGTGAAGTTCCTCTGCCAACTTCTGTGCACTCTTCAGAACATTTTGAAATCCCTCATCTGACCAGTAAGACGATAGGTATGACTTTGCTTTGTCCAGTTGTTCCATTGCTCCAGATATATCAAGGTCAGCACCTTGGAGTTTCTTGCTTACAACATTTATTTCAAACAGTATGTCATGCCACAATACTAAGCCACGCAGAAATTTGAAGTTATGTATGTTTGGTGATTCCATTTCCCTCTGCCACTGTTCTCCCATGAACAGTTCCTGTCATAGCAACTATGGCATCATCTATCTTCCCAATTTGGTGTTTGATAGGCTTTATTGCCTCCACTCAACTTTCCCATCATGAGGCACTCAGTGGTTTCAGTGTCAGAGAGGATGTTCCCAGATGTTGCTTCAAAATTTACCATTGATGAATTGATGCAGAGAAAAATGCCTAGATGCTTTGAATTACATTAAAAAATTCATCAGCCTCACTAGAAGCTGATGCTGCATCGCTGGCCACCAAGTTCAATGAATGAGAACTGCATGGGACAAAAAAAGCTCCAGGGTTTAACTCTCGGATCCACATCTGCACTCCTCTGTTCTTTCCTCTCATATTGGCACCATTACCGTAGCCCTGACCTCTCATGTCAGCTATCGCAATTCCTGTATCTTCCAGCTTTTTAAGAAGCACATGTGTCATACCAGCACCTGTGGTATCATCAATGTCAATAAATTCTAGAAAATGCTCGCTGACAGTCACCATTGCAGGGACATTTTCACTAAGTTCTTTTGTTACAAAATGCACCATTAAAGTCACTTGTTCCATATGGCTGATGTCAGGTGTGCAGTCCAGAATAATATCTTGCTGACTTCAGATCTGCCACAATCTTCTGTTTGACTTTTGTTGCCAGTAACTGTCTGATCTCATTTTGAATTGTTTTTCCAAGGTAGTGGTGTGTGTACATTTCTTGGGTGGTGACTCTTCTTAGATGCTCCTGGAGTACAGCATCAAATTCAGCCATCAGCTCCGCAATTTTAAGGAAGTTTCCATTGTTTGGCACATACAGCTGATCTGAAGTGCCATGCAGTGCTAGGCGTTGGGTAGCAAGCATTCTCACAATGGCAATGAGCCTTTTCAGAACATTTTGCCAGTAAGGAGAGACTGATGCAATCTTCTCTTGATACTGATCATCTATGGTGGCCTTTAACCTTAGTCTTATCTCAAGCTCTTTCCATCTATGGAATGCTCTCTGGTGATTTGCTGCCTTCTCATGGCATGCCAGCTAACTTGGTAATAAGATGGTGTAGGGCATTAACACTGTGAGCCACAAGGGCTGCATCATCTGCAAACAACAGATCCCATATGATGATCTCCTTCACCTTCATCTTAGATCTGAACTTTTCAACATTAAACAAATCTCCATCATGTCTAGTGCTAAGATACATCCTCTCGAACATCATGGAACACATGTTGAAGCAGGAATGAGAAGTAAATATTAAACAATGTAGGAGAACCGTGCTTCACTCCATGGTTAATGTTAAATGAGTCAGACCCTTGGTTTTACTATATTACAGTTGCCTTTATGCCATTGTGTAAGGATTTCACAAGGTTTAGCAACATAGGTGGACAAAACCAAGCTTCTTCAAAACAATGTAAAGTCCTGATGCACTAACTGTATCAAAGGCTTTTGTTAAATCTATAAAAGCCATGTACAGTGGAATATGCTTCTCTCTGCACTTTTCCTGCAATTGTCTTACAGAGAAGACTCTGTCTATGGTAGATCTTCCCAGAGGAAGCCACATTAGTAAGGTAAGACATGGGGAACTCACCTCCCCCACCCATCACCAATCACACCACATGCATCAACCACACAAGTCCAATCCACAGCATGTTCTGGCTGCGTCAACTCTGGACACTGCCACCCTACCATGGGGACAGATGTCTTAATCCTAACGTATATGTGCCCCTGTTAGGAGGGAAGTGTGGCCCAATGGCCAGAGTCAATAGATTAGCTCCAATTAGCAGGGCAGTAAGGCCTAACAGCAAAAATAACTAGATTTACATGATTCAGCAGGGCAGTAAGGCCCAGCGGCCAGAGCCAATAGGTTCACCCCTCCTAGCAGGGCAGTTAGGCCTAGAGGCCAAAGGCCACAGATTCACCTCTGTTAGTGGGGCAGTAAGGCCTAGTGGCCAAAGTCTATACATCCACATCTGTTAGCAAGGCAGTAAGGCATAGTGGCCCCAGTCAGGGAAGGGGGCCTCCATGCACAAAAGAGGGGTGGTGGCATCCCGGGTAGGAGGGCCCAGGCCATCCTTCTCCATTGGGCCCCAGCCCAAGACCCTGATAGTGGCAAGACCGCATGCCACTGAGTCAGTGGGGTGGGGGGTCCGACCTAAACATGCTGACTCAAAGTTCCGGTTCATTAACTAATTTCCTTGGGCTGCTGCCTACCATGGCTCCCGCTGCTGCAGTCTGGGCATCTTCTCTGTCTCCAGGTTCCCTGGTCTGCACTGTCCCCAGTGACTCTGGACTCTGCATGGCCTCTGTGGGTAACACTTGAAGATGCAGTGGAGGGATTTCCCTCTGTCCGGTGTGGGAACACTATAGTAAAGCCCCATGACGGTCATTAGAATACTCCTAGTACGCTGTAGCCTGCATGAAATAACCACTTTACCTGAGGGGCTAGACATAGCTGGAAGGGGCAAGGAGGAGGAGAAGGTTGAAGAGAAGGAAGCAGAGGAGGAGGCATAGAGATAGGAACTTCCAGGCGTCAATCCACTGTTGCATGGGGAAGGCGAATCCACAAATGACTTCTTCACAAGGCATTCTAAAGCATAGCAGGTACCTGCTTACTTCAAGGGTGGTTAATGAAGGAAAACAGATTCCAAAGTGTGGGCATATTACGATGCATCGGGGGGGTGTAGACTACAGAACTAAAAACAGAATGCACAGAAAATAAAAGGTGCTCAAAATCAGTGCTGTCATAATGTAACGGTTTGGCAAAAATAGAAAGTGGATGCATCAGTTCGGAACTATTCTGCACCTTTTATGGGATTCCTGGCCCTGCTGCATTTACACTGGGGAATTAGGTGGCTAATTGCCACTTTCAGTGCCTAAATTCAAAATAGAGATTCTCAAAGCCCCCATTCAGCTGCCACTTACTCCTGTGGGCACCTACATTTCCTAGGCACCTAAGTGTGTTTTGGTAAAGTGACCTACATACCTACATTTCTTCTGCTTGGCATGGTCTGATTGATTGGGTATGGACTGGAAAGCAGGAGACCCGAGCTCTGCCTTTGGCTCTGTTTAACACACGATGACACGGGGAAGTCACCTGATCTGCTTACCCATCTTGTTCCGACATGCATGTCTATGGATGAAAAACGCTTGCTAACTATTATGATAAGCTTTCTTTTGCTTTGGTAGCTGTTGAAAATTTAACAGGCTGAACTGTCAGTAATTCTTTTAAAAAGAACAGGAGTACTTGTGGCACCTTAGAGACTAACAAATTTATTAGAGCATAAGCTTTCGTGGACTACAGTCCACTTCTTCGTATGCATCCGAAGAAGTGGGCTGTAGTCCACGAAAGCTTATGCTCTAATAAATTTGTTAGTCTCTAAGGTGCCACGAGTACTCCTGTTCTTTTTGCGGATACAGACTAACACGGCTGCTACTCCGAAACCAGTAATTCTTTTGGAATATTGCTAGGATGCAGACAGTTCTATTCCTTAACAGGCCTCCAAATTATCGGCTTTATTATCTCCTCCTCAGTCCCTTCCACCAACAGAATTTGGTCCAATAAAAGATAGTACCTCTCATATCAGGTCTCTTACATATCCTGGGGCCAGTATGGCTACTACAACACAGCACCTTATAAACATGACAGATTAAAGCCATAAGGTTTTCAGTTCCCTTATATTTTGAAATTCCTGGATGCGTTTATCTCAAAGCAGGTCTGGAAACAGCAGTTTGCAAAAATTTTATGTAAAAAACATCTGAACAATTCATGTGGCTTGGAAAAGGAATTCTGTATTCCACACACGTCTTGCTGATTTATTCTTTTTATATTTCATAATTCATATCATCTTGATTCTCCTTTGTAGCAAATAATTTGTGTTCAATTATCATTTCGAGCAGGACTTAAAATCTTCATGTATTAACAGTGTACTTTGTCACTTTCTGATGCGGAGTGGGAATTGTGGGTGTTATTACAGATTTTACTTGTAGGATTAGCAGCCAATGTTTTTTGAAAATCCTCTGTGAATCCAGGAAATCCTCAGTTTAATGAATTTTTTCCTGTTCTCATAATGAATTTGATCATGGGAATTATTAAAGCATGCTGCCACTACTTCTTTATTTCCAAACAGACTCGAGAGCTGAAAAATCAGAAATAGTTTTAATAATTTATTATAATAGTTTTATAAATTTTAAGAATTAAGTTAAGCTTGCTATGGGGGTGGCAGAATGGTCCAGTGAACAGGGTACCAGAAGGGGAGTCCGTTCTCCCCTTTCTAAGGGAGCTGGCCAGAATCCCATTGGAAGGTGGGGTGGGAATATTGTTTCTGTGTGTTCCTAGTGCTGTCATGGGTGATAGGTTCCTAAGAGTGGACAGTACAGCATTGGGACATGTCTCCGTCTCATCTTTATACCAGAGTTGGCCAGGTGTGGAGGAGGCGATATGCTGCACATGCTTCCATGGTGCTGCTGCAATCACACTGATGTGTGCTGTCTGGGAGATGCCAGGAGGAATGCAGGTCAAGGCATGGACATTCCTCTTGGGGAATGCAGGTGCTAATCTGCCTGAGGGACCCTAGGGCAAAGCAAGCTCTATTTAAAACTGAAAATGTGGGATAATGGCGGAATTGCAAACACCTTGGGAGGTAGTACCCATGTAGGGTTCGGAATGGCAGCTTGACTAGATAGGTGTTGGGTACAGCATCACAGGTGGGCTAAATACAACCCTACTGTAAGCCCACTGAAGTCAATGAGGGGGATGAATTTGGACCAGCAAAATTCTTTTCTGTACAGATTTATGCATTCAACGGGGAAAAGAGACCAAAGTGGATATTTTAAATATTTATTAGTCAGACTGGGGTAACAGCCTTTATACAGCACAGTTTGCATAAGTTCTCAAGATACATCCTGTATACAACCACAAAACCATAACATGGATTTATACATAAAGTGGAAACCGAGACAGATTTACAAGCATTTTCTTTATACAGTTCTCATACTGCTTTTGTCTCAGTTTATACAACTTTTTAGAACAAGTTTGTTTTGTTTTGCTGAGAGAATTCGGAAGCAAAATAAATAAAACAAAACAAAAAAAATTAACAAACCACCATCGATGCATGCAACATTCATTGCAAAAACATTACATTTCTCCAAGGACTACTCTTGTTGTTGTTTGTTTTTTTAAGGTATTTTTGAAGATTTTTTTTAAACAGTGGGTATGCTGTACACATAGTCGGCTAGCATGACAGCACACACGCTAGTCAGCTATGGCTGAGCGCCTGAGCACGTCACTGAACATCTATACAAGATACAGTCAAATAATGCTCACATTCACATGCTTGGACGCCAGATGGAATTCATAATTCAAACTTGATTTGTTATACAAAAATGTATACTTATTTACAGGGTAACAAATTAAGAAAACTGCTTTCTCTCAAATCACCTACTCTGAGTTATGGATAAATATATATAATATAATATAATTTTTGAGCTCATCAGTATATTTATTTATTAATCTTCTTTTAAAAAAGAATAAACCAGAACATACAGAAAACATCAAAATGCATCTTATGATTTAAAGAGAGAGTATCCGGATTTTGCTTATTCTTTCTACTTTCTTACTAAAGGCAACTAGTAATTCAAAAAGAAGGCCCAAGCCTTCAGCCCTGGTGCAACCAGGAATGCAGGATTGGACCCCAAATGTGATGTAGGTGGATACTTACAGTGAACTACCTCTCTGTTCTATTACTACTTCAAGTTTCAGTCACACAGATGCAATTTTTCTCTTATACATATATGTATGTACATGTCTAGATAGATACTTAGTGGAATCTGGGATACAGACACTGTAGCAATGAAAATAAAGTACTTAAAAATATTGTCAGTTATGATTCAAATAATAAGATTAAAAAAATACTATTAACATCTTTATGATATTTCCATGAAACTAAATGCTAATTAAATCATCTCTATTGGGCACACTAGCTTCTTCTTCTCCAGCAGTCCTCCTCCTCCTCATTCCTAGAGTCAGAATCAATATCAGCTGGTTACCAGCTACAATATCCCCCACAATCTAACCATTGGAACACCTATGTATCCAGAAAATTAACTCTACCAATTCCTAGGTCTTGATCCAAAACCACACTGAAATGAATGGAAAGATTACCATTGACTTTGATAGGCATTGGATCAGGCCCTGGTTACTTCCACCGAGATATGATGTAAAAAACGTGGGTAATAATAAAGAAGCAGCATTCATATTTCCCCTGGATACTATCCCTTTAAAGTGTAATGATAAAGTACTAGCTCAACATTCATCATAGAAACTCTCATGTCTAGCGTGAACTAGGAAAAAAGAAAATGGTTTGCTGCTCATTGTATGCATAATAGTAATGACCGCATTAGAAATCCCTGTTATTTGTAAACACATACACTGTGCTTTTTCTCATAATTCAGCTTGTTTCCACTGTACAAGGCCTTGAACAAAGAAGCAACTTCAATCTCTGTTGACCCAGCAGACGTATGAATAAAATAAATTACACTGCCTCTGCCATTGCCTAGCCACAATATGCATCTTCAAAGAAAGGTGTGAATTCACTAATAATCAATTATTCCAAGATGATAAGATCTGCTGCCACATATAAGCACTTTCAGCCACTAGAAGAAACATAAAATGGCGGGGAGGGGTGAAAGAATATGTTGCAATATATACAAAACAAGTAAAAAATACTAATAGTCCTTGTTTGGTGTTTTTTTTTTTTTAAATGTCACAAGAAGGGTTTTTTCTGACTTCATTCACCCAAAAAAGAAAAATGCATTCGAGCACGAAACAGTGTTGCATAGAATGATTCCAGTACAACCTAGAAATCTGATCAAAAACGGAACTTGGCACACTTTGGAAGCATCTTGCGAACTCTGAATTGATGGTATCTCACAAAAGGGAAAGTACGTGGACCCTGCTCTGTCACTAGCTCTTTGCAACGGATAACAACCATGAAATCAAAAGAGTCCTGTCTCTGCTGCTGTTGGTCAAGCCATTGCTAATAGGGACCAGTTTTCCTGACAGCCACTACCCTTTGTATTTCAGGGTGGGATTCCAGCAGACAAGTTACACTTGAATTTCAATATATAAAGATGCATGAATTAAACCCATTTCAGAGGCTCATTCCAAAGTAACTGTGGCTTTCCTGGACAACTCCAGCCACACCAGACAAACAATCCTGTTTCATAAAAATACCAGAAACATTTGTGAATGCATGTAAGAGCAAAGTATGCCAGCCCACTTTCGTCAATTAAGAATAATGATTATAGGCTTCCTAGTAAGCCATCCAGTTAGTGCTAGTGCCTGTTGGAAATCTCCATAGCAACCATCAGCATGACTCGCTGTCTTCATAATAAATCTGAGTAAGAATAAAATTTCCAGCAGTTTGCACAAAATTGCACATCTCACTGCTTTTACTTCACGCCATAATTGAAATTGGACATGTTAGAAAAGAAAGGACTTACTGTAGACATCAGGCATTTAAAATAACCCAACAAAGGAGCAATACTTACATGAAAGATTTAAAAAAAAAAAAATCCCACTTAGGGATTTTTGGTTTGGTTGGGGATTTTGGTTTTGAAGAATCTTATTCTCCATATAAATCACAATATTTAGGATATTTTATATTATCACCAACAGGCTGTGATTACATAAGATCAGACTTGGGTTATATACTGACGAAAGCACAACATTAAAAGTCAAAGCACACACCATGCTCCCATTGACAGTGCCGTTGTGTCTTTATGATAACTTATGGCATTATGGTAGGAATGCATTGTGTTGCAAGTAAAATGTAGAACACCAAAGTCTTAACGTGGACTTACTTGTCTTTCTTTGGTTTGTGCATCCCTAACATTTTCCAGTTGCTCTATATTTCACTCATTTCCCATGGTGTTATTTTTAATTTTGAATAAATAAATGGAAAACAAATATGTAGAAAAGTGTCATCAAGTTAAACAACTACAATAGCTCTTTCAGAGTCAATGTGGTTTCTCATCTATCCCAATTTTATTTAAAGCATATAATTCTTATCCCAAGGAATAATTTGAATTTACCATGTAAGTCATCTTGAGGTGTGCTATCCCTAGTAAAAAAACAATGTGGGTACTTAAAATGGTGTATGAAAAGTTCCTGTTGGGCAAACACAGTAAATACTTGCCAGCGTTTTAAATTTGGTCACTTTCTTTTTAAATACAAAAGAGCAATGATATTTCAGGGTAATCCCCTGCCAAATCACTTAAAAATATGAAGGTATAAAATATGAAGCCATTTTTGAACGGTAAGGGAATTAATCCCATGTCAATTTATTTTAAATATTTCTACAATTTTAAGAAGGATGAAAGCGCTTTCCTTTTTCTTTTAATCTGAGTAAGAAGAAAAATATCACACCCAGTTTAAGATCCCCTAGGCAAAGTTTCAGTCCAAAGGAAACTGTTTCTGCTGAGTTATAAACGCCTGAAAATAGAACTTTTATTTTGGAAGCTCTGACACAACCTTCAGTTATAGTTGCCAGTGACATTCATTTAATTACATACTTCATAACTGACGAGCCACTTTTGAATGGACTATATTCAGTCATTCACCTGAGTTTCTCAAAGGAAATCCTCGACACGCATTAATGTTTCAATCCCCAGATGGTAAACATTTTGTTATTCCTTCTTGTTAGCTGTCAAGAAGGTGCATGTGTCGCTGATGTTGTTGATCCAGAACCCCACAAACAGCAGGGTAGCATTAGCACAATGGGTCTAATGTTTCAGAGTACATACACTATATTTTAAACTTTTACTGCCTTTAAACAGTCTAAGGGTAAGGCTGATGGTTGGAGACAAAAAAGGAAGAGTTGAAATGATAGTATCGATCTCAGTGCTTAAACTGTAAAGAGACAAACCCATTTTTGTAAACCGCTGACCCAAAGGGAAGGATGAATTGCAGTTTCATTGGCACAGAAAACTTTCTCTCCCACCCCCATCCTTATTTAGTGCAATTTCCATTTGATCCTTTCTCGTTCCAACCACCCTCCAAAAACAAAAAGTAGCCATGAATGTGCTTTTATTCTTTACATTCCAGGACAGAGACCTACACCCATTGTTAACGCATGGAAACAAAATGGAATAGTTTTGATCTGATTCTCTATAGAGTATCTTCTTTACACAAAGAAAAAAATCGTGTAAAATAATGTTCCCACCACTACAAACAGCCTGCAGTTTGTGTCCTGTGGCATAATCTCACAACAACAAATGATCAGAGATTCTAAGGTGCAGAGGAACAAGTTTTACACTTCTGATACGTGAGATTTGAAAAACCAGTCAGCCTAGGTGCTTTTGCATAAAATGATCTCCTTCTGCTTGCACAGAAACCCAGATTGCTCTCTCAGACACACTACTTCCAGCCGCAGCCAAACTCTGCATTAACAGCTGCCTTCAAGCCTTCATTATTTCTTTCCGAGTTACTCTCCTGACAGCCACAAAGAGTCCAACGTCAAGGAGCCCTCATATCAATCTTCTTTTCAAACTTCCTCGCTTTTAATTCTGGGCTCAGTTTTTTTTCTTTGCTGTCTTTTACAGCAAAACAAGTTGACTAGCCCTCATTTAAGTGTGCTATGTAGCCCAGAGCCCACTCTTCCCTACTTTGTATTCTGAAAGCCTAGCTAAACACAATATCAAACTATAGTCTTGGAGTAATACCATTTACAGCAGACGCTGCAAGGTTTAGTGCCCTAAGCAGACATGTCTGCTCAATGTGTTTGTGTGGAGCTGACCATCAGTTTGTGCCAGTTTACTATTCTTTTCCTTAGATCCACTTTGTCAAGCCAGATATAAGCTTCACCAATCAGTGTCTTTTTCATAAACTTCCCTCCATTGGAGACAAGCAGAATCTGGGAAGAAAAAGAAATATGGTTAAAACTGTTTTATTAACTTAATTACACATGCCACTTGCTGGTGTACAATAAAGATTCAGAAACGTTGACATCTACGTTTGCACCTGCAGAACAGTAAGGAAACATCAACCCACAGCTTACTACACAAGGATCTTTTCCCATTTGAGAGGAAATGCAGTGAATGCAGAGCTTCTCCCCTATTCCATTTCTTTGTTCTGTGATCTACTGGCTAGAACAGATTAATGTAATTCAGCAGTCCTGGATTCTATCCTCAGCTCAAACACAAAATGTGGCTTTGGTGAAGTCACAAAGGCCCACATTTTTGACAATGGCCTATAATTTTGGGAGCCCAGTTTTAGACATCTAGGTGTGCCAGTCATGCATTTTTAAAGTCTCACATGAAAGGCACTATATAAATATTATACACAGGAAAACTATGTCAAAACAACATGATAGAAGTTGCAAATTCAAGCACTCAAAAGTTAAGAAATGCCATAATTAAGGTTGCCTGTCCCAGTCACCTCCCCACCTCAACTCCCGGTCTCCTTCTCCGCACCTCCTAGCCTCTGGTCCCAGTCTATCCCTGCAAGCTCCTTGTCACCGTATACTGCCCCATCCCTGAAGATTCAACTCTTATCCTCTCTGCAGCTTCAAATTAGGCAGCTTCTGCCTCCACATTGCCTGGGTCCAACAGGAGGGGCATTTAGAGCACAGGAATGACAGTCCCTCTGTTCTCATTTCCAGTGTGCTCGGTCTCAAACCCAGTCCCAGACCTCAGCCCTGAGCTGCAATTGCAAGGGAAGTGCTGTTCAGCTTTAGTTGGAGCATGCCCAGAGTAGACAGAATATTTGGAGATTTTAGCTGCTCAAAATTGAAAAAAAAAAAAACCCTTCTGAGCATGTGTGAGCTGCAATTTTTCAAAGGCAAGATTTGAACAGATTTTCATAGGTGTGATAGCCTGTCCCTTTAAATGTTTGAGCACTCCCGCCCTCCCTAGTGCAAAGCCTCACTTTCATGTTAGTTTCTGATTTGCAGCCAGGACAAAAAAGCCACCACGCAGCCAGTAGATGTGTTTCTATTAGCTCCCTCTGTGTCTATTTACTTCTCTGCTGGGTCCAAACAGAACAATGGGGGTGGCAAAAGATACATCCTGAAACAAAAGCCACCCCCCTGCCAAATTTCAAGTCCCTGCTGCAAAGCAAAGGAAAGGTCATCGTAATTTTTTAACATGGGCAAAACAATATATTTTATGTAGCCTCTTTCTTGGAAAGAGCTCAGCTGTGTGGGCTGACATTTTTCAAGTAACTACATGTTGGGCAACCATAATAATAGTAGGTGGTGCCATCAGTCCTGCCTATATTAAAGAGGCATTATTTTTAGACGAGACGTTTCCAGAAGAACATTAGGGTTAACAGGTAATGAAAATTAAGAAGAGACTTTCCGTATGCTGTTGCCTACTCTTGCACCAACCCAAGGAGCTAGCTGGACACACCCGAGGAAAGCAGAGTGCACAGTCCCACTGACATGCTGAGCAGCAGGGAGAGGGACTGTGCCTCCTGGCACAGCTCCACACAAGCTTTGGTGTGTGCCAGATTGTAAATTAAACAAGCCGACTCCAGTGCATTATGCTTCACATCTCTCTCTTTGAGCTTCGGTAGCTTATTTCTAATAAATGATAACAACACCTGGCTGTTAAGTAGCATTTTGCCTCTGAAGATCTCAAAGTTCTCTGCAGAGCTGAGTAAATATCATTATCCCCTTTTAGCGATGGGGAAATAGAGACTATGCAACTTGCAGAATCTGTGTCCATGAGTCAGAGGCATAGCTGTGAATAGTACCCAAATCTTCTGACTCTCAGTCTTGTGATTCATTCACCTACAGGACCATCCTTCCCCTAAAGACATGACATTAGGTACACTGAACTCAACCTACTAAAAGACAGCAAGGGAGTGGAGATAACTGTGCTATTTCCTTTGCAATCTTATTTTCTCAGTAACCTGTTAGGCAAGTCACTGGGAATGAGAGCTTGATCTCTAATTCCCACAGCACAGCCTGGAAGACATATAAAATTATGTTGTAATAAGATGCAGAATTACCTGAAGAGAATGCCCAGCAGGACTCAAACTACATCTAAACGTCTCGTTAAATGAAGGCTCTCGGTCATGCCTGCACACTCTGGTTTTCTTCTTAATTACTCTCTTTTGGGTAGCGATATTGACAACATACAGCTTCACATACAGATCTGTGGAAGAATGATTCAACCTATGTTACAGGCGCTCTTAAGAAGTCATTGTCACTAATGATTTCAATGGATGAGATGTACGGAGACAAAATACACCTCTGTATACCATGGAGCCATATCCTGCTGTCATTTACACCAGAGTGAAACTGGAGTCACTCCACTGAAGCCAAGGGAGTTACTCTGGATTTACACTGGTATCACTGACCACAAAACCAGTCTTGATGTCTTTATGGCTCTGTCAAAATATTATTGCTGGTAGGAATTTTTCATCTGAAATATTTTTTCAATTAAAAGTACCTTTTTTTGTCAAAACAGAAATGACAAACAGAAATGTCTGTTTTTTTGTGAAAACACAAAACTGAACAATGTTCATTTTTCAGGCAACAATAAATGGAAACATTTTGAATTCAACATAAATGCAAAAAAACATTTGAAGAAAAATTTCAACAAACACATTTTCCTTTTCATAAAAAATGTTCACAGGAACAAAAAAACATTTCCCTGCCAGTGCTACAGAATACGTCATTTTGCTTAACAAACAAAATGATTTCCCTATGGTAATAATATCATTAAATGTCCGAGTCAATGTCCTGCTTGATGATGCTCATTACTGTATCATAATGCTGTTTCTGACTGGTACCTGGTAAGTGATCTGGAGATTTAAACTTGTAGGTGATATTTCTGCATTGAAGGATTTCAACTATTAGCTGTTCTCCATCAGTCTTCATTTCCTTCTTCAGTGCAATCTTGATTTCACCCATCACCTGGGTTTTACCTGGAAAGCAGAAAAACAAAACCCATTAGAGTGAAAGGAAACTGAGGGGGGCATTTGGTACCATACTTAGGAAGGAGATTGTTTTTATACAGCACTTCTCACTGTTAACAAATGAGAAAAGTATAACCCGACTATATGAGCAAACGGGGCAGACATATGCAGTCAACAGTAGCACATACATAGACATCAGAACTTATTTGATTTAAGAAGCAAATAAGGGAATATTTTCTAAAGCGAGTTAGGACACTAAATCCCAGTTTCAAAAGCGACAGTCATTTTGGGCCAGATTTTCAAAGGTGTTGAGGTAACTAATAGGTGCCTAATGGGACTTCCAAAAGCACATAGGTACCTAACTCACATGGGAGTTACACTCTTCGGAGTTTTAAAAATGATGCTGGGTGCCTATCTGCATTTTAGACACCTAAATACTTTTGAAAATCCAGCCCGATCTGGCAAAGTATCATTGAAAGAAAATGGGTGTAACCTCCTAAATCACTGAAATGCTATTGAAAGTTTTAGGTCAGGACTCTGAAATTACCCATTCAAAAAGAATAAGGGATATTATTCAATTTACAATAAAGATGTATAAAAATCAAATTAATCCAATAAGCATGTATGTGCAATTTTGAACGGTCATAAATTCCCTAATAGCTCTCTGGACAGGACTACTCTATGTCAAACCATTACGTATGTATGTGGAGCAATGCAATTATATTCCCTTTAGACAATATGCGATACGGGCCATATTTTCCCCAGACATTATGTGCGTGTACGGTGCGGGGGAGGGGCAGAAGAAAAGAGCCTCCCTCCACCTTTGTGCAGCCTGCACATGGACTAGGCAGAATGGCAGGTCCACAGCACAGGCATTTCTCCTGGCTAGATGCCCAGAGTGGAGGGGGATATGCTGAATCGCTTAAATGGGCAGAGATGTATGAGTGCTCCCCTGTGCTCCTGGCAGAACATGTCCTGGCTCTGCAACAACCCAAAGTGGGGTTGGGCCTAGATTACCTCTATCTGCCACTTTGCTGGTGTAATGTAATGTTTCACCTTCCTCTTCACTTGGGGCCTGATCCAAAGCCCAGTGAAGTCCATGAGAGTCTTTCATGTCTAACTCTTTGGTGCCAGCTGTCTGGGGTTTAATGCATTACCAGGAAATCCTAGCAGGTCGTGCCAAGGAGTTATTGTAAAAAGTGATCTTGATGAATGGAAACAATTAAACATGTGCCTTTCAAATTGCTACAAAATCTTGCTTTTCTTAAAGCATCACAATTCCCAAAGTGACTTTTAGATGCTATTCCATGTCCCATGAATATATAACAGCACTTGAATAATTC